>NC_060141.1:405023099-405347644 GCF_021461385.2 Schistocerca piceifrons | reverse complement strand
ATGCATGTAGAATATGAATAATAGGCCTATTTTGTTAACACTTCTGAAAGTCAGCTATTGCTGTAGAGGAATATCCTGTTTGTGATCTATAAGAACATAGTCTTCTTAAATGTAAGGAAAACGGAAGTTATGCATTGGATTATGTACCTGTAAATAGATGACATGTAACCAGTCATAGACTGTAAGGAGATGTAACTTTTGTACGAATAAACTTCCCATATCATTAATTTCATTAAAAGTATGATATATTGAACATGTAACTCAGCTTTGTATGTAACTAAGATAAGCACACTTTTGCTGTGCATATAATTCAATAAATTTTTAAGAAGCCCTTTTGCATTCTGCATAAGAAATCATCATATTTTTCTTTGTGAGAAGTCTTTTTGTTGTCTGTTCCAATAACTATCACATACTTTGTACCCTTTTCTGCTCATTCATTACATTATTGCATATCCTTACCACTAATACTAGTTCAGTGTCATGAATATTCATGACATATATGTGCCATGAGAATGTAAATAAATGGTAGTGATGCAACATTTGTTGTTTCTTACATCAATACAATATGTAGTACTACATGCTACTGTGAAATTAAACCAAAGACATCAGAGCCTGACCTTGAAAATAGGACAAGTTGTGAAAACTTACATCTGTAAGTGGAAATCAGACAAAAAGTGCTACCACTGACAATGTTTTAAATTGATAATGAGTTGTATCTAGTAAAATAAAGACACAATTTTTGCAAAAGATGAATTTGAAATTCCTGTAATACTTCGGAAAGTAACTATGACACTGTGGCCACACAGATGAAGAATTTTATGAATATTCAATTTTATACAAGGATGGAATGCGTAAAAACAATCACTAACTTTACAGGAGACACATTGAGCAGCTGTTAGTCACATAGCGAAGGTGAACATTGTATCTTAGGTTCTGGGGATTCTTTTCCCAAAGAAAATGTTTAATTATTGTGTTAAACATTGAGTTTTTAGTGGATATGCTCCTTTTTTGGCAGAAGCCAATTTAAATGTTAGGACTGTATCTCAGTTTGTCGTCATAGTAGAGTGCTATAGCAACAGCGAGCACATGAACTTTCATTTACGAATAAGAGCAAAAGCTGCTGTGCATCGTTTACTTGGAGGGAACATTGTAATGTCTTCAGTAATGGAAGATAATGCAAGTTTTTAGTCTTGGTTTGGTGTATGTATCAGAAAGATAGGTATCTAAAATAGACTGAGGGGTATTTGAAATGAGCACCTTACTTGTCTTAAATGAAAGTCATGATTGTAGTGGCCAAGATCACTGCACCTCAGTGTTCTGTGGTGCCATGAGTGCTGATTTACATCACACTGTCAAAATATTTTGGAGACAGCTGCCTGAGGTGCTGTGTTCTGCAACATCACACTCTTAGACTAAACCTTTTACCTTCCTTGATTGTAGATAATTCCTAGTAACAGACTAATTGCCTTGTCAATTCTTTTTAGGGATAATTCTACTGTAAAGTAAAACTTCTCAAAGCTGTAGTCTCTGTTGATAAGCATTTCCTTCCTGTTCCTGCACATGGATGAACAAAGTGTTGAGAACTCTTCTTGTAAGAATGTGTGTCATATTTCATATGCAAGTTGGCTAGATTGCAATAAGCATGGGAAATTGATTGGAAAGTCTCGTATTTATGACCACTACAACCTAATGACCCAAATGTGATTTGAACACACATAATAGCACTGAAAGGACAAGCTTATAACGTGACAGAACCAATGACCGAGCCTGTACTTGCAGTCTCTCAGCTCACTGTGCACTAATATACTTCTGACTGCAAATCCAACATTGTGATTCACACAAGTGGAAGCCACTCTTCTCGGTGCAGGTATTACAGCAGATTCCACCAAATTTGCAATTGTTGTAAGCCAGCTGGACCGTAAATATATCATGAAGATTGAAGATGTGATCACTGCTCCACCTACAACGAGAGCTTATGAGAAATTGAAGACAGAAACTAATCTGTAGGGTGTCTGTGTCACAAGAACGAATCATAAGGCAGGTTTTGATGCAAGAAGACATCCTTCTTGCCTCACATTCTGAATATGTGCATTCGACAGCCGACATAATCTTTGCCATTCTGGAGTCCGACCAACAACTATACAAACATGTATCAAATGTCAACTCAGCAAGGTTAACTGCCATGGGAAACTTTTCTGATGCAACTGCTCACTTTGTGCACTTCCATAATTCCATTGTTGGCTGTTTACCTCGATCAGAGGGCACTGTAACCTACTGACAATGATCAACAGCTTCATGCACTAGCTGGAAGCATTGCCAATAGGTAACATTTCAGCAGAGACTTTAGCTTACACTTTTGTTTCCACCCGGATATCGCATTTCGGCTGTCCTCTACAAGTCACAATGGACTGCAGATGCCAATTTGAGTGGGACCTGTTTGCCCAGCTTACTAAAGTCTGTGGCGCAGTCTCCCATAACACAAGTTACCCCCTCAGCCAGTAGCTGGATGACAGAATGCTGGCATCATTCTCTCAAGGCAGCCCTCGTATGCCATGATACAGATTGGACTGCAGCTCTGCCAATACTTTTACTTAGCCTGAGGAATAGCTACAACTCAGATTTAGACTGCTACTGCCGGATTCGTACACGGCGAAGCGTTATACGTACCAGGAGAGTTTGTAGACGCACATTCCCTACAGCTGCCTGATCACGACAACTGTGACTTTATTACTCAACTGAGGGGAAAATATTTCTTGCATTCGTCCCCAACAAGCATCAATACACAGTACAATATCCAGCTATGTACATTAGGTCCTAGACAAGTGCACACACATCATGATTTACAACAATGGCATCAAGCCTTCACTGCAACCAGCATACAAGGGCCCACACAGTCATATAATGAGAAGTGCGCCCTATCGATGTACTTGTTAACAAGCCCTCTACAATCTCTCTTGACTGGGTGAAGCCCGTATATGTTTTTCAAGAAGAGCTACCTACTGCTGTACCATGATGCCGACGTACTACAGCACCATCATCAGCATCAACACCACTACCGGCATCTTCACCACAGACAGACAGACCGACCTCTAGGATGTACAACAATATCAGGTCGATGTGTCCACTTTCCGGCGCACTTCTTAGGCGACACTCTGCCTCCCCTGAGGGGGCTGATGTAGCAGCCAAGACTTTTCCACAGTCACATCGTGCTTACTCTTAGAATGAACCTTTCACCTTCCTTGATAACAAAAAGTTCTCAGTAGCAGGCTAATTGCCTTGTCAATTCTTTTTAGGGATAATTCTGCTGTAAAGTAAAACTTCTCAAAGCTGTATTATGTGTCGACAACATTTTTGTTCCTGTACGTGGGTGAATAAAGTATTAAGAATTATTTTTGTGTGAGAGTGTCATATTATATATCCCACCCAGCCAGATTGCAGCACATATGGTATATTGATTGGATGGCCTCTCATTCATGGCCACTCCAAAATGATATTAAAAAGACTGTTAATATCCAAATGTAAAACAACTTCTTAGTTAAGGTTGTAGCCAAGGTTATATCCAGTGTACGTTAAGCAATGCAATGGAGGCTAGAGGCTATGTGCTGACTAAAATCAGTAATACGGTACCTCCTAATTATGTTTATAGATGGTGCACAATATTCCTCTTTTCTGTTACACACACAGATAATCTCCTCCTCCCCCTCCCTTCCTCTCCTCTTGCCATGGACACACTACCTTTGCACTATCCTTGAATAAACACACAAATTTAACGCTTCACAGTAATAACATAAATTCCAGGATGAAAGCAATAAACAAAAACTAAGGAACGTAATCACTCACGTGCAGCTGATTTGTGGATAGTGCATGAACACAGACTTTACTAGCTTTTGAGATATTGCTCTTTTTGTGTTTCAAGTACACATCCTCCCATACAGTCCCCAACCTACATTAAGTAATCACTCAGTTGCAGGAAAGTGTTTACCTGACCCCATTTTTGTTTAAAGATTATACCTTGGTGACTGCACAATATAAGTAGTTACCTGAGATTAAAAGAAGGGTAAAAATTGTACTTGTTAGCTTAAAATTGTTAAAACCTGCAGATTATCAGTATGGTTGGTGGGCTGTACAATAAGTGTTTTATGTGTGTCTATTCTGGTTTTATCATAAGTATATTGTGGTACTTTTGCAGAGAATAACACTAACCCCATTTAAACTCCTTGTTACATACTCACGGTTTAGAACAGAAATGCTACAGGAAGAAGACTTATGGTGATATGCTGACAGTTTCTTTTTTAAGTAACATGGAGACAGGGAACTTTATTCAGGTCTCATAAGTCTGATAGTGACACAAACAAGTGATCACATCAGTACATCAACATCACTTGCACAGAAGCAATTAATTTGTTAAGAAAGGTAGGTTCTTGGTATTGAGAGCCAAAATAAAAGCCATTCTCCTCATTAAGGGATTGAATTGATGTGATGTGTTGTAAAGAAAGTTAGGGAGTATAATGAGAAGATTACATAAGGCTGAGGTAAAGATGGTCTCAACCTGAAGGAGACAATCATCCTGTAAAGATAACTGAAGCGAGAGGCAGAGTGAACCATGAATCTTGGCATTGGGGGAGTCAGAAAATGGGATGGGGACAGAAACAGGGGACTAGGAAGGGATCAAACATAGCCCAAGGACAGAAATTAGTGCACACTGATAACTGTGGGGCACAGGGTATTGTGGATGAAGTTGATCACGTTTGTATGTTCTTCAACTAGATTGTGAACTAGCTGTGATGAATGTGGTCTGGTACTGATACACAGCTGATTTGTAACCAAGTCTACATAAAAACTTGTGCTGTGATTGCAATAAATTTTATACTTACATCTTGACATTCCTATCTCATTAGAGGTGGGGTGAAAAAAAAGCTTTAAATTCAAATATGACTTTTTCAATTAAAGCTTTGAAAATTGTGTAGGTGACCTTTTTCCCATCATATGTGCTATCTTAATTACACAGTTCCCACTTTGCTGTCATTATTTAACTCTCTAGCTACAGTAGTTGCCTTTTTTTCTTGTTGTATTTTTTTAAATACAGTACTACTTCTTTTTTAGATTTATCATAAAACCTTTACCTCTTGTGTTTCTGTATTTTTTAATTTTTATAGATGAGATGTGTGAAGCAAAAAATAGCAGAGGAGACTGTTAACTCACGAAAGATATGGGAAGGAGAGTCTAGGAATATAAGTGTAGAGGATATAGAGAACGGACACACAAAAATGTAAAAAGCAGCTAACAACATAGGGAAAGATATAAGTAAAAGGAACAACATCAGAAATTGCATACTATATATGAAGTTTGATAAAAAAAAATTGTTAGGGAAAAGTGGACAGAGGTGTTCCTCAAAGGAAGAACAAAAGAAAAGAAGAACAAGAAATAGAGAGAGGAAATGGAAAAAGACTTGCATATTAACAGGGCTGATTGGAGTTCTGAGACATTGATTGGCATGGAAAATTCATATTACTCCCATAGTAAAGCATGCATTAAGTTTGAGTGTGGTGTTCAAAGTCATGTGATGTGTCTCCTATATAATCCAGTGGGTAGTTGCATATCCCTCCCATGTCATCATCCTCATGTTGTTAGCCATGTGTCATTTTTATCCTGTCTTTGTTTTCCTGTCCACTGACTATTTCATTCAGCATTCTTCTAGGTGTTTATTCTCTTTCACGTCAACATTCCTTTTCCACCCACTGTTTTCAGAATTTCTGACTTTTTACCTGTCCCCCCTCCCCCCCTCTGTACCATAATAGGCACTAATGGTCATGTTACCTTGCACACATGTCAAAGTCAACAATGATAGTTTTAAGCCCTCAAGTTTAAAAGTATCCTTTCTTCACAGATTTTATTTTTTTATTTCCATCTCATCAGGTGTTGTTGGGTCTCCTGTATTTCTGTATCCTGGATGACTTTCCCATTCAATTTTTGAACAGCAAAATTTCCACTAACCATTTCCTTTCCATTTTGTTATTTGAAAGAACCACTGACTTAAATTCCTTCTACATTCACCCGTGCATGTCATTTTATGGCAATCTTAACAACTAGATGCCTTTTCTATCTCAGTTTCATTAAGATATACACCTGTTCTTATTCTGCACTCGAGCTATTAAAAATAATATTGTTTTGATCCAGTTAACTCAATAAATGTTCTGAGAGTGGGAACTGAAAGTTAAAATTTCTTTCGCAAGTCACCACAATGAATTGATGAAGTCGTGTATCGTAGTACTTCATTTATTACTGAGTACTATTAGCTGGTTTTTATTTAATACCAGCTCACCATTAAAGCCATTTAATTATTATAGCAGTATCAAATTTTTGCAACAGTGTGCTGAGGTGAAATAAGAAACTACTGGATCATTAAATAAAATTTCCTTTTTCAGACACGACACAGTTGAAAGACTTCAGTGCTTTAAAAATCCAGCTGAACAATTGATTGAGGAACTTGCAGCTCGAATGTGTCCAGTAAATATACTTGCCTTTGCACTAAAGACGCAGGAACTGTTTGATGCACTTGCACTATTTGTAGAAAGAGGTATGTTCATACTGACATTCTTTATGTTAAATGAATGACAGTAGCGTATTAGATATAATTATTTCTTAAATTTAAGTGTAGCAGTTAAGATTGAAATGACAAGTTATACAGTTGCCAAGACCCTATGTTCACCAAAACCAAAAGCTAAGAGAGATCTCATAAAAATACAAAAATGAATACAGTGTAGCGAATGCCAGAATGAAAGATTTGTTCTTCAGGAATAATACAGATGAAAAGAGAGAAGGAAATCCATTTAAGAGGACCATAGAATAAGTGCATCAGAAATTGAGATGTGGGACATACACTGATCAGCCAGAACATTATGACCACCTGTAGTAGCTGGTATGTCTACCTTTGGCACAGGTAACAGTGGTGATGCTTCTTAGTACGGAAGCAGTGAGGCTGTGGTAGGTCACTAAAGGGAGCTGACACCACACCTGCACACACAAGTCACCTAATTCCTATAAATTGTGGGGAGGAGGGCAATGAGCTCTGACACCGTGTTCAGTGATGTTCCAGATGTGTTTGATCAGGTTCAGAACTGGCGAGTTGGGAGGAGGAGGAGGAGGAGGAGGAGGAGGAAAGGGGGGGGGGGAGGCAGTACAGCAGTTGGAACTGACCACTGTCTTCCTCGAACCACCTCAACACACTCCTGGCCTTGTGACATGCCACATTTTCTTGTTGCAAAATGCCAATGCAGTCGGGAAACATTATAATCATGAAGGGGTGTACATGGCATGCAACAAATTTACAATACTCCTTGGCAATCATGGTGCCTTGCATGATCTCCACTGGCCCCATGGATGCCCACATGAATATTTCCCAGAGCATAATGAAGCAGCCGTCAGCTTTTCTGCATCCTGCAGTACAGGTGTCAAGGAGCTGTTTCCCTGGAAGACGAGGGACCCACATCCTTCCATCAGCATGATGATGAGAGTATCGGAATTCATCAGACATTGTAATGCTTTGCCACTGTACCAATGTCTGGTGCTGATGGTCATGTTGCTATTTCAGACGTAGTTGCTGATGTCATTGTGTTAACATTGACACATACAGGGGTCGATGGCTGTGGAGGCCTACTGTTAGGAGTGTTCGGTGCACTGCATATTCAGACACACTTGTTCTCTACCCAGCATTAAAGTCTGGTGTTAGTTCTGTTCTGGCGTAACATAAAGTGCTGGCATGATGGTCAAGGACGGAAGAGCAGAGAGGGCTATGAGATGACATCAACCAATAGAACGCTGACAGACCTCTCTCTAGGACGACACCAAAACAGGAGCGGCATCTAGACCAAGAAAATATAAGTGCCACCACCACCTGGCCGCGGCCCAGTTGCAGTCTAGGCAGTCTACAAGATTGACAGCAGCGACTTAGGAGATGTATTTCTCGTCTTGGATGTATTTCTCGTCTTGTGTTATGAATTGCATATACTGAAGAGATTGCTTATGTTTCATGTCACCTTTTGCCTGTGACATCTCATTGTACATTTCTCAAAGTTAAGTATTGTCAATTATCTTACTGTAATAAAATCTCATTAATTAGATTTGCATGAATTTTTGTCTAGCGATCCGAGAAAGCGGGTTTCCTAGGCACCCTTTATCAGATGAGTGGGCAGAACACAAGAAGTTCAATGACAATTCGCTGCCTGTCCCGTTTCGCCAGTCTGCCCAGCCTATGGTACCCGACATCTGTAGTGAGGGGTGGCTGCCCAACCCCACAATATCTGGATGCGGTTTCACCTTGGTTTCGCCACATGTTTAAGATACTCACCACAGCACTCCTCGAACACCCAACAAGTTGTGCAGTCTCCAAAGTGCTCATGCCTAGCCTCCGGGCCATCACAATCTGCTCAGATAGATCTCGCACCTTCCCCATCCTACACATGGACAGCACACCCACTGATACTACATGCACTGTGTGTGTGTGTGTGTGTGTGTGTGTGTGTGTGTGTGTGTGTGTGTGTGTGTGTGTGTGTGAGAGAGAGAGAGAGAGAGAGTAGCAGTCACATCTGGATGGGTTTATATCGATAGTAGGTTGGTGCTCATAATGTTCTTGTTGATCAGTGTATATCAGGTGCATTGTGTAGAGCAAAATCAGAGCCTGGGTAGCACGTTGAAGTGTACATAGATTTAAAATCAAATAAACTGGCCTTTTTTGTGAAATATTGGTATTTTTATGATTTTGGAGCCATTCATGGGCCAAGAACCACCAAAAATTTTGAATTCACAAAACCCCAAAAATAGATTACTAACATCCTGTATCTTATAGTGGCCAAAGGATTTGATTTTCTACTTCTAAAATACTTCTGTCTGAAGGGGTTTAAGATTGTTTACAAACAATGTATTTCCCTGTTCTTCTTAGTTTCTGGAGTATTTGGTTGGTCAGATTTTTCCTCGGAGTCCTCATTGATCTGGTTCAGGTTCAGATTCTAAGGGCCACTTAATGTCTTTCTATTCCTCTTTGAAGTAGGTCCTAGTGTTTTTAAAAAGATAATCTTTTTGTTGTCTTGTCATCCCTGCTAGAATTACTGCATCAGGAAACCCATTGTCTTTGGGGAAGAAGTGGTGCACAAATTCATTTCCATCAATGTATAGTTTGCAGTGTACATTACCTTTCTAGTCAATGTTGAGCTGGAAGTGGTTATATTTAGTTGTGTGTATTACTGTGTTAGCATTACTATGCTCCAAGAAATTTAGCCAGTCATATGTATTCACAGCAACTTCAATCTTTTTTATTCCAAAGCAACAGCAGAATTAAAATGTGCTTTAGGTGTAGATTTCTCAATGAAGTTATCAAATTCTTGTATGGAAGAGACATAAGTGATCCTAAACTTTTTCTTTAAAAGTCTAAATGCCAAATGACATGTAGGCTTCTTGTGGCCTGCAGGCATGGGTGACAAGAAATTCTCTTATTTTTGTTACTACAGATTCTGCAGGCAAGATACCCTAATAAGATTCATTCTGGTTCTGTCCTATACAATTGTCAGCATGAATGGAGATTGTGTCTTCTCCATGACTATAGATTTTGTAATAATTGTGGAAAAGACTAACAGTAGTAGTGAATCCCATTGCTGTTCCTACACATTCTGGGAGTGATAGTTTACTTATTTGTTCACTCTCACATATAACCCAGAATATTCCAGTTCTGAGTGGGATCAGAAAATAAACAGGCCCCAGCCGTAACATATTACTAGGTATCTGGGTGTGCAGAGTATCAAAACTGTAATGTACACAAGGTTTTCTACTATCTTCAGAATTTACCTTAATTTCTTCCAGCTGTAAATCCATTGCAGTTCCAGATCTGAAATGCCTTATTATCACATAAAGGTAGAAGTTTTAAATTTGCATTACACCAGTTGTTACTTCTTCCTGGTAATAGTATGGCATGTAATTCTGCATAATTGTATAAAAATCTTAAACAAATTCTGAATCACAAAAGAAACCACATTTTTATGAAGTTTTCTTCTTGCATTGCCGTGTGGTTTGTAAGATAATCCCGTATCACTGTATGTTTTTGTTCGGTGTTTTAATATTTTATTTTAATACTGTGGGCAAACATGTAAGTATTTTTATAAACACACTGACCTGTTACTAACTGTTTGGTTCATGGTTGTTTTTTCTTAGTCTGTACATTGTGTTTACAAGCTGTCAAAGAAGCATTTGAAGTTACACACTGCACTTATGAAACTAGCACTCCTGGAAGAAAGGATATTGCGGAGACATGCCCCTGAGAGGTGAAGGTCCTGAGTTAGAGTCTCGGCCCGGCACACAGTTTTTCTCTGTCAAAAAGGTTCATATTAATGCCCACTCCGCTGCAGAGTGAAAACTTCTCTCTGGAAACATCCCCTAGCCTGTGACTAAGTCATGTCTCTGCAGTTTCCTTTCTTCCAGGAGTGCTAGCCTTGCACATTTTGCAGCAGAACTTCTCAGACGTTTGGGAGGTAGGACATGAGGGTTTTTTTTTTTTTTTTTTTTTTTTTTTCTCATCAGTCTACTGACTGGTTTGATGCGGCCCGCCACGAATTCCTTTCCTGTGCTAACCTCTTCATCTCAGAGTAGCACTTGCAACCTACGTCCTCAATTATTTGCTTGACGTATTCCAATCTCTGTCTTCCTCTACAGTTTTTGCCCTCTACAGCTCCCTCTAGTACCATGGAAGTCATTCCCTCATGTCTTAGCAGATGTCCTATCATCCTGTCCCTTCTCCTTATCAGTGTTTTCCACATATTCCTTTCCTCTCCGATTCTGCGTAGAACCTCCTCATTCCTTACCTTATCAGTCCACCTAATTTTCAACATTCATCTGTAGCACCACATCTCAAATGCTTCGATTCTCTTCTGTTCCAGTATTCCCACAGTCCATGTTTCACTACCGTACAATGCTGTACTCCAGACGTACATCCTCAGAAATTTCTTCCTTATATTAAGGCCGGTATTTGATATTAGTAGACTTCTCTTGGCCAGAAATGCCTTTTTTGCCATAGCGAGTCTGCTTTTGATGTCCTCCTTGCTCCGTCCGTCATTGGTTATTTTACTGCCTAGGTAGCAGAATTCCTTAACTTCATTGACTTCGTGACCATCAATCCTGATGTTAAGTTTCTCGCTGTTCTCATTTCTACTACTTCTCATTACCTTCATCTTTCTCCGATTTAGTCTCAAACCATACTGTGTACTCATTAGACTGTTCATTCCGTTCAGCAGATCATTTAATTCTTCTTCACTTTCACTCAGGATAGCAATGTCGTCAGCGAATCGTATCATTGATATCCTTTCACCTTGTATTTTAATTCCACTCCTGAACCTTTCTTTTATTTCCATCATTGCTTCCTCGATGTACAGATTGAAGAGTAGGGGCGAAAGGCTACAGCCTTGTCTGACACCCTTCTTAATACGAGCACTTCGTTGTTGATCGTCCACTCTTATTATTCCCTCTTGGTTGTTGTACATATTGTATATGACCCGTCTCTCCCTATAGCTTACCCCTACTTTTTTCAGAATCTCGAACAGCTTGCACCATTTTATATTGTCGAACGCTTTTTCCAGGTCGACAAATCCTATGAAAGTGTCTTGATTTTTCTTTAGCCTTGCTTCCATTATTAGCCGTAATGTCAGAATTGCCTCTCTCGTCCCTTTACTTTTCCTAAAGCCAAACTGATCGTCACCTAGCGCATTCTCAATTTTCTTTTCCATTCTTCTGTATATTATTTTTGTAAGCAGCTTCGATGCATGAGCTGTTAAGCTGATTGTGCAATAATTCTCGCACTTGTCAGCTCTTGCCGTCTTCGGAATTGTGTGGATGATGCTTTTCCGAAAGTCAGATGGTATATCGCCAGACTCATATATTCTACACACCAACGTGAATAGACGTTTTGTTGCCACTTCCCCCAATGATTTTAGAAATTCTGGTGGAGGTACTGGCAGAAATAAAGCTGTGAGGACAGGTTATGAGTCATGCTTGGGTATCTCGGTTGATGAAGCACTTGCCTCCGAAAGGCAAAGGTCCTTTGTTTGGGTCTCAACTAACACAAAATTTTAATCTGTTAAGGAGCTTCATATCAAAAGAGTCAGTTAAATCTATGCAGTCATCAGTTATTACCAGTTCAAAGTTCTTTCATACTGAAGTGTTACATGCTGTTTAGGCAAAAGACATTTAACTCTTCTTGTGTAGTACAAGGAAAGATGATTGTGACAGAATAATATTAAGTAGGGAGTAATAGTATTATGAAAAGGAAATTTGCTCTCACCATACAGCGGAGATGCTGAGTTGCAGTTAGGCACAACAAAAAGACTGTCACAAGTTAGTTTTCAGCCAGTATGGCCTTGGTCAAAATAGATGACAGACACTCATGCACAGTCACACAAACCCAACTCTCTCTCTCTCTCTCTCTCTCTCTCTCTCTCTCTCTCTCTCTCTCACACACACACGCACACGCACACGCACAGTCTCTCACAACCAAAGCCACACTCAGTCACTTGAGTGTGGCTTCAGTTGCCAGATACTGCAGTTAAGCTAATTTTGAACAGTCTTTTTGTTAAGCCTATCTGCAACTCTGTGTCTCCACTATATGATGAGTAGCAACTTTCATTTTCATAATATTGTCACATTCCATCCTGGATTTTCCATTGTTTAAGTAGAGTGTAAGTCGCAGAACATATACTGTGGGTGAGTTTTTGTTTTCATATGTGCAGACATTAAATGGGAGGTGTGACGACAGGTAAACGGCTTCACCTTCTGTGGGCAGCGCCTTTTACATTTTGGTGTCGTAGCTTGGCGGTGGCTTGACCATCAAAGAGCAACCACACTCTCCAAGAGTGAAAATGAAAGACAAGGTGGTTTTGTGACAAATAAAATATATTGTAATCATGGATGTCAAGTTGAGTCTCTGAAGTGTATGTCATACAAAAAGTTGTGTTCTACTCTAATTCACGAGTCACTCCAATGATCTGTACACCCATTCAGCGAAATGTATATGTTTGTAAAAGGAAAGTAGTGGACATGCTTTTTTGTGATATGTGTAGAAGATATCTTTTTTTGCTCCAACAACAGCTGCAGAACGTGAAGAAGCCAAGCCTGTCCTCCGCCACACACAAGATTTCAGAGGCACTTTTTAGCGGAACCTTTACTTCAAGAGAATCATCTACAGCAGCCGGATAATAAATATATAAATAAATGTAGTCAGCCAGATATTAATGTCGGTTGACGGATCTCGTGAAGTGCTCTGCCTCAGTTTCAACTACGAGGAGCAAGCCAGCAGCTACATAAAACTCTAATACAACAAGAAAAACACTTCAACACCATCATTCTCAAATACTGCTTGCTCATTATTACCATGTCATTGTATTCCAGTAATAATGTTATCAATAATATTATCATTGTTGCCACAGGCTTCATCAAAATTTGGAATGTCTTGTGATAAAGAAATATTGGAGAGGTTAACTGACTCTTTAGCCAGAGGTTCCAGTTCATCACCTCTTGATTCATCACTACTTGGAGTTCTTTCAAAAAAATAATCTTGAAATACTTGATAGTCTTCATCACATAAACTGCAGCCAACACCAGTATTATTTAGTGTCTTCACAATTCTATCTTCGCTCAGTTCACACTTTAAACTGATCAAATTGTAAATATGTCTTTGTTGTTACGGTAACGTCAGCTGTTGTTTCAGGGCTGTCAGGCAGCAGCTCACAGTTTTGTGGTTAGTGTTGCTGACATTTGGTCATGGGGCCCTGGGTTCAATTTCCAGACAGGTCAGGGATTTTGTCTGTTCGGGACGGGGTGTGTGTGTTGTCATCATCATCATCATCATCATCATCATCAACCTGCAAGTTGCCATAATGGCATCAAGTGACCATCCCATATGTGGTTTCCCAGCCAATAATGCCATATGCACATTCCATTGCAGCTGCTAAGTGCAAATGGCAACATCCATAGGCTTTTATGTCTCGTATAGAAAGGGGTCATTTGTCATATTTGGAATTATTGTAATCACATAACATTCTTCTTTTGTACAAAGCTAACCTGGCCTTCTTAAAACGCCTCAGAAATTTAGGAGATGCTGTTTTGTGAAGCACTGCATAACAGCTGTGAGCTTCAGAAAAGGAGCCTCTTATCAGGCCAATGTCATCTTACCATAATGGCAAGAGGTCTGTTTCCAGAAGACTGACATGGATTGCTTTTAATGATATTATTGATTCGTGCTGGAGAGACAGACAACTTTCAAATTGATGTGAGCATGCACAGAATGCAATAAGTTCCAATAATATCCAAAAAGTGTTTTAGACACTATTGAACGTTTTTTTCTTGCACTGAAAATTTTACTTCTTTGACAGGAGGTCCCTTAACACATTCCATTTCACAGATTCATTGTAATTAGAATTGTGTATCGGCTGTACGAGCAAGTAAATGTTATAAAACAGTTCCTATCTATATTCTCCAAGCATACTGGTATTAAGGAGGGATGCACAACAAATATACTGAAGGAAGGACCAGGACATCTGCTGTTGCATTTTAGGGTAAATTTCACAAAAGCTGTTGCATTTTGTCCATGGATAAACCGTTTTTATGATCGTTCCTTTGTGCTAACGAGGAACCAGAGAGCTCATACAAATGTATATGTGCAACTTACTTTTTTCAACCCCGCATATGTTCAAGCTTTGTAACCTTTGCATTAGATCTTCATAGTAGATAAGTATTTTCGTACACAGTAATTTTTTCTGAATATGAAACCAGTTTATTTATTATTTTCATATATCAGAATTATTGTATTGCATGGCTCAGGGAACAAACTGAATGGAAGAGGCTTAAATATGTCTGTAATAATAATAATAAATAGCAGTGATTGTGACATGTAAGCAGGTGAATGGATAGTAGTGGAATGGGAAATTCTTAATTAGATTCTAAAATATAAGAAAAGACCAAGATGTAATGAAAGGTGGGTGATCACATTAGGATTACATTACATGGAATTTGATTTAATCTCCTTCAAAGTATTGTCATTGGCTAGCAGAGCTCTTACCCCAATGTTGAATCCGTGACTGGGAGCATTTCCTGAAGGCTTCTTCAAAAGGGTGCTCAGCTGCTCTGTCATGGCCCTCTCAATGTCAGGAATGATGTCAAAATGTTTTCCTTTAAGCAAGGTTTTAATTTCTGGGAAGAACTAGAAGTTGCACATTGCTGAGTCTGGTGACTAATATGGATCTGGGTTTCTTCTGTTTTTTGAAGTTAATTCACATCTCGAATGTTGCTCATCTTCTACCGACTCATTTCCGCTTTTAGTCTTTAGAGTTACAGCATTATTGCCATGTACCAAATTCAGTATTTTGTTAATTTCTTTGGAACTTTTTTTACACATTGAAACAAAACTTAACGTTCACCTGTTGTTCAAAATCCGTGATGCACAACAGATATGGTAAATATAACATCACTCTAGCATCTCTGAATGCTGACGGACAAGCCAGAACGTGTTCCAACTTGATGCTGCATTTTTCAATGTATCAGGCTATTGGGCATACCGAAGATGTCAGGTCTATTTGTTGCCATTAGATCCAATATATTTCCATCATGAGCAAGGTTCCTAACTATCTGTTCTAGGTATTTTTCTGAGAAGGCATTTAGTAAAGTTTCACAGAATGTCTTATCACTCCCACCATTAACAATGAAGTGTTGGCAGAAGAGCCAACACCGTGTTGCTAGAGGAGGCCGAAAAGCACACATTTAATTACACGCTGACTGGTGCGAGGTCTGGAACAGTTAAGGGAATTAATAGTAGCAAATAAAGTACATAGTTGATATAATACTTAACTTTAATCCACAATTGGTGTACATCGCTCTTGACGGTACATGTTATAATCTCAATATCAAATGCTATGGCGCCTTGCTAGGTCGTAGCAAATGACGTAGCTGAAGGCTATGCTAACTATCGTCTCAGCAACTGAGAGCGTAATTGTCAGTGATCCATCTCTGGCTAAGTCGGCTGTACAACTGGGGCGAGTGCTAGTAAGTCTCTCTAGACCTGCCGTGTGGCGGCGCTTGGTCTGCAATCACTGACAGTGGCGACACGCGGGCCCCGCAGCCGATTTAAAGGCTACCACCTAGCAAGTGTGGTGTCTGGCGGTGACACCACATTCCTCCCCCGCAAATCGGTGTACGGTTGTGTTATAAGGCTTCCGCCCGCTGTGGGGAGGACCCCATGTTGACGTATGCGACGAGGTGGGGAGCCTAACAACAGGCGAGGCTGTGCCACCCGCACCCTGCCATTCGCTCCGAGGGGAGCTAGGAAACGCCTGAAAACTTAGTCCACATGCGGTGTATGCGCCCGTAAAGAGACAGGAGGGGCCGTAGGGTCGACCTCCATCGCGTCGGGGCACCCGACGGGCGAAGACGACATCTGGTCCGGAGTGGGCAAGAGGTCCATGTCGGAGGACAGCTGGTCACGGGAAGCGATCGGCGGCGCGTGACCCAGGGAGGCACTTGGCGGCTGCAGCGAAGTTTCCACTACGGGCGTCGCCGGCGGGCGAACAGGCGACGGCGGCAGCGGTGCGTCGCCATGGGGCAAAATGGAAGGCAGCGTCGGTAACACCTGGGGATGAGGCGAGCCAGTAGATAGGTCCCCAGGGCGCTGACCGGACGGCACCGTCGCTGAAAGCAGACGGGGAGCGGCAGAACCCGTGCGACGACAGAGGCGCAGCTGATTGAGATGCCGACGCACCTCACCAGAGGCCCCCAAAACCAGATACATAGTGCGGCTGAGGCAGCGAAGAATGCACCCTGCGAGCCAACGCCGTGAACCTCGATAGTTGCGATAGTATACAACGTCGCCTGGAGCAAAAACAGGTGGCTGCCGCTGCACAGGAACCTGATGCGGCCGATGCAGCAAAGACATCAAGGTTCGATGGGGACGACCGTGGAGCAACTCAGCCAGCGAGCGACCATCTCGGGGCTGAGAGCGATACGAAGAGAATAAGAGCAATAATGCGTCCTCCCGAGAATGCGACTCCTTCAACTTCAACATCAGTGACTTGAAAGTCCAGACCAATCGTTCAGCGGCACCGTTTGACTGCGGCGAAAACGGCGCGGATGTCAGATGTTCAATACCATTGGCCTTGCAGAATGACAAATTCTGTGGACATGAATTGTGGGCCATTGTCGGAAACAATAGTCTGTGGAAGACCTTCAATACAAAAGATAGCGGATAACGCTTGGATGGTGGCAGATGACGTCGTGGAAGACATCCGGACAACAAAAGGAAAATTACTGAAGGAATCGACCAGAACCAACCATCGACCATTCCAGAATGGACCAGCAAAATCGATGTGTAAGCGTTGCCAAGGGGAAGTGGCGTTCGGCCATGCAAAGAATTTCCGCGGTGGGGCGGATTGTTGTTCGGCACACGCCATGCAAGAAGAGCACATATTCGTAATCGCAGCATCGATTCCGAACCAAGTACAATGCTGAGGAGCAAGTTGTTTCATTCGCACTATACCCCAATGTACTTGGTGGAGAGGACTGTAACGAACGTGGGACCACGACCCTGGACTGATCATTATCAGAACGCAACAGCAAAACACCACGTCATACAAAAAGTCTCTCCTTGTGAGCAAAAAATCGGCGAACCAACGGATCCTCGATCCGTGACTTTGACAAGGGCCATTGCGTAACAACAAAACGCAAAACGGTAGCAAGGACAGGGTCAGCAGCTGTGGCTGTAGCTACACAACGAAAATCAATGGGAAACGATTCGACCACGTCATCGGTTTCCGCATCAATGACCATGCAAGCAAGTTCGGAAGAATCAAATGCTCTATCCTCAGCAACAGGCAAACAGGACAATGCATCGGCGTTTCCGTGCTTAGCAGTGGACCGATACAAGATATCGTAGCGGTACTGCGAGAGGAAACTAGACCAGCGAATGAATTTCTGCGCTGTACGTGGAGGTACAGGCTTGTTCGGATGAAAAAGCGACGTCAAAGGTTTGTGGTCCGTGATGATGGTAAATTGACGACCATACAAGAAATCATGGAACTTAGTAACACCAAAGACGAGAGCCAAAGCTTCTTTCTCGATCTGTGAATAATTTCTTTGCGCAGACGAGAGCAATTTGGACGCAAAGGCAATAGGGCGATCATGCGATCCATCTTTGTGCGCAAGCACAGCACTGATCCCGAAATCCGATGCATCCACCGTCAACAAAAGGGGTTTCTGGGGATCGAATGGCGTAAGGCAAGTATTGGAAAGCAACGCCGATTTCAACTGGTGAAAGGCGCGTTCGCATTCCGTCGTCCAGACGAACGGAACACCGTTACGGCATAAGCAATGAAGCGGAGCTGAAATGGAAGAGGCATGTGGAACATATCTGTGATAATAGTTAATTTTTCCCAGCACACTCTGTAGCTGCTTCAAATTCTGCAGCAAAGGCAAGTCGTGTATGGCACGGAGGTGCTCTGGACTGGGATGTATGCCTTGGGCATTGATTACATGTCCCAAATATGGTAAGTCACGAGCAAAAAACACACATTTGTCCTTCCGCAAGCAAGACCGGAAATAATGTCTTTCCGGAGATCACAATATCGTCCAGATACTTTGCAGCAGTAGGGACCGACGCACAAACAGTTTGTAAATAAAAATGTCAGCAAATTCTTCACATAGACGAGAAACACTGGCTGAAGGCACAGTCTGGTTCACTGATAGGACCTGATTGACTATAGACAAGTTAAACAACTGAAATAAATCTAAACCAAACACGTTCACTGCAGAAGAAGAACGCGTTTAATTACACGCTGACTGGCGCGAGGTCTGGAACAGTTAAGGGAATTAATAGTAGCAAATAAAGTACGTAGTTGATATAATACTTAACTTTAATCCACAATTGGTGTACATCGCTCTTGACGGTACATGTTATAATCTCAATATCAAATGCTATGGCGCCTTGCTAGGTCGTAGCAAATGACATAGCTGAAGGCTATGCTAACTATCGTCTCGGCAACTGAGAGCGTAATTGTCAGTGATCCATCGCTGGCTAAGTCGGCTGTACAACTGGGGCGAGTGCTAGTAAGTCTCTCTAGACCTGCCGTGTGGCGGCTCTCGGTCTGCAATCACTGACAGTGGCGACACGCGGGTCCGACGTATACTAACGGACCGCGGCCGATTTAAAGGCTACCACCTAGCAAGTGTGGTGTCTGGCGGTGACACCACAAACAAAACTGTAATGTTCCCAATTAATTGTTTGATGATTAAAGTCTCCATCATGACTACAATATGATTGTGGAACTTATGTACAAGCGAACTGAAGTTTTCTCTAAAGTTTTCAGTTACATCAGGAGATGAGTCTGTTGGGCAATAGAAGGATTTAATTATCATTTTATTCCCACCCCTGATACTAAGTCTTGCCTAAATAATCTCTCATGCGGCTTCAGTTTCTGTCTTAGTGGATTTGACTTTCTTGTCTACTGCGACAAATATGCCACTTCCATTTCCCATTTGCCTATCCTTTCCATGTACTGTACATTTACATTTTCCCTAAAGATCTCACGGCTATCAGTTTTAGGCTTCAACCAGCTTTCTGTACCCAGTATTACGTGAGCTTCACTGCTTTTCATGAGCACTTCAAACTCTTGCACTTTGTTGCGAATACTTTGGCAGTTAAACATTGATTTTAATACTCTCACCTGTGGGAGGCATTGATTTTAATACTCTCACCTGTGGGAGGCATTTACTTCAAACTTGCACTGATACTTCTGGGTTTCCCACAGCTGTCGTTATCTGGATTGGATGTGCATCCTACACACAGTCACCTAGCTGAGTAGCAGCCTCTGATGTGTAATGCACACCTGACCTATTTAGGGGGACCCTACAGTTCTCAATCCTATGGCACAAGGCCAGGAAGTCACATCCTAGCTCTGTCACAGAACCATCGAAGTCTCTGGTTCAGTGCTTCCACTAGATTCAGAGCCAAAGGGCCACAATCAGTTGTGGTGGCAATGCTGCAAATTGTGAGCTTCGTTGAAACACCACACACAAAGTTGGTCTTTTCAACCTTCTCTGCCAGTTACTGGAATGACCTAAGAATGAACTCGGATCCCATACAATAGACATCATTTGTTCCAATGTGCACGTCAATCTGTAGTTGGCTGCACCATGTTCCCTCAGTGACTGCTGGAACAACCTCTTCAACATGTTTAATGAGGCCCCCAGGCATACAGACTGAGTTTACCTGTTGTCCTTTCCTATCCCTTGCTGCCATTTGTATTGGTGCCATCTGCTGATGAATGCATGCTGAGCATTCTCATTTTACCAATGTTGGGAATCATTTCCTGGCCAATAGATGTGACATTAGGCTAATACCTCTGTGTGGTCCATCCTCCAGTGGTTCTTCTGTATGGGACACAAGATAGTAGACCTAAGGATCTCACAAATGACCTTACAGAAGTAATTATCACCCATTGTCAGGAGGAATGTACAGTGCACACTTCATTGACAGTCTCTCTTCACAAGAAATTTTGTATTGGAACACTGTCCTTGCCAGTAGCTGTTTGGTATGTCTGCTGGGCGAATTTGACAATTTTAAATGTGATAATAAGGACACTAAACAAAAAATTTGTTATCTTTAGGATACATCCCACTAATACCACGTAATACTACCTGCAGCCTTTATAATCTGCATCCATACTCTGCAAACCACCACGAAGTGCATGGAAGAGGCTATGTCCCTTTGTACGAGTTATTAGGGGTTCTTTCTTTTCCATTCACATATGGAGCACGGGAAGACCGATTGTTCGAATGCCTCTGTGCATACTGTAATTGTTCTATTCTTATCCTCACAATCCCTATGTGAGCAATGAGTAGGAGGTTGTAGTATATTCCGAGAATTATCATTTAAAGCCAGTTCTTGAAACTTTGTTAAGTAGACTTTCTCGGGATAGTTTATAGAGTATGGCAGTTCAGTTTCTTCAGCATCACTGTCCCACGGGTCAGACAAACCTGTGACCATTCATGTTGCCCTTCTCTTTATACATTCAATATTCACTGTTATTCCTATTCGGTACAGGTCCTACACACTTGAGCAGTATTCTAGAATGGTCGCAAAGTGATTTGTGAGCAATCCCTTTTGTAGACTGGCTGGTCTTCCCCAGTATTGTACCAATAAACCAAAGACTACCACCTGCCTTACTCACAACTTAGCCTATGTGTTCATTCCATTTCATATCCCTACAAAGTATTGCACCCAGGTATTTTTATGAGTTGGCCGATTCCAACTGTGACTCATTGATATTATAGTAATAGGATACTATGTTTTTTCATTCCATGAAGTTCACAATTTAATATTTCTAAACATTTAAAACAAGTTGCCAGTCTTTGCACCATTTTGAAATCTTATCAAGATCTGTTTGTATATTTATGGAGCTTGTTTCAGACTGTACTTTATTATGCATAACTGCATCTGCAAAAAGTCTGAAGTTGTTATTAATATTTTCTGCAAGGTTATTAATGTACAACATGACAGCAAGGGTCCCAACACGCTTCCCACGGGGCACACCCAGAAGTTACTTATAGATCTGAAGATGGCTCTCCGTCCAAGATTGTTGTGTCATCAGCTACTGTGGGAGTCAGCATTGACACAAACAACAAAGGAGAGAAGTCGCGAGGGCCAGTGGTAGGAATCCAAAATGATATGTACATAACACTTGCAAATTAATGGAACACTTTATTTCTAAAAAGGAAAGAAACATAACTTAGCCTCTCATTATGAGGTGGCTTGATTTGCTTCCAGTGCCTCCAACATGCAGTTACTTTTACACACTGTTACTTGTCACAGAGACCGATGACCACACTGTTTGGTCTCTTCCCCCCAAACAACCCCAACTTGTCACAGAATGTAGGCTAAGGATCATCTTCCTATAATGCAGTATTGATGCTCTCAAAGTCTGAGTCTGTGACCGAACTGACACTGGATATGTGGCACTGCCTGATCTTTCCATTGGTGCACAGGTCACCACCTTCTTAATGCTGTTTTGCTGCACTGTAGTGGTTGGTGTACAGTTGATGCTTTAGCTCTGCATACTCCTCTTTCCCCAAAATGCCTCACTGTTGTCGTGTAGGGAACCATATGACAATTGGGAGGGGTGGGTTGGGGGGGTAGGTGAAAGGAGTCAGGAATCTGGGTATTGTGAGAACTGGGAGCCGCAACTGGGGATCTGTAGAAGAATCTTGCAATCAACAAGCACAGATCTGTTTCTGATGGCAGCACGGCAACCAAGCCAGACCTTGAATCAAATACATGCAAGAGCCCAAATTGCGAAGAATCATTCCTCTTTCCCAGTGCCTGGTGCGACCAAAAACTCTGGAAAGAATGAAATCATTAGTCACAATGATATACCTGCAGAGCATAGGACGCGCCATGCACTGCATTGGGTGCAGCAACTGGAGCAGTGTTCAGTGTTGGCGGCCATGTAGAAGCTCTGCTGGTGATGGACTGTCGTGGGGCTGGGAGTGGTACCTGGTGAGGAAGAGCAGCAGCAATTGCTCCTGTGTGTGGGAGGCACGTAGTTTGTTCATCTGTTGCTTGAACATACACACAAATTCTTCAGGTTCTCCATTCAACTGAGGATGAAACAGAGCACTTGTAAGATTAGTGATACCATTGACTGTACAAAACTGTTCAAAATCCTTAGCTGTAAACTGTGGTCCATTGCCTGCAACCAACACTTCAGGTAAACCTTTCTAGCAAAAAATAGCTGACAAAGCCTGAATGGTACTACCCAGTGTTTTAGAGTTCATTGGCACTGCAAATGAATATGTACTTAAAAGAGTCCACAACATAAGTGAATGAGTTTTCCAAAAGGGACCAGAAAGTCAATATGCACTTATTGCCATGGCGATTGAGACTTCAGCCAAGCTGTAAACATTTGCTGCGGGGCATACAGATTTTCAGCACAAGTGTGACACTGTGATGTCAACAGCTCAATGTGGACGTCTATGCCCAGCCAAGTACAGTGCTGGATTGCTAACTATTTTGTACATACAACTCCTAGTGTGCTTGGTGGAGCAATCGCAACACATCTATTTGCGACACTTTAGGAATAAGCACATGTGATTGTCCAGAGTCATTTTGCAATAAAATCATACTGTGCTAGATGGAAAGGCTATACAAATGAGCAAAATATTGAAGCACAAAGTAATTCTGAATATTTTTCACTGAACGAGACCAAGTGGTATGAATGTAGTGCAAGAAAAGGTTCAAGTCAGGGTCTTCTTTGTGGCCTGTGCAATTTTCCTATAGTGGAATGGAAAAGTCTGTGAAAGTTCAGTGTTCTGCACATCAATCTGACAAGAAGATGTGGGTGTGGCATCAAAGTCAGTATCAGGGCCAACAGGAAGGTGAGGAAGAGCGTCAGCATTTGTGTGCTTTGATGTGGGCCGATACCATATTTTGCACTGAAACAGTGACAATAACAAAGCTCAATGTTTCAGCTTCTGAGCACTGTGTGGCAGAACAGATGAGGACGAATGAAACAAGGACTGAAGTGGCTCATGGTCCGTCACTAGGTAAAACTTCTGACCAAACAGATAATGGTGAAACTTTGTCTTGCCACAGGTAATAGCGAGCATTTCCTTCTCGATTTGTGAATGGTTACATTGAGTCTTGGTCAGTAATTTGGAAGTGAAAGCAAATGACCTGTCCTGTGTACCAAATCTGTGCGAGAGCACAGTTCCGATCCCATGGGAAGAACTGTCCACTGCCATAACCACAGGCTTAGCGGTATCGAAATAAATAAGACACCTGTCACTTAGCGAGGCATTTTTAAGTTTCTGAAATATATCCTGACACTCTTTGGTCCAAACAAAAGGCACATTCTTCTGGTGCAACAGAGCTGCAATCTGGGCTTCATTGGGTGTCAACTGGATGCAATATTTCATCTTCCTGAGAACTGACTGTGGTTCTGTCATGTTCTGCGGGGCAGTGAGGTCCCAGATGGCCAAGTATTTGGCTATATAGAACATGACCTAAGTACTCAATTTCAATCTGGAAAAAGGTGCATTTGTCCAGGAGACACTGTAAACCTACAGCTGAAAGTACTTGAGGAAGCATACGAAGATTACTGATTTGTTCCTCCAGTATATGTCCTGATACCACAATATTATCCAAGTAATATGAGCAGAATGGAACTTTTGCAGTACGCTGTTCCAAGTAGCATTGGAATATGGATGGCACAGAAGTGCTGCAAAAGGATAAATGCAAAAATTTGAACAACCCTAAATGTGTGTTGACTGCAAACACCTTCTGAGACTTCTCATCTAGAGGAATTTGCAAATAAGTATCGCATAAGTCAGTTTTTGAAAAATAGCTGCCTGCATTAGTTCCTCAGGGGAGACAGTGGATAAGTATCAGTTATTGTTTTTGGAATTACAGTGGATTTAAAGTCAGCACAAAGAGGAAGTCTTCCAGATGGCGTTGATAAGATTACTAAGGGAGAAGCCCATTGACTAGCCTGGATAGGAGCAATAACACCATTGTCTTGGCATTCTTTTAAGTTCACATGCAACTTAGTCTCTGCATGCATGGAGGACAGAACGTGCTCAAAAAAACTTAGGTTGCACATTGCCTTTCATTATAACTTGTGCCGCAAAATTATTTGCTCTGCCAAATCGTTCAGAAAATAAATCATGAAACTCTCCAATCGATTGAGTAACACTGTCATTTGGGTTGAAAGCAGAAACAGAAAGTACATGGTCCTGAATATTATGATCAAACAAATCAAATGAATCTAACCCAAAAATGTTTTCACAGTCTCACAAATGCAAAATTGTAAATGTCACCGTTCTGGTGTGAGACTGGAATGTAGCAGGTAGACTACATGTGCCAAGCAGTTGAATGTCCTGACCGTTATATGCAGTAAATTGCATGCAAAATTTTATCAACTGTGGTGAGCCCAACTGGTCATGATTAAGCAATTTAGCGGAAGTACCAGTGTGTAACTGAAGTCACACACAGCGTCCGCTAGTGCCTAAGTACACAAACAGTTTGACTTCCATTACATAGCACTTGGACAGGGTGAAGGCACATCCTGAATCTGGTCATTACTAGTGTTGGTAGCTGTTGTAGGAAAAACTACATTCACTGATTGAGAAGTTGCTCTGCACTTACAAGAGCGAATGTGAGTAGAGTTCCTTTCCTGTCACAAGCACGCAGACTGTACATGACCTTCCACAAGAATAACAGGTCACATTCTGCAAATGGCAGTTTTGTCTTTCATGCATGGCAAAGTTGCGGGGACATGAATTCACAGCAGACACACGTGTTGATGCCTGTTTACTCTGCCCATGGTGTGATAGCCTGTTTGCATGTGGTAGTGGGTCGCCAGGCCTTACCTGTTTGCCACTTTGTGTTGCACTACAAATGGGAGCTACGTGTCCATGGTACAAGGACACAAGTCTGATGTTCACTAATTTGTAACACTTGTTTCAAAGAAGGATCAGAATGTTTGAGAATTTGTTCATGAATCCTACTGTCTGGCACATTGCACATAATTGCAGCATAAATCATAGCGTCAGTATAGTATTGTCCACAGCTATATTGAAAAGGACACAGTCGTGTCAAACCATTAAGTTCAGTGATCCACTTATGGTATGTCTGTTCTGGCATTTTCTGCAATCGAAAGAACTATTAATGAGCTTCAGCAACCTGTACCTGATCCTCTAAATACTTAATACTTAATGAAGGCAGAAACTAAATCATCAAAAACCAGCAACTCTGACCTACTGGTCGGGAATAACATCGGATCAAGGCAGTAAACTCCTGTGCCAGCTATTGACAAGAAACAAGAAAGTTTCACTGTACTTTGCACTTGATTTGTAGCACAGTGAGCATTGAACTGAGCGACCACTCATTCCACTTCTCTTGGTGTTGATTGAAAGCTCGGAATGCATGGAGGTGGTGCCATCGATGTGGCTGGCTGTTGTGGTGGAGATGATGCAGCAGCAACTTGTGTGTTAATGAGCTACTGGACTGCCATCATCAACTGCGACATTTAACGGTTCTGAAAGTGAATAAATTGCATTAGATCAAAGCCAGCAGCAGCTGGGGGCATAGGCACAGGTGGTGTAGGATGCGGGTTAGAGGTCCTCTTAATAAGAGAAGTGCTGCAACATATTGATGAAAAGCGATGCAGATACACAAGTAGCAGAAGTGCTGTGACTAGCAAGGAAAAAAAAAAACAGTTAATAGCGATTTTCCTCTGAAAGGAAAGAGGGAAATATTAGTGATGTGCTGTGAAGAAGAGGCAAAGAGTGAAGGCAGCACAGGTTCTGTAATCCTCATCGCCAGATGTTGTGTTGACTACTGTGGGAGTCAGCACTGACACAAACAAGGAGGGAGAGAAGATGCAATGGCTGGTGGCAGGAATCCAAAATGATTTATATGTAACACGTGCAGATTAATAGAACACTTTATTGCTAGAAAGGAAAGAAACATAATTTAACTTCTTGCTATGAGGTGGCTTGATGTGCTTCGAGTACCTCATACGTGCAAATACTTTTACACATTATTACTACTCACAGAACACAGGCTAAATATAACCTTGTATTATGCAGCTCTGATGCTCTCGGAGTGTGCCAGAGAACGGGGCCCGACCAGCAATGGGTGGCTGGCTAAGTCAGTGTTGACAGGGTCGCTGAACTCTGTATTCCTGGTGTGACACTGCCTGTTCTTTCCACTGGTGTGTGGGTCAGCACTGTCTTGATGCCTTTTCACGGCCCTGCACTGGTCGATGTGCAGTCAACGCTTTAGGACTGTACAAAGGTAATATGCTGTGTCCTCCCTACCAAAAAGATCTCAGTCTGTCTAGTCATGACTTTAGCTTGATACCCCATGTGATTGAACTTTTGACAAGAAGTATAGATGTGATTCTGCATCAAGTGCTTACTGAAACCAAGGAATACAGCCCTTACATGACTGCCTTGATCCAGTGCTTCAGTATGTCGTGTGAGAAAAGTGTGAGTTGGGTTCCACATGATTGATGTTTTTAGAATCCGTGCTGATTGGCATGGGGGACGTCATTATGACTGAGCACAGAATATGTTATAAGATTCTACTACAGATCAGTGTCAAAGATATTGGATGATAGTTTTGTGGATCACTTCTACTAACCTTCTTGTATGCAGGTGTGACCTGTGCTTTCTTCCAACTACTGGACATGGTTTTTTTTGTTTGAGGGATCTATGACACATTGTAGTTAGAAGAGGGGCTAAGTCAGCTGCAAATTCAATATAGAATCAAATTGGGATTCCATTGGGTCCTGGAGCTTAGTTCAGTTTTAATGATTTCAGCTCTTTCTCAACACCACTGCCAGTAATATTGATTTCATTCATATTTTCTGTGGTACAAGGATTAAATTGGGGCAATTCTCCTGGGTTTTTCTTGGTAAAGGAGCACTTCAGCTTTTGCTTCGCTACCCTCGGTTTCAGTCCCTGTCTCATTCACTAGGGACTGACCATCAACTTTGGCACCACTAACATCCTTTATATATGACCAGAATTTCTTTGGGTTTTGTGAAAGACCATTTGACAATACAGTATTCTGCTATGGTAGTTATTGAAGGCTTCACGCATTGCTCCCTTGACAGCCAAATGTGTTTCACTCAGCCTCCCTCTATCTATAGCCCTAGACTTTGTTTTACACCTATTATGCAGCAATCTCTGTTCATTTAGCTGTTTCTTTACAGTGACTGTACCATGGAGGGTCCCTACCATTATGAATGGCTCTATTGGGTACATATCTATTCAGCATGTGGTCAACTATTGTTTTAAACTTGAACCATAGTTCATCTACGCTCCCACCCTGCACTGAAAGTTTTGAGTTCCTCATTGAGATATGACACTACTGATTTTTTATCTAGTTCACTGAACATATTAATCTTTCTGCTAGTTTTAATTGTCCTTTGTACTTTGATAATCATTATTGCCACAAGACCGCATCATAATCATTGATATCAGTTTCGATGTGGACATCCTGAAAGACGTCAGGTCTATTTGTCGCCATTAGCTCCAATATATTTCCATCATGTGTGGGGTTCCAGTCTATCTATTCTAGGTAGTTTTCAATAATGTTTCACACAGTGTCTTATCACTCCCATCACTATCAAAACTGTAATTTCCCAATTGTTTGTTGGTTGATTAATGTCTCCACCGATAATTACAATATAGTTGGGGGACTTATGTACAAGCAAAGTGAGGTTCTCTTTGAAATTTTTGGTTACATAAGGAGACAAGTCTAGTGGGCAACAAAAGGATTCAGTTACCATTTTTTACCCACTTCTGATAATTGCCTCAATTTGGCGAGCAAGGGAGTCCACAGGTATCTTCATTTGTGTCATATCCAGCTGCAGCCACTCGTTGATGTTTAGATTGAGAGTATACTTATTGTTAGATTTTATCTGCTGTTCCAAATGGTCCCAGACATTTTCTGTCATTTAAGGTTGGCTGATTTAGTAGACAGTCGAGGTGCAACAGGATATCCGAATACTTGGTATTTGTGTGTTGTCCTGTGGACACAGCTGTTGTGATCTTAGAACAAGGGAGTGTCCACAGCATACTCATCATGAAGTCATTGAAGAAAGGGTAACATTCAGTCACTGAAAAGATTGAAATAAACAGTTCATGGTAACTTGAATAATGGGTGCAATTTGTTGTCCAAATGAAAATTCCTCCAGCCAAACTACGCCCTTCACACGCTGTAGATTAAATCCCTCATTGGGCATTTGGTGTCCTCAACACCAAATCATTTGGGTAGGGGAGGGGAGGGGGGTCAGGAATGTCAAAACCACAATTTGTCAGACAATGTGGCATGCCTCCAGCAGCTGCTGTCCAGTTCATGTGTTATTTGACACATAGACGATGTACAGCTTTATGCTCCACTGTGAGAAATGGCCTTTTGCGAAGTATCTGACTCCAGATGTTCGTTGCATGTAGTTCCCTTCTCAATGTTCTCTCAAAAACTGATTGACATGAACTTGCATTCATTGACAGCAGCAATTTTTGTCAGGTCTGAAATTGTTTGTTATTGACAAGGTGTGGCCGATTTCTCGGATCCTGGTCAGTTAAGATATTTTTACAACCACTGCTGTTATGCCGTTTGTGCCATTCCTTGTGTACACATTGGATACACCAATAAATTGGGAAAAATCTTTCATGGTTTGGTCAAGTGTACGTCCCGGCACAATACAGTGGAACCTCGCATAGCGAGCATGATTTGTTCCAGAATCTTAATCATAGTATGAAACACTCATTAAGTGAAACAATTTATCCCATACAAATTAATGTAAAATACAATAAAGCATTCTATGCAGAAAATGTAGTAAAAGTTTTATCTTATTCATGCCATTTATTCAAAGATAATTATACATAAAGTATTATGTGTACTTTATTATTCATGATACACAACTAATTCTTTTTTACTAGGAAGCTATCTAGTCATTTGTTTCTTCCGGCACTTCAACTTTGGTGAAAATGCGACGCAGCATTATTGTCAAATAAATTTGTAACACTCGTAGACACTGCTTTATTGGGGTGATGATTTTCAATGTACGATGCAATCAATTCCCATGTTTTCGGCATTTCTCTTATTGTGCTAGAAGATTGCTGCTTTGCTGTAACCGCCTCCTCCTCCTCCTCCCCCTCCTCCTCATCTGAAGGACTCCTCTCCACAACTTCCTGCTGTGAAACACACTGCAACTCCATAAGCTCTTCAGTAATCATTTTTTGGGTATGATCTTCCACAACCTCATTGACATCATTGTTATCCACTTCTAGTCCCGTGCTCTTGGCCAAAGACAGAGGTTTCACAGGTACTGACTTGAATGCCTCTGAATCACATTTGACAATGCAATCTGACCAAAGCTTCTTCCAGGCATAAGTGAGAGTTCTCATGGTAACCCCTTCCCATGCCTTTTCGATCATCTTGACACAGATGACGATGTTGAAGTGTTATTTCCAAAACTCCCTCACAGCAAGATTTATATCTTTAGTCAACTCAAAGCAATGCTTGTAGAGAGCTTTAGTGCAGAACTTCCTAAAGTTAAAAATAATCTGCTGCTCCATAGGCGGGAGTAACAGAGTGGTGTTGGGAGGCAGAAATTGGAACTTGTTAAACTGAAATTCTTCAAGAAGGTGGTCTTGTAGGCCACAAAAATGGGCAGGAGCATTGCCCATAACAAGCCAGACATGGAGCAACAGATTCATCTGAATGGTACACAAGCAGCGGTTTAATTTTCAAATCGCCACTAGCATTGGCCATAATAACAGTGTGAGACTGTCTTTCATTGACTTGTGACCAGACAGTGCATTCTCCTCTGCTGTTTGAAAGATACACTTCAGCATCTTTTTCCAGAATGGGGCGTCTTGTCACAATTAAAAAGCAGCTGTGGCAGATAACTCTCAGAATCTACGGCTTCTTGAAGTTGCTGATGAAATTCTCTGCTGCCTTTGTGTCAGAGCTGATTGCTCCACCATGCCTCACAATGCTGTGGTTCCCAGTTCTTCTGTTAAACTTCTCGAACCATTCACAGCTTCCCTTAAACACTTCTTTGGCTGCTGATAATCTTGGTGTCTTCTTATCAAGATCGGCGAAAATCATTCTCGCCTTCTCACAAATTACGTTCTCATTAATAGTGTCGCCTTGCAATAGCTTTTCATGTATCCATATAAGGAGCAACATTTTGACATTGTCAAGAGGAGGAAACCATTGCTTAGATACTCTTGTCACTCACTTTGAAGCATCTATCAGAAAGAACGCTAAACCCAGACTGCAGTACCTATTAAAGGCATTGTTCATATGCCACTGCCGACAAATGAAAGATTTTCGGACATGGCGTGAGTCGTGCTTGGGTGGCTCAGTTGGTAGAGCACTTGACCACGAAAGGCAAAGGTCCTGATTTCGAGTCTCGGTGCGGCACACAGTTTTAATCTGCCAGGAAGTTTCATATCAGCATACACTCCGCTGCAGAGTGAAAATCTCATTCTGGGTGTTCATATTGTTGAACATTTCCCTCGTCGCATGCAAATGGCTCATGATGTCACACTAAATCATTGTCACTCATTATACAAAACATTGCTCATTAAGCAAGTCATTTTTTTTACAATTTGTTTTGCTTGTTATGTGAATTGTGCATTATTGGAGGTGCTCATTAAGCGAGGTTCCACTGTAGCCCCTTTCCACCATTCTGTCACATCTCCATGTCAACCTATCTTATTACGCTGATTCCATATAATTGACTGGCTCATACATGCTACTGCAGGGTGATGACTTATTTCAGTGGTAAATGGTCATGTGACCACCTGGTACCAGTTGTACACCATGTACAGTGCTCCAGAGTGATCAGTGTGCTCTTGTAAGGAGGTGAATAATATTTTTCCCAGTGAGTTCATCTTCCCCAAGACCATTGCCATGCTGAGAAAACAGGGTGTGAAACCTGCTCAGCTGAATATGTGTATTTTAAATCCTGTTCACTGAAAAGTAACATTAATTTCTGTTTGTGAAAGATATACTTCGTAATTTACGGAATGATTCCTAGATTTGGTGCATCCTGTAGCTCATCCTGCTGTAACACTGCTCCATGAGGCCAGGGCACCACTCAAGTCACCCTCAGGCAGCTGGTATAAGTGAATTGCCAGGCAAACCTTTTGCACATGTTCCGTGCATGGGCAAGTCAGTTTGCCAGTGCTGCCCACATGCACTCAGCCAGTGCAGTATCAGCATGTATACTATGGCCCAGCTGCCTGTCTGCATCTGCTTCAGAGTTTGCCCAGCTGTGCCCCTGGGTACCAAGCAAGCTACTGGCAGGCAGTTGAGCTGGGAAAGCTTGCTATAGATAATGGCAATTGTAATGTTCTGTTACTGAGGGACATCTCCATAGAGAATTTGTGCAACAATAATTAATCATGTATTGCAAAAATACCTGAATTTGTATCTCTTTCTGGGAAGGGTAGAAGAAAACAGATAAACTGAAATATCCTGCTGTGATCAAATTCTTTGTTTCACGCAGTTTATCCAGAACAAACATTTACCCATGTTTGGTGAAGGCTTATTAGGATACTGCTGTCTCGATTTCAATAGTTCCTCCTGAACTCATTTGGACAATCATTGAGTAAAGGTATATGAAATAGCAGACAGATTGTCTTATCAGAGAAAAGGGCATAACACGTTTTGCAATGAGAAAGTGCTGTGCTAAATTTGAGGTGCATCTGTTGAACACTGACTGAAATAAAATGGGGAAAAGAAATTTTACTGTTGGTTTGGACTACCAAAAAGTGTATTTATTCACCAATTTGTAACTCTGGATGAAGTATAAGTGCATACTTCGCACCATGAATTAAACTGCAGTCACTGCAGTAGGCTTACACAGGTCCAGCAGCAGCAACAACTACTGTGGTATTTGTGTTAGTTATTTTCCAAAATACCCTCTGCTTACCAGAGTTAGCGTGCTGACTTCTACCTGCTCCCATATCCAAAGCAATCTGTGGCTGGACAACAGTTCGAATCCCAGATGATGCTCTGACAGCTATTGTGAATATTTTGTAGAACTCCCAGAGTTGCGCCATATAAATTGAATGTAATCACTGGGAAAATGTTGGAGAATGTTCATCAACTTAGTGGAGAACTACATTGCCACCGAGCGAGGTGGCGCAGTGGTTAGCACACTGGACTCGCATTCGGGAGGACGACGGTTCAATCCCGTCTCCAGCCATCCTGATTTAGGTTTTCCGTGATTTCCCTAAATCGTTTCAGGCAAATGCTGGGATGGTTCCTTTGAAAGGGCACGGCCGATTTCCTTCCCAATCCTTCCCTAGCCCGAGCTTGCGCTCCATCTCTAATGACCTTGTTGTCAACGGGACGTTAAACACTAACCACCACCACCAACTACATTGCCCTAGGAAACATAATATTTCATTGTCAGGCTGATAAATTTTGTCTTTATTCTCATAACTACTTCTGGTGTTTACTTGAAATTGTTTTCTGATCCTGTTTTCTAATCCTCATGGAATTTTCAGATTCCTCTTTTCTGTCATTTCCATTCCCTAAAACTCCACATCTGCTCTGTCTCAAGACATTGCTGTTTAATGCACCCCCACCTGCTAATCCTCTCACCAACAATTATGTTGCTGTATTCTTGTCTATAGTTTTGTTCACCTCTTACTTTTTCTTCACTTACATCTTCAGAATTTTTCCATATCCTTACTGTTTATGTTTATGAACAACTGTGTGATAAGATGATTTCATTTGCTCATACTGTGCATTACCAACTCTACGGTATATGAATCTGCTTTGTTGTGCTTGTATTTTTTTTAGTAGATGGGTGTTATATTTTACTTAGAACTCTGTAATTTTGTTGTGTGTTTGTCTATAGCAGGTTTCTCAAAGTTTTTCATATTATTTTTCATAGATGGGCAGCTAGATGAATACAAAGCACATGCGTTCTGTTTCCCCTTTTCATGTACTATTATCAAAGCTGCTGTGTGTAATGTGTCAGAACTAAGGATGGAACTAGAGTAGAGTTTTGTTTTAAAATCACACCTTTTACATACTAGTTTGGTGTATGTTAATGTTATACATTGAATGTTCTCTTTTAATGTTTCTTTAGAACCTCTGATTGTCACAAGGCAACCGGGGAATGGATGTGATGTAGTAAGAGTCAGTTATGGAGATACACTTGAATTACAGTGTAATGCTGTCGGCTTTCCTCCTCCAAAATCATACCAGTGGTTTTTTAACAATGAGGCATTGAGTTTTGGAACAAGCAACATACTTACAGTGGAAAACTTTGAGTAAGTATTTTTTAATTTGTGTGTTTTCGTCTAGGCTAGACATAAAAATTAATTTTTTAATTGAGAGATCATTTCAGATTTACAAACAGCTATATTGAAATGAAAATGCCCTAAACTTGTCATCACTTCAGTGACTGTTGCACCAGTGAAACAGTCCTGTAAAAGTCAATGCACTGAACAAATCATACGTAAATGTAAAGGTTTAGTGTAAAGGACACATTAAGAGATGGAAATACGAAAAAAGCTATTCAGCATTTCTAAACATCCTACAGAACAAAATCGCCTCTCTGAACATGAAAATAATCTGAATAACCAGCACAGCATAAGTTTTCTGACACTATTTCAAGATTATCCCATCTGAAAGTCAATAGCAGATAATACAAAATATACTAAATTAAGAGTTAAATAATGATAGCAAATAAGTGTGCAAAATGGCTAAGCAGGGTTAGCTAGAGGACAAATGTAAGGATGTAGAAGCATGTATCACTAGGGGTAAGATAGATCCTGCCTACAGGAAAATTAAAGAGACCATTGGAGAAAAAAGAACCACTTGCATGAATATCAAGAGCTCATATGGAAACCCAGTTCTCAGCAAAGAAGGGAAAGCAGAAAGGTGGAAGGAGTATATAGAGGGTCTATACAAGGGCAATGTTCTTGAGGACAATATCATGGAAATGGAAGAGGAGGTAGAAGAAGACGATATGGGAGATATGATATTGCGTGAAGAGTTTGACAGAGCACTGAAAGACCTAAGTCGAAACAAGACCCCGGGAGTAGACAACATTCCATTAGAACTACTGATAGCCTTGGGAGAGCCAGCCATGACAAAACTCTACCATCTGGTGAGCAAGATGTATGAGACAGGTGAAATACCCTTAGACTTCAAGAAGGATATAATAATTCCAATCCCAAAGAAAGCAGATGCTGACAGATGTGGAAATTACTGAACTGTCAGTTTAATAAGCCACGGCTGCAAAATACTAACACGAATTCTTTACAGACGAATGGAAAAACTGGTAGAGGCCGACCTCAGGGAAGATCAGTTTGGATTCCGTAGAAATGTTGGAACATGTGAGGCAATACTGACCCTACGATTTATCTTAGAGAATAGATTAAGGAAAGGCAAACCTACGTTCCTAGCATTTGTAGACTTAGAGAAAGCTTTTGACAATGTAGATTGGAACACTCTCTTTCATATTCTTAAGGTGGCAGGGGTAAAATACAGGGAGCAAAAGTCTATTTACAATTTGTACAGAAACCAGGTGGCAGTTATAAGAGTCGAGGGGCATGAAAGGGAAGCAGTGGTCTGGAATGGAGTGAGACAGGGTTGTAGCCTATCCCCGATGTTATTCAATCTGTATATTGAGCAAGCAGTAAAGGAAACAAAAGAAAAATTGGGAGTAGGAATTAAAATCCATGGAGAAGAAATAAAAACTTTGAGGTTCGCCAAGGACATTGTAATTCCATCAGAGACAGCAAAGGACCTGGAAGAGCAGCTGAACAGAATGGACAGTGTCTTGAAAGGAGAATATAAGATGAACGTCAACAAAAGCAAAATGAGGATAATGGAATGTAGTCGAATTAAATCAGGTGATGCTGTAGGAATAAGATTAGGAAATGAGGCGCTAAAAGTAGTAAAGGAGTTATGCTATTTGGGGAGCAAAATAACTATCGATGGCTGAAGTAGCGAGGTTATAAAATGTAGACTGGCAATGGCAAGGAAAGCGTTTCTGAAGAAAGGAAATTTGTTAACACCGAGTATAGATTTAAGAGTCAGGAAGTCGTTTCTGAAAGTATTTTTATTGAGTATAGTCATGTATGGAAGTGAAACGTGGACGATAAATAGTTTAGACAAGAAGAGAATAGAAGCTTTCGAAATGTGGAGCTACAGAAGAATGCTGAAGATTAGATGGGTAGATCACATAACTAACGAGGAGGTATTGAACAGAATTGGGGAGAAGAGAAATTTGTGGCACAACTTGACTAGAAGAAGGGATTGGTTGGTAGGACATATTCTGAGGCATCAAGGGATCACCAATTTAGTACTGGAGGGCAGTGTGGAGGGTAAAAATTGTAAAGGGAGACCAAGAGATGAATACACTAAACAGATTCAGAAGGATGTAGGTTGCAGTAGGTACTGAGAGATGAAGAAGCTTGCACAGGATAGAGTAGCATGGAGAGCTGCATCAAACCAGTCTCTGGACTGAAGACCACAACAACAACATGTGCTAAGTTTTTAACATTGATAGTAATTGCCTTTAGCTATATATCAGATTGGTTTCCACTTACTTAATGATCCTGTCCTCTTGATATCTTTCAAAAATTCTGTTTGAGTTTATTTGAAAGGTATGTCTTCTGCTGCTCCAATTAAATGTTAGATTCTTGGATTTCCATATTTCTCCGTACCATGCAATCTTGCACCCTTGTTTAATTTTGTCCATAATTATTTAACTACTATGGCAGTAACAAATCTAAAGAATATACCTACACGTTTCAGTTTTTAATGCCAAATATTTTAAGTTATACAAAGTGATATTTGAGTCTCCATCTTATGTACTGCAGTACTTAAAATTAAAACTCTTTATATATTCTAATTTTTGCAAAAACTCCAAGTGCAGCAAAACACAAAGAAAAAATCATTTTCTATTTCAGAATTTCTCTGTCATTTAGTTTGACAGTGCTGCTAACTGCAATGAGTTTCTGGTACAGTTGTAAACCTTTCTAAAATAATTATTTTATCCTATGTATTTTTATAATTATTATAGCCATTGCAAGTTAATTATACACTTATACTATAAAAACAATGTATTTCTAAGTTCTCCTGTAGTGTAAACGTTTCTTTATTTTTCAGACTTCATCATGAAGGTGAATACAGGTGTGTAATAAAACAAGATGAGACACCAGACGGTTCCTGTTGGACAGATGATGTCACTGTTGAGTTGCTACCAGATGTTCCTATTATTGAAGATGAACCACAACCAGCAGTTTGTGTAGTTGGTGAAACATTCACACTCCAGTGTTCAGTTGCCTGCTACCCTCTTCCAAATTTCCAGTGGTTTCGTGGAAATGAGCCTCTTCTCAATGAAACAAGTGATACTTTAGTGGTCAGTAAATTTTCAGTGTCAGACGTGTCTTCCCTTTTTATTGCAATGCTTCAGTGAACTGTTCGTTAGTTAATATTTATTTGCTGTTACACAGTGGTGTCTAAAAGTTCATCATAATAAAGAAATGAGAACATATATTCTGAAATAGGTGTTTGAAGTATAATATTACAAGATAAAGTGATTCATCAAAATATTAAAACATTTAATTACAAAAGATATGAAACTGGAGATACAAAGTTCAGTTAAAACCAATAGGGTGGAGGACAAAATAGGAAAACAAGGAGCGCAATATAGGAGGACCAGGCACACTTTCTCAGCAGTGTTCAGAATCTACATACATACTCCACAAGTCACTGTACAGGGCATGACAGAGGGTACTTTGTACCACTACTGGTCATTCCTTTTCCTGTTCTACTTACAAGTGCATTGAGGAAAAAATAACTGCTCATACACTTCTGTACTAGCCCTAATTTCTCTCATCCTTTCTTTGGGGTCCTTAGGCAAAATGCAAATTGACAGCAGTAGAATCATTCTGCAGTCAGCTGCAAACAATGGTTCTTTAAATTTTCTCAGTAGTATTTTGTGAAAATAACATCATCTTCCCTTCAGGCATTCTCATTTTAATTCATGGAAAATTACTTACATGTTGACTAACCTACCAGTAACAATTCCAGCAGCGTACCTCTGGATTGGTTCAACATTTCCCATTAATCCAACCTGGTGGGGATTCCAAAATCACTTAAGGAGACCTCAAGAATGGGTCATACTAGTGATGTAAATGCAGTCTCCTTTATAGACAAGCTGTAGTTTCCTAGAAGTTTCCCAATAATCCAAAGTTAACCATTCAGTTTCCCTACTACCGACCTTACATGCACATTCAATTTCAGATGATTTTGCAGTGTTATGCTTTGATATTTAATCACCATGACTGCATCAAGCAGCACACCACTAATACTGTAGTCAAACATTACACAATTGTTTTTCCTACTCATTTGCATTAACTTCCATTTTTCTATGTTTAGAGCGAGCTGCCTTCAATCACACATGGTAGAAATGCTGTCTAATTCATCCCATGTCATCCTAAAATTATTTAATGATACCACTTTCCTGTGAACTGCAGTGTCAGCATCAAACAGTCCCTGATTGCTGCTAACCCTACCTATCATGTATGTATATAGAGAACAAGAGCAGTCCTGTCACACTTCCCTTAGGTACTCCTGACAGTAAGCTTGTGTGTTGTGAACTCTCCCTATTCAGGACAGTGTTCTGTGTTCTATTACTTAAGAAGTCTTCGAGCCGTTCGGATATCTGTGAACCTATTCCATATCTCGGACTTTCGTTAACACTCTGCAGTTGGGCACTGTGTCGAAAGCCTTCCATAAATCTAAAAATATGCGGTCTGCTGCCCTTCATCCATGGTTTGCAGGACATCATGTGAGAAAACAGCAAGCTGAATTTCACACGAGCAGTGCTTGCTAAATATGCACTGTTTGGTGGACAGAAGCTTTTCTGTCTCAAGGAAATTTATTATAATTGAACTTACAGTTGTGCAGCAAACCGATTTTTAAAACATTTGTCTGTAATGCATTGGGTCCATTCTTTTACCCTTCTTATATTTAGGAGTCACCTGCACATTTTTTGAGTCACTCTGAAATGGGCAAGGGATTCATGATAAATGTAAGCTAAGCAAAGGTCAGTGCTGAATAGCAACCTCTGTAAATGCGAATTGGGATTCCATCCACCCTGTTTGCAACTCTTTTATTGCTTTGCAGCACCGGAGATGTCCTCCACATAGAAGTCTGTGTGAAGGTCAAATACTTGTAAGTTTGTATGATCCTCCTGCATTAATGATTTTTTAAACGCAAAATTTAAAACTTTTGTTTTACTTTTTCTATCTTCTATTGGTACACTCGATTTGTCAACAAGTGACTGAACAGAAGCTTTCAACTTGCTTAGTGATTTTATGTAGGACCAGAATTATCTCATGTTCTCAGCGAGATCTTTCACCAACATATTGTGGTTTAAATTGCTGTATGCTTCATGCATTAACCCTTTTATGGACTCATGAATTTCTACTAACTCTGCCTGTCAACATTTCTGTATTTATTTTTTGAACCAATGTACAACAGTTTGTTTCCTTGGTATTTTCCAAATTTTGTTGTTAAACCGTGGTGGATCTTTTCCGTCACTAATCCATTTACTTGGTGTGTGTGCCTCTAGAGTGCGATTTACGTTTAGTTCAAGCTTTGTGTGTAATTCCTCTATGTCCATCATATTGGAACTAAATGATGTCCTTTCATAGTCTTAAGTAGGATGCTAACATCTGCTGATTGCTGACTTTTGCACAAGCAATGCTTGCTGATTTGTGAACATTTATCATATTTGACCTGAGAACATGTTCAAGAATTCTTCAGCAAACCAATGTTAAGGATATCGGTTTGTTATTTTTTGGGTCCATTCTTTTATCCTTCTTACACATAGGAATCACATGCACTTTTTACCATTTGTTTGGGACTTCACATTGGGCAAGAGATTTGCAATAAATGCAAGCTAAGTAAGGGGCCAGTGTCATAGAGTACTGTAAAACTAAATTGGGATTCCATCCAGACCCGGTGACGTATTTGTTTTCAACACTTTCCGTTGGTTCTCTTCGCCAGGGAGATTTACTACTGTGTCCTCTGTATGGGAGTGTGCACAATGGTCAAATGATGGTGTGTTTGTACGATCCTCAAGTGAATGATTTCTTAAATGTGATAAGCTTCAGCTTTCCTTTTGCTGTCTTCTACTGCCACACCAGACTGGTGAACAAGTGACTGTGTAGAAGTCTTCGACCCAATTTGTGATTTTAAGTAGTACTAGTGATTTTACATAGTACCAGAATTTTCTCAGGTCCTCAGCAAGATCTTTTGCTAAGGTATTACAGTGATAGTAGCTGTATTCTTCACACATTGAGCTTTTTACAGATGCATGACTATCTAATAACTTTTGCCTGTCATGATTTGCACATTCTCTTTTGAACCGAGAGTGCAACAATGTTTGCTTCCTCAGCATTTTCCAAATTTTGTTATTAAACCACAGTGGGTCTTTTCTGTCCTTAATCCACTTACTTGTCACATGCTTCTCCAGAGGGTGACTTACAGTCTGTTTAAACTTTGGCCATAGTTCATGTACCTCCATCATACTGGAACTAAATGATGGCCATTCATTTCCTAATTAGAATGCTTATCTGCTCTTCCTTCCAAAAATGTTCTCCTAGTCTTCTGAATTGATTTATTAATTGTAGTAACCATTGTCACTATGATGACATCATGTTCACTATACTGACGCCATCAATAAGGTCAGGCATATTTGTAGCAACAGGGTCTAAAATATTTCCATTTTATGTGGGCTCACAAATTAACTACTCAAGGCAGTTTTCAGAAAACATGCTCAAAAGTACTTCACAACCCTGTCTGCTCATACTCACTGTGATTTATCCATAGATGCCCCAGTCTATACTTGATAGGTTGAAGTTGCTTCCGGCTAATGCTGCATGATCTGGGTATTTCTGTGCTACTGACTGCAGGCTTGCGTTCAGTGACATTAAAACTGTCATGGAGGAATCGAGTGGCTGATAAAAACATCCAACAACTAACTTGATTTCGCCCTTCGTGTCCAGATAACTTCACAGCCACATTCAAATTTGACCTCAATAGAGACATCCACTCTGTCTTTCCAATATATGTTCCATAACTTGCTAAACACTTCATAGCTCTCTGCTTTGCATATCAGCCAGCTCTCATGCCCGAGAATAACTTGAGTCCTACAAATTTCCTGCAGGTTAGTAAATTTGGGAACTTCGTTACAAACACTTTGACAAATAAGTGATAAAATTTTGACAGTCTAAGTATCTTTACTCTGAATGCAATCTGATTTCACTATCTGAGTGTTGAATAGTTGGTGTTCATCAGAGTACACCGACTACTGCCTAGCCTAATATTCCCTGTGTACATTCCACAAGTATTCTGCTTACCTGAGTAGCTGCTGCCTTTGTGTAGTGCAACTATGACGTATCAAAGTGGATCCTACAATTCTCCACCCGATAATGCAAATCCATAAATCTTGGTTGAGACTCTTCACTAGGCTCAAAACCAAAAGACTCGGATCAACTGCGGGAACAGTGCTGCAAATGGCAAGCTCAGCTTGCGCCCCATGCATGAGGCCAGCAGTCTTCACCAGTTCTGCTGGCTGCCCATATAAACTGAAGATGGTCTTGGACCCAAGTGAAAGATGTTATTGGTGTCGAAGTGAGCCAGAACTTGCAGACATCTGCACTGCAAGTCCAACAGCAGCAGGCAAAGCCACCTCCATATCTCAGGTGAGGCCACCCAGCAGACATACCACATGCACATTAGCTTCCTTTCTGGCCCTGAATGCTATTTCCCTAAGGAGCTCTTTGGACAAAGGGCAACAGGTAGATTCCATATTCTTAGATTTCTGAAAAGCAAAAACTGTGAACAAAGGTACAAGCATACCAAATAACTTACCAGATATGTGAGTGGCTCAAAGACTTCTTAAGTAATAGAACCCATTATGTTGTCATCAGTGCTGAGTGTTCATCAGAGATAAGGGTAATATCAGGAGTGCCCCAGGGAAACGTGGTACGACTGCTATTATTCTCTGTGTACATAAATGTAGCTGTTTGCTGGTGATTCTGTAATGTATGGGAAGGTATCATTGTTGAGTGACTGTAGGAGGATTCATGATGTCTTAGACAAGATTTCTACGTGGTGTGATGAATGGCAGCTAAATCTACAGGCAAGAAAATATAAGTTAATGCAGATGAGTAGGAAAACAATCATGTAATGTTCAAACACAGCACTGGTATCATTCTGCTTGACACAGTCACTTCGATTAAATATATAGGTGTAACATTGCAAAGTGGTTTGAAATGGAACGAGCATGAATGGATTGTAATAGTGAAGACAGACGGTCAACTTCAGTTTATTGCGAGAATTTTAGGAAAGTGTGGTGCATCTGTAAAGGAGATTGCATATCGAACACTAGTGTGACCGATTCTTGAAGACTGTTTGAATGTCTGGGATCCCCAACACGTCTGATTAAATGAAAACTCTGAAACACTTCAGAGGCACATTGCTAGATTGGTTACTGGTAGGTTTGATCAGCACCCAAGTATTGTTGAGATGCTTCAGGAACTCAAATGGTAACCCCTGGAGGGAAGACAACATTCCTTTTGAGGAACACTATTGAGGAAATTTAGAGAACCAGCATTTGAAGCTGACTGCGAAGTGATTCTACAGTCGCTAACATGCATTTCACCTGAGGACCACGAAGATAAGATAATTCAAATTAGGGCTCATATAGAGGCATATACACAGTTGTTTTTCCATGTCTCAGGAAAGAAATGGCATGACTAGTAGAACCAGGCAAGGTGGTGCAGTGGTTAGCACACTGGACTCGCATTTGGGAGTATGATGTTTCAAACCCGCGTCCAGCCATGCTGATTTATGATATTCAGATTTTCCATGATTTTCTGAAGTCGCTTATGGCAAGTGCCAGGATGGTTCCTTCGAAAGAGCATGGATGATGATCCTTCACCATGCTTCCTAAGTCAAGCTCGTGCTGCATCTCTAATGACCTCATTGTCGATGGGACATTAAACACCGATCTTCTCCTCTTTCATTACTAGTAGTGGTACAAGTACCCCATGCCATCCACCACACAGTGGCTTGCAGAGTATGTATGTAGATGTAGATCTGCTCACTCCAGTATACAAACTTGTCTAGACTTCTTGATGACTTTATTAACTTCAGTAACCATTGTTACTGTGATGATATCACAATCATTAGTACCTTTCTCTATACTGCCACTGTCAATAAGCTCAGGCTTGTTTGTAGCTACAAGATTAAAAATATTTCTGTTGCTTGTGGGTTGTTGAACTCACTGCTGAAGACAGTTTTCAGAAAATTTATTCAGAACTACTTCACAAGTCTGTCTGTCCTTATCACCTGCAGTGAATCCACAGATGTTCTAGTTGGTCTCACGGCCTCAATTCACCTGCGGATTTCTGTGAGGAAATCTTGAATAGAGTGCAGGGGTCCAGTTTGTTGTGTGAAAAACTCTTCTTGGTTCGCCATACACTAGTTCTGCTGAAGATGTCTGTAGGTCTTCTTTTAGTGCACTGCGCATTCCGAACAGCACTACCGGGAGGGTGTCAATCCGCGAATTGTCGTGTGGCACATTATGGCGGCCTTCAAGGAATGGTGCAGATGCTCCACAATGCCATTTGGAGCTGCATGGTATGGTGAAGTTCTTGTCAGGTGTATCCCATACAACCAGGCCATTGCACCAAAGATGTCCACTTCCCACTGCCGTCCGTGGTCGGGTGTTACTTGTTGGGGACAGCCAAAACGTGAAATTCAACCACCAGTGAAGGTGCGCAACACATTCTCAGCTGTCTGTGTTTCCAGTGGGAATACTTCTGGCCACCTGCTATTCCTGTTTGATTGCTGTGAGGCAGTACTGGTAGTTACGGGCGACTGGGAGTGGTCCTACCACTTCTAGGTGGACGTGTGAGAACCGAGCCTCTGGGATGTCAAATCTTCCTAGCGGAGCTTGTACGTGACGTGTTACTTTGCACTTTTGACAGGGAACACAGGTCAGGCCACACAAAATTCTGCGTTACTAGTACCCTCGTAGTGCGGATTCCTGGGTGGCTGAGTTCATGTAGAGAATCGAAAGCCCTTTGTCGTAGAGGGGCAGGTACGTTTGGCCGCTGTCGGCCTGCTGACTTGTCACAATATAGCAGCTCCTCAGTACGTAGCAGTGGTACGCGACGCAAGTGCAAAGCCGTCTTGCCTTTGAGCAAGTCCTTTAACTCTTCATCGCCATTTTGTGCTGCAGCTAGTTCGGCAAAACTCACGGGTGCCACTCTAGACAAGGTGTCAGCAGTGACGTTTTTCGAACTGCTTGTATGCCGGATGTCTGTTGTGAACTGCGAAATAAAATTTAGTTGATTGATTTGCACTGGGGGATAGTTATTTCTTGGCTGTGAAAATGCAAAAGTCAATGGCCGATGATCTGTGTATATGGTGAAAGCATGAATCTGAAGTCTCTGACTGCCTCATAGGCTGCTAGCAGTTCAGTGTAAAATGGTGGCCAAGAGCGCTGTTTCTCCGTGGTCTTGGAGAAGAAACTCAATGATTGCCAGCACACATTTACCTTCTGTTGTAAGACAGCGCTGACAGCACGGGATGAGGCGTCTGAGAAAATGGCTAACGGGGCATCGGCGATTGGGTGCGCAAGGAGAGTGGCCTGCTTGAGGCTTGTCTGGCAGGCTTCAAATGCTGTCTGCAATTCATCAGTCCACATGACAGGTGTGGGGCCATGCACTTTGGGGCCAGTGAGAGTGGCATGGAGTGGTACCTGGACTTCAGCAGCTCGGGGTAAGAAATGATGGTAGAAGTTGATCATCCCCGGATAACGACGCAATTCACACATTGTTTTTGGAGCCGGGTAAGTTGTGAGTGCGGTGATGCGCTCAGCTGGTGGGTACATACTGGTCGCGGAAACCCAAAATCCGAGGAATGTCACTTCCTTAGCCCCAATAACGCATTTGGCTGAATTTATGAGGATTCCATAGTCATCAAATCTTTGGAAAACCATGCATAGATGTCTTTCATGTTCTTCTGTGGATGATGATGTCACCAACATGTCGGCGACGTATGTGAAGCAGAAGTCCAATCCACGCAAAACTTCGTCAATAACTCGCGGAGTTGCAGCCTCAGTTACTGTGTCCGCGATCTCTGCCAGCTTGCGCAAGTTCTCCTCTTGTGTCACTGTGAGCAGGGTGCAATGCATTTTCGGCAAGCGCGACATCTATATGAATCGTAGCAGAGGGTCTGGGACATCTGTTCCAGCCAAGGTGCGGAGATGTCGCAGAAACTGTGACGGCTTCCTGTCGCTGGTTTCCTCCCTATGCAACAAGTGTTTTAAGCGCTGCGTGTTAGAGAGGGAGAGACGCCGAATGAGCTCGCCTTTCAGAATTTTGTACTTCCCAGAAACCGGTGGGTTGGTGATCATATCACTGGCGGAGTGGCTGTCCAGTAGTGCCACCACATGTGCATATTTTGTGGTGTCTTGCGTTATCCCATCAGTGACGAAATGGCTTTCGATGTGCGTGAACCAAAGTGACAGACACTCTGTCCAGAGGACTGGTGCTTTGAGAGCCATGCAGTTCACTTGAGCAGCTGGTACTGTCCCGGGGGGGTGGCGGCGGGTAGAAGGACTTGACGACCTTGGGGCTGCATGCAGGTAATGGGACGGTCCTGCCCGAGGTGCAGATAGAACTGCCGTTCACCGTAGGCAGGGGGGCGGCGGGGGTGCCAGGGAGACCGGCCGTGCACTTTCCTGGCAGCGCGCCTCCGCCCACTCTTGTTGTTCCGCGGTAGACAGTCCCCTTTCTTCCAGCCGTGTTCGAAGCTGCTCCTTGTGTCACTGTTGTAGAGCGGCCATCTCTTCCATGTGTTTGTGCTGCTGATTGCACAGTAGCTGCTGCTATTGTACAAGTTGTTCCTGGTGGTATAATTGTTGCTGCAAGTGCTTCATCTCTTCTTGTTGCTGTCCTAACTGTTGTTGTAACTGCTCCATGATATTTTCGTCAGGGTCACCATTTTGTAGGTATTCATTAACTGTATACTTCACTTTAAGACACTGATACTTTATTTCCTCGATCGTCTACAATAGAAGCTGATTGACAACACTATTAACACAGTTACTACAGGTAGCATGCTTCCGACAACCACACACAGATGCTCATGCCGCGGTAGGTGGAAGCCGACTGGCCACTGGAGATGGTGGTCTTCTGGTGTTGGCTGTTCGCGACATTGCCGACTGGTTAGTGTGGAGCAACCAGCGAACTGGGGTCACTGCATACTCAGTAGATTAGTCACCTTCAGCTACTTTGCATAATCAGAGTGCTTCCACACTACTAAGCATAAACTTCCTTTGAATGATTCCGCAACTGTTATGTTGGAATTGGGTGGTTGGTAAAAACATCCAATGATTAACTCGAGTTCACCTAGGTCAATTACTCACTTCCAGATAACTTCACAGTCAGATGTAACTTTGAATGCAGTAAACATAATATTTTTGTCGATTTGCAATTTACACTTCCCCCCCAATACCTATGGCATTTAACCTGTCTTTTTGACATATGTCATGCCTTGTTCAGTATTTTGTAGTTTCCACTTCAGTTTCCATCCAGCACTCAGTTCCGAGTATAATTTGGGCATGATGCCTTTTCTGGAGGGTGGTAAATTCAGGGACTTTGGTACAAATACTTCAGCAATTTACTGTTAAAAGTCTGATATTCAAAGTGTCTTTACTTTGTATGCTATCCGATTTCACTCTCTGTATGTCGACTGGTGAGTGTTCATGAGGGAACCTCACACTATGTCCTAGCCTAAAAACCCCCATGTGCACTTCACTATCTACCTGAGTGGCATGGCTTCTTTGAGGTTGCCCAAGGGCTGTATTTACAGTTATATCATTTCCTATACAGAATTTTTAGGAGGTCTTGTAGATTTCTTCATAGTGTACACCATTCTGTTCTATCTCATAAGTAGGTATTGTATGCATATCTGGAGACTTGGCCAGATGATACTCTAGATATCTTTACCTGATGCGCCTCAGACTAATTAAATGTGGATTTTTGGATGGGCTCCAGCTATGAAAGGTGACTTACGTTATTGCAGTACCTCAATACAGAGAACATCTCTCTGTCTTAATAGCATTTCTCCAGCATAGCAATAAAGTGGTGTCTGCGTGCTCATCCAGCATGATACCACTCCTCATCACTGTCCCACCACCACCACCACCACCGCCAACAACAACAACAATCACAACCACAACCAATAAACTGGGCTGTTCTGTGAAGTTATCAGTTTCGCTCCAGACAAATGAACAATGGAAATCATTGCGCATAGTGAATTAGAATTCATCTGTTTTAGTACCTACCATTTATCATGTAATGGTATCTTGCTATCTACTTGTTCACACAGATATTTTTCAAAGGTAATAATTACCTCCACCTGTAACAACAGAGGCCTGTTTACAATACCTTAGTAGCTTTACAATTAACACTTACTTGTCATGTAACTAACAGTTATTTTCAAGCCTTTAATCTATGTGATCAGCCCATGAAGAATAGTACAGTGGTTAGCAACCAACATTCACATTCTGGAGATTGATGGTTCAAATCCCCATATAGATTTAAGTTTTCCGTGGTTTTCCTAAATTGCACACTGTACTAAAGTTCAAGAAGACAGCGATTCACACCTCCATATCTCTTGTCAGATGTAGTATTTTTGTGGCTCCCATTATTGCTTAAAGAAAATATGAGGCAAGTTTCCTCAAATACCTTCCCATTCTTCCCTAGTCTCCATATGTGATCTTTCACTGTTGAGCTCATTGTCCATGGGATGTTAAATCCTGATGTTCCCTGATGTTCCTTCCTTCTGTTAGATAATCAGATAATTGGTAGAAGAAATGGCAGATGAGGTATGTTTTTAATTTCATTTGAAATGATAGGGATTTCCAGTTTCTTGCTTTATGTTTGATGGGGAATTGTTGAATACTTCTGCGTCAGAGTACGTAATTCCACTCTGAACCCTTGATAAGAAGGAAAAGTATAAATGAAAATTATTGTTATGTCGTGTACACTGCTCAGAAGAATTAGGGGGACATCAGTATCAGTGTGCAGTATGTGAGGCTAAATCTGTTTTTATACAAGCAGTATCTGTGGTCTTATTATATAGCTTGAGATCTTCACTTTCAGTGTATGTGACAGCTAAAGTCATTCACCATGTGTCTGCTGTGTTGTACTTTGCAGTATCAGATGACTCCTTCGTACGAAGTGATTACCATTGTCCTAGTGTATCTCCAACTGTCGTCCCTCGGTTGTGGACATACTACTGGGAGGCAGGTCAGTACACAAGGCGAGTTGGACAAGGTTGCTGATGCATTACAGCCATGCGTGAAGACTGATACCTGGCTGTCTCTGCAATGCAGCATCATATGTCTACCGCCAGAGCACTGCAAGTCAATCTCAGAAAGGCTACTGGAGTTGCTTTGTCTGATCAGACTGTAAGGAACAGATTATGAGGAATGACCTTATGACCCAACCTCCTGCTTGACATGCCAACAAAGCACAGCTCGCCTTTATTTGCGTTGTTCCCAGTCACTGGTGAGACTTGTTATTTACAGATGACTCTAGATTTCCTCTTACATAAGTTGATGTCTGTGTTCGTATGTGGAAATTCCATAGTGGGTGGTACCTGTCAAATGTTGTCCAGTAAATTGACAGATTCGGCCAAGTTCCTATGATGATGTGAGGAGGCCTCAGTGTTGACAACCATGCAGATCTTGTCATTGCCCATAGTCACTTTACCACCAAGAAATAAATCAGCCAGATATCCTTTTGGACCATGTCATGGCTGCTGCGTATGGTGGTGGCCTTGAATTCCTTTTATACATGATAACCCCTGTGGCGGTCGTCAAGGGGGATGTCTTGGACAATGAAGCAATGGAATGGCCAGCAGAGATTTCTAACCTAAATCTCATCAACCACGTATGGGACATGCTCAACGGACATGAGCGTGTTTGTCCTGTTCCATCACAGATTGTCAAGGGCTCTCCTTGAAGAATGGGAATGGATACCACAAGGTGACCCCCCCTAGACATATGTGGAGCATGCCACGTATGTGTCAGCCAGTGAAAAACACTCACAGAGGGCTTACACAAAACTGAAGCTCCTGATGTCCGATGAAAAGCACCCAGTGTGACATCATGAATGATTGTTTCCAGTTTGTTTTCTACATCTGTCTTTGTTTTATACATCTGTCAGACACTTCAGTTCCTGTCACATTAATGAACAAGGTTGTAATGATGTTTTGTTGTGTACTTAATTTGTGAAAGATAGAAGTATAATTTGGTAACATATCTAATCCTCATTTATTCCTCAATGAAGTGTGGTAGATGCCCGAAGTTATGTTCCCCTAATTCTTTTGTGCAGTGTATTTTTATTGTGGAAATCAAATGTCAGCTGAATATGATCTTTTGTTCTCACCAACAGAAACTATTAAGAATTAAATGTATTAGGAAATGAGTGCAGCAGTTGCAACATCCTTAAGAAGGTATCTGCAAGATGTGTGGCTATCTCAAACTACCTGGCAAAATAAAAATGTGTACCAGACTGCAATTCGGATGTGGGACTGTTGCCTTTCACAGTCAGGATCTCTACCAATTGAGCCATCCAAGCATGATTCATGACCTGCCCTTACATCTCCACTTCTGTCATGCTTGACAGCTCAGAAGAGCATTCCATAAGAAAACATGGAGTTACAAGAAGGCAATTCTCTTGCCCTTAGATAAATAAAATGAAAAGTACAGCTAAGAGCAAGACACAGTGGACTAATCATCTTGATCAGTTTATCACTGTCATTTTATCGTACTATCGAGGGCCTGACCAAATGTGATTTGTCTGAGGACTCTGCCCTTCAAAACATGATCTAAATTGCATCTTTGAAGTGTTTCATTGTAAAATTCACCCAGAGACCACACTGAGCTGAAAATGAAATTGCCAACAGAAATGAGATCTTACTGCCTAAGACATTGCTTGTCATTATCTTCGAATCATGTGTCTGCCACTAGAGGATAATTCCTCTATATACGAAAAGCAGATTCCCAGTTTGTGTCGAGATTTTGATGCTTATTTACTGTTATGGTCACCATTGCTCTTGCAGTTTTATTTTTTTCCCAATTATGTTCAACTTTCAGACATCAGTGTAATCCACAAAACGGAATTAAAAATGCTTTACCGTGTCATTAAAGGTTGAAAAATGAACTTTAAATACACTGTGCTCCCATGGAGCTAAAGAGCATTGACAAAACAATGTATAGTAAAGATACTGGGCACAGCATAGAACTACGTTTACTATGATTTTATATACATAAAATCTTTGGTATGTATGAAAAAATAGTAATCCAACATTAAGGTTTTTTGTATGTTCCATGAATTCATACATTGCTGAGATCACTCTTGATGTGGAGTGTGTTAAGATTGTGATTACATACATTTACATGAATATTCAAATACCATTTACTACTAAACAGAATTACAGACAGATACTGCAGTATTACGAATAAAACAATAAATGATCATTATTTTACACTTACATGCTGACATGCTCAGAACAGTGTGACAAACACAATTGTTACCATATTACAGAGCAATATACCAGGTGACCCAAAAGTCGGTTAACATTGGAAAATTCAACACTTCACAGAATAACATAGCTAAAAATTAACTTGTTCTTGAAATGACACAGTATTTTATTGAAACAAAAAAAGTGCACAAGATGACCAACAGACGGTCATCTATGGTTTTATATGATACAAAAGCAATAATTAGTATAAAAGTTGATTTTTAGCGAAGACAGTGATCTTTATAACAAATGCTCAGGATGCCAGCCATCAGTCATCAAAAGTATCTGTAGTTGAAGGACCATGTTGTGAACAGGACTGCACAGCGTATCAGTAAGTCTGGTGAGAAACTGTCATAAAATTTTGCCTTTTAGCATCCCTAATGAGGTTGGACAGCCATGGTAGACGTGCGACTTCAGGTAACCCCAGAACCAATAAGCACAAGGATTGAGGTCTAGAGACCTGGGAGGCAAAGCATGAAACACGTGATGGCTCAGCACGTGATCCTCACCAAATGATATGTGCAGGAGATCTTTCACACACATAGGAGTATGAGGTGGAGTGCCATCCTGCATAATAGTTGTGTACCTTTCAGCAAGTATTTATCAGCCAGACTAGGGATGACGTGATTCTGTAACATATCGGTGTATTTTGCACCCATCGTGTTGACAGTTTGAAAAAGAGCGCCCTGCATTTGTTTGAAGAAACAGGATCCGATCATAATGGATATGGTAAATCCACACCACACCCTGACTTTCTCGCCATGCAGTGGGGTTTTCACCAAGTTCTAGGATTTTTGGTAGCCTAAATTCTGCAGTAGTGTGTGTTGACAGACTCTTAGTGTTTGAAATGAAAGACCCTCAGAGTGTGAAAGGGACCTCGTCAGTCCACAACACGCTAGACAACCAATTGTCATCTTCCCCCATTTTTTGAGGTGTCCACACCATAAATGCTCTCCGCATCACAAAATTATTGGCTGACAGTTTGTTTTGTACACTATTCTCAAGCGGCATCAATGACGTGTTGCTGTCCAGCGGCTTCTGTTGGCTGGTTCTTGCACTAAAACCCCATGTAATGCCTGTTGTCAAGTTTTACCTCTCTACCTTCATTGTTCAATGAATTAGAGCATTTTCAAATGTTAACAGACTTTTTGGTCACTCTGTATGATAAAAATCCAAATTCACACTTTGCAGTTGTCATACTGCTGGACAATATACAGGGTGTCCCTCCTAACTTGCCACCTTATATATTTCCAGAATGAAACAAAATGTGAAAAATGCACTTGGTTTGGGTTGCATCTATGTCAGGGGCTGACTCATTGGGCAGGAACACACAGTTTCAGCATAGAGTTAGGCTTTTTGAATAGCACGTGTATGTTTCTTTCTTTTGAAATGAAGACTAGAGGTATTATTGGTGACGACAGACTTGGTGACGACAGACTTGGTGACGACAGACTTGGTGACGACAGACTTGGTTTCACTGTTCTAAACCTCATACCTTTAGAAATGCGCACCTTTTAAAGGATGGCTACAGTGCCACAACTTTTTGCGTAATGTGCTGAACAAAGATTGCCTACAGTAGGCTGTAGGATAGTACAGGCAGCCTGTCTTACAGCATTAAGGCGGAAACTGTGGCATTGTTTCCATTGTTTAAAGTCTTAAGTATTCCAGAAGGTATGAGATGTAGAGCAGTGAAACCAAGCCTGCCATAACTAATTGTACCTATAGTTTTCATTTTGGCAGAAAAAGTATACCTGTGTCATTTAAAAATAAATGTAACTCTGCATTGAAAGTTACGTTTGTTTATTCATAAGAATTGTGTATTCCTGTCCATTATATAAGCCCCTGACATTCATGCATCTGTGACGAATTGCATTTTTCACATTTTGTTTCAGCTCAAGAATATATGAGGTGACAGAGTTAGGTGGGACACCGCTTATATTAAAAATTCATAGACAAACTATACAGTGACTAAATGAAAATAACTTGATCGGTGTAAAACATTTGTGTTAACATTTGACAGTTATTGAACTGTTTAGCTATATCTTTCCTTTAGATAGCTTCCCTCCATGAATTCCTCGACAAGCTAAAATGGGTGATGTAAGAGAAATTGGGAGAGTTTAGTTTTGAAAAGGGATTCTTTATTCCTTAATTTTTTTTAAGTTCTTTGAGAAGACAGTTGCTAACTAGAACGGTAAACTATGAAAACAGAAAGTGAACAAAGTTGAAATGAAAAGCTTTTGATTCCCGTACAGAAACCCTTCACTCTGCTTACAGTCATATATTAATAATGGAGAAAATTTCAATACACTAATATAAAGCTGATGTCAGTGAATGAGATGGAATGCAATCTCAGCCTTTCAGAGCTTGAGATGCATCTTCAAATTCAGGAGAAAATATTTTGGTGATCTGTAACACATTTAAATAACAAATTATGATTATGGAATGCTGGATTGTCTAGTTCATAACTGTCATTATTCTGGTTGTAGAATTAACTCCCACGCCATATTTTGATATTCTTAGCACATTGCTGAGAGCTTTAGAATTCAAATCAGGTATTTTTTGTTAAACTGAAGTAAGAAAGGGAGTTTTTGCCTTTGTTGCACATTAATAGATTTGCACAGACCGATAGCAGATGAGAAATAAGCTGCACAAATTCTTTTCTGTTGTCTTTATCTCTTGTTGGAATGTATGTTGATGTAAAGTGAAGAATTTGATAAATATGTTCAGAGTTTCATTTCAAGAATGTGAAACCATTCGGACAATGTTTCCTCCTTATTTTAAAAAAATGTTTTATGTTAGCTTTAATTTTTACTAATAAATGTTTTCTGTCGCAAGGTGGAAAATGCATCACTCGAAGATGGAGGGCTCTATAGATGCCATATAAGCAATATTCAAGCTGAGGTGTGGTCAAAGGAAGTAAAAGTGACAGTAAGTGCGGCACATTCATAAATGTAGTCAAAACTGGATGTATAAATGATCCTTTTAATGAGTCCATCTTGATTGTTTTATAGGTATATCCTGAACCAAATGCTGAATACGAGATAGGGAGACAGCTGCTACCAAGAATAAGAGGTATGAATTTTTTATTTCCTCCCTATCAAGGGTATCTGATATTTTGCCATAAGCAGAGTTCTCCTTATAAAGTATACAGCAGTATGCCAAAAATAGGGAACAGAAGGAAAGTAATGCTCATATGAGTTTTCTTAGTTTTCTTAAACTGTTTCTTGTGAATACAATTAAATAGAACCTTAGGAATTACACAGAATCTTTTCAGCATTTAGTGGTATAAGAATTATGTCAAAATATGAAGAATAAGGAAGTCCATATGTAATAATCACCAAAGAAAATATATTTTATTAAAAAAATTGGAATTGTTGAACTAAAATTAAAAATATTTCATCTGTTGTGACTTTTGTATGATGGCAGCAAGAAAATTGAATGTTTTAGTTGTATGACAGGTGTGTTGTAAATATTCTTCAACTATTATGGGCACTAGGTTGAAGCCAAAATAAAATTCTTTGAACATTAGTGTCGAAGAGGATTGATAAAATGCAGTCCTAAGATACTAACAAAAGGGAGACTATGCCATTGACTCATACCATTAAAAATTCACTCATGTATTTATGGTTAAATGACAGGCTTGTGGAATTCTGTTCACAATCTCAGATCTTGCAGGTTGAGGATTTTGCTCCTTTGAGCGTGCTTCACTTGGTTGTGGCATACTCGAGTGGGAATGCTCGAGTGGACAGGCTATGGTGGAATCAGGCATCATGGGGAGAGGACGGCAGAGGCCACCAGGTCTGGCTCTGTGTGTACATAAACTGTTGTTGCTTCAGCTGATGGAAATGTACTCTGAGCAATTTAGTATGCTGCACTTAGAGCAGATGTACATCCTTGCATAGTAGTGTCTAATTGTGATATCGTTATGATCTATAGGAAAAGAGCTTGCTTGAATCAACAATGAAAGTTTGGAAACAAAAGTTTTGCAGAAAAATTAAGTAATAACCAGCTTTTATAATGATGTACATGAAATGTATTCACCATTGCAAATATGGATAACCATCAGCTTTATAATGGTATGACAACGATGAAAATTTGTGCCAGACGAGAACTCTAATCCAGATTTCCCACTTGTTGCGAGCAGTTGCCCTACCATGCAGCTGTCCGAGCGTGACTCATGGCCAGACCCAAACTTCCATATGTTGTCAACCATGTGTCTACAACCTGTACTCATACATCCATTATGTATATTTCCGTACGGGGGAGACATATTACTTGAAAGTCACTCGCCTGGTGTCACCGGATAAATGGTATTTTGCAGTGCCTGTGTTATTTCGAATTACGAATGCAGACATGTAAGCATGTCCGAAAGAACAGGCACTGCAGTGACTACAGTTGTCATTAAATACATGAAATGTATTCGCAGTTGCAAATACGGACAACCATCAGCTGTGTAATGGAATGATAACAATGAAAATTTGTGCATATTTATAATGATGGTCAGTCTCGGAATGAAACATTACATTTCTGTTTTTATAACATCATATGTCGTATTGATTCAAATTTAAATGCATGAATGTTACCACTTAACAAATTAAAAATCTAACAAAAATGAAATCATCTCCAAATTATTCTCTGGTAGCATAATACTTTCAATACATTGTCAGGTTACCAGTCACTCACTTTAGATCAAATTTGCTTCACCTAACCAAAATTAGGTCCCCTGCTGCACTAAAATTTCTTTTACTAGCTACATTTGAAGCTGGAACATAAAATACTCTTTTTTGCTAAGATAGTCAGCTTGGGAAAGAGAATACTGTTACACTTCAACCACCCAAACAGACCATCACCACCACCATTCATTCCATTTAAGTACAAGTTAACCTCACCGGCTGATTTATTATCTTATGACCCACAGTACTGGAAGTGTAGCCGCACAGAATTGCATCAGCGATCCAAAAACGAGCATACCAGTGGAAGTGCTCAAACCACAAGCAAATCAGTAGTGCAGTTATGCAGATGTATGTGCATTCAGTGACTAAATCCCCTCCAGCTGTGATTTTAGAAGTGGAGACATACAACCTGCCTGTTGCATCCAATGGACTCTGAAAAGTTTGTTTAGTTAAGGAATGTAGGTTGTTATGGGAACAGAGTGGTGGAAACTACAACAGCTTGAATGCCAAAGAACTGCATGAATATAGCTTTCCTCAGAAATGAACATAACCAGTTGTTGTTGTTGTTGTTGTTGTTGTGGTCTTCAGTCCAGAGACTGGTTTGATGCAGCTCTCCATCCTACTCTATCCTGTGCAAGGTTCTTCATCTCCCAGTACCTACTGCAACCTACATCCTTCTGATTCTGTTTAGTGTATTCATCTCTTGGTCTTTGTCTGCGATTTTTACCCTCCACGCTGCCCTCCAATACTAAATTGGTGATCCCTTGATGCCTCAGAATATGCCCTACCAACCGATCCCTTCTTCTAGTCAAGTTGTGCCACAAATTTCTCTTCTCTCCAATTCTGTTCAAGACCTCCTCATTAGTTATGTGATCTACCCATCTAATCTTCAGCATTCTTCTGTAGCTCCACATTTCGAAAGCTTCTATTCTCTTCTTGTCTAAACTATTTATCGTTCATGTTTCACTTCCATACATGGCTACACTCCATACAAATACTTTCAGAAACGACTTCCTGACACTTAAATCTATACTCGATGTTAACAAATTTCTTTTCTTCAGAAATGCTTTCCTTGCCATTGCCAGTCTACATTTTATATCCTCTCTACTTCGACCATCATCAGTTATTTTGCTCCCCAAATAGCAATACTCATTTACTCATTTACTACTCACAAGGCTGTCAGTAGTTCTAATGGAATGTTGTCTACTCCAGGGGCCTTGTTTCGACTTAGGTCTTTTAGTGCTCTGTCAAACTCTTCACGCAGTATCATATCTCCCATTTCATCTACATTCTCTTCCATTTCTATAATATTGTCCTCAAGAACATTGCCCTTGTATAGACCCTCTATATACTCCTTCCATCTTTCTGCTTTCCCTTCTTTGCTTAGAACTGGGTTTCCCCCTGAGCTCTTGATATTCATGCAAGTGGTTCTCTTTTCTCCAAAGGTCTCTTTAATTTTCCTGTAGGCAGTATCTGTCTTACCCCTAGTGAGGTAAGCATCTACATCCTTACATTTGTCCTCTAGCCATCCCTGCTTAGCCATTTTGCACTTCCTGTAGATCTCATTTTTTAGGTGTTTGTATTCCTTTTTGCCTGCTTCTTTTACTACATTTTTATATTTTCTCCTTTCATCAATTAAATTCAATATCTCTTCTGTTACCCAATCCTTGCTGTGCTGGTACTGCGAACGGCTGAAAGCAAGGGGAAACTACAGCCGTAATTTTTCCCGAGGGCATGCAGCTTTACTGTATGGTTAAATGATGATGGCGTCCTCTAGCGTAAAATATTCCAGAGGTAAAATTGTCCCCCATCTGGATCTCTCGGGTGGGGACTAATCAGGAGGACGTTGTTATCAGGAAAAAGAAAACTGGTGTTCTACGGATCGGAGCGTGGAATGTCAGATCCCTTAATCGGGTAGGTAGGTTAGAAAATTTAAAAAGGGAAATGGATAGGTTAGAGTTAGATATAGTGGGACTTAGTGAAGTTCGGCGGCAGGAGGAACAAGACTTCTGGTCAGGTGAATACAAGGTTATAAATACAAAATCAAATAGGGGTAATGGAGGAGTAGGTTTAATAATGAATAGGAAAATAGGAATGCGGGTAAGCTACTACAACCAGCTTAGTGAACGCATTATTGTGGCCAAGATAGATACGAAGCCCATGCCTACCACAGCAGTACAAGTTTATATGCCAACTAGCTCTGCAGATGACGAAGAGATTGATGAAATGTATGATGAGATAAAAGAAATTATTCAGATAGTGAAGGGAGACGAAAATTTAATAGTCATGGGTGACTGGAATTCAATAGTAGGAAAAGGGAGAGAAGGAAACGTAGTAGGTGAATATGGATTGGGGGGAAGGAATGAAAGAGGAAACCGACTGGTAGAATTTTGCACAGAGCATAACTTCATCGTAGCTAACACTTGGTTCAAGAATCATAAAAGAAGGTTGTATACATGGAAGAAGCCTGGAGATACTGACAGGTTTCAGGTAGATTATATAATGGTAAGACAGAGATTTAGGAACCAAGTTTTAAACTGTAAAACTTTTCCACGGGCAGATGTGGACTCTGACCACAATCTATTGGTCATGAACTGTAGATTAAAACTGATGAAACTGCAAAAAGGTGGGAATTTGAGGAGATAGCACCTGGATAAACTGAAAGAACCAGAGGTTGTAGAGAGCTTCAAGGAGAGCATTAGGGAATGTTTGACAAGAATGGGGGAAAGAAATACAGTAGAAGAAGAATGGGTAGCATTGAGAGACAAAATAGTGAAGGTAGCAGACGATCAAGTAGGTAAAAAGGTGAGAGCTAATAGAAATCCTTGGGTAACAGAAGAGATATTGAATAACATAACCAGTAAGTGTTTTTAATTGTGGCAGTCTTTACAAAGTGAATCAGTAACAGGATTATTTTGAAAATGAATTTTATTAAACAGCAATACCTTCAGAATCCGTATACAGTGTAGTGCTATTATAAACTATTTGCAATGTCTTGACTATGTCAGCAACTCAAAGCATTTGCTATAACACTTAAAAGGTATATCCATATTTTATATCATGTCACATGCACAAAACTTCTCGATTTTCATTTTCAGTGGTGTGTTGTGGCTTATAGTCTTCAAGTGGATATTGAATTCTTGAAATTCCCTCACTTTTCGGGTAGCTGCATAGAGATACAGTCTTCCAAAAGTTGTTGGACAAACAAATTGAAAGTTCGTGCTCCACATCCATGAGAATGGGCTCAGATGTTCCCAGAGTCATTCTGAAATAGCTGTAGAAGCTAAGTGGATGATTAATTAGTGCTTCTCTTCTTTTATACAGTACATTAATGTGTTCTTCCTCATTTTCTGCCATCTCAGCCTTTGCCTTAGCAAAAGAGAGTTTTCACAAAGATAGAAGTCAACTGTAGATTAGATCTAATTCTAAGGCAAATCCTAGAGAATATTATTAAATTTGGGTTTGGTACACATCACCTCTATATAGACTTCAAAGCAGCATACAGTAGTATAGATAGCAATAAGTTATGTCATGTCTTGGTGTAATTGGGAATCCCACAAAAAAATTGGTAAGGCTAATGAGAAAGGCAACGAGCGAGACATGAAGTGGCACAAGCACTGGAAGAGTGACGTCTGATACACTATACATAAAAAAAACAGGGTACTGCTAGGAAATACACTGACCTGTCTTCTTTTTAATGCTGCCCTGGAGAAGGTGATGAAAGGTGTAAAAATTTTGAGCTGGGTACAATCTTCCATAAATCAGCACAGATATATATTTATATGGATGACATATAGTGGCAAGAACCTGAAAACCAATGGGAGAAACATTTGTCTTCCTTGAACAGGTTAGCAGGCACATTGTATTAAACATCAGCCAGCAGCAAGCAAAATACGTGGCTGCCAGAAAGGCAGTCAAGGAAAACATACCAGCCTCAATGACAGTGGGATGGAAAACTATACTTTTGAGGGAGTTGAGCAGTTCAGGTATCTGAGTTTTACAATCACCTACTCAAACAACATGTCTTAAGAAATCAAACAGAGACAAATAGCAGCCAGTAGAGCATATTTTGCTGTAACTTTATCACCAAAGCTCTAGATCTGCAACACCAACCTACTCATCTCCAAAACTCTTATTAGATGATTGCTCACATATGCCTTGCAAAACTGGTACCCCAGCATTCAAAATAAAAATTCTTGGAAGAATCTTTGGCCCAATTTGTTAAAGAGGAGTATGAAGAAAAAGACACAGAGGTGTACATAATTCATGAAGACCCACCTATCAGACGGATAGTGAAATCATCCAGACTGAGATGGACTGAGCATGTAGCATGGATGAGTAATGTGGAAGTATCCAAAAAGCTATTACAAGGAAATCCAGGAGAACAGAGAGGGTGTGGTCAGCCAAGGATCAGACGGGAGGATGGAGACAGTGAGGACCACTGGAAAATGGTTTATAGAAATTGGAGAGCCCTAGCAATGGACTGAGATAACTGGTGGAAAATTATTAAAGAGGCCACAGCTTATAATGAGCTGTGGAGTCACAAAAGTATGAAACTAAGTATGTTACAAATACATGACATTCTAAGTGCGAACATCTGTGAAATCGTCTGCTTCTGTCCGTATGTTGCTAGTTCGTGCCAGATAAAAAGTAAATCACATCTGTAACATACCAAAAATAGTTAAACGATACCAAAATTTGTTTTGTTTGTGACGTATGTTGTTGAGAAATATGAAACATAAAACCAAGTCATATGCAGTGTGACTGCATTGAGATTTAAATGTGACTCATTTGCAGTTTCCACTCTTCCTCCTCCCCCAGCTCAGGCAGCGTGATGTGACAACGGTGATAGTGTAAAGCCAGGATGGAGAGCTGTGGCCTTTATGCCAAAATCTTGGTCATCCTTGATATAGACTATGCATTCCTGTTCAGGTTTTTTTTTAGTATCCAACAGTTATTCAGTCTCCATGCCCAACCAGCATATCAATACACTGAACACATCAGAGATATCTAGGCTACATACTCTGTCCACAGCTTGCTCCCATGTGAGTGTTGCTGTAGCTGTAGCTGCAAGCGTGTAACATGCAGCCAGGCTCTGACATGAGCATGCCAGTAAATACTGCAGCCCAGCTCTTGCTAGCCAGTCTGCCACTAATCTTTGAAGCCTTTAGTTATCCACCATTGAACAGTAGGTTTACGACCTTGCCTGTCCTACGTTTGTGGCTTGGACTGGTCCCTGGACTGTTGTATACACTTAAGACGACTTGGTTACAGTCTTGACTTGTTTTTAGTTAGCCATTCACTCTGTGCACTCTGCCATCATCAACCTCAGGAACCACTTCTTTGTTGTGCTGGACTTGGTGTTACTGCCAGTGCAAGTGATCATAAACTGTGTTTTACCTATGTAGAGTAGGATAGAAAAGTATTGACGAGTACTTTCTCATCATGCAACTGTCTTGAGTGAGGCAGAAATTGCTGTTATGACCGCTACAAAACCAGCAACATCCAACACCTGAAGTTCCCTCAACTCCTTCTCCGCCATTCACTTGCTATAACAAGGCAGATGAGTTTTGGGAGATGTATATATATAGTTTTGTTCTTCATTGCAAGGCAGGTCAAGTCCTAGACCCAGAATGTCAAGAGTGCACTCCTAGTGCCTTCTACTAATAAACTGTACAAAGTGATGCAAAAACTATGCTCACTCTCAGACCTCAGTGGTTTAAGCTTTTAGGGTGTCTGTGGTTTGCTGATGGGCTATTATGGTCACCACCACATAGTTGTAATTAGGCTCAAATTTAACCAGTGTGCTAAGCAACATAAGCAGGTATATATGGCATGGGCTGTCGTCTTGCAAGGTGTAGCATGCAAGCGTGATTTTTCTGTAAACAGTGTACTGCACCATACGCCAAATTATTAAGCTTTATTAAGCTGTTTATAGATGAGTTGTGTGAAAGCTTTAGAGCGATGTGCTAAAACACTCATGAAGTAAATGTGTCAACACAACCTGTGTTTCATTATTCTTCTGATGTCAGTGTTGTTAGTTTTTGCTGTTGTGATCTACAATCAACTGATGACTTCTAGACAGTGTCATTACGTGATTTACTTAGTACCCATTTTCCCAGTAGACCAGCAACATGGGGTTCAGTAGTTAGCAATCCTCCACCCTCTTCATCAGTAGAAGCGCACAGTTTCCTCCCTATCATGTTAAAGGGTCACTGAAAAGTTCAATCCATCAAATTGTGTCCCAATTACAGCCCCTGGGAGCAACAGCATCACTGCTCTTTCTGTGACGTCACCTTTTTCGCATGCCACAAACCAGGGCATCTGCTGAGTGTCGGCCTCAGCCAACAACAACATCAGCCATCAGCACACTGCATGCTATCTTGCCATTGCCCATAGCAGCAGCAGAGAGGATGCAGAGGCTCATGTTGGAACTGGGAATTAGTGGAGCAACAGTGGATTTCCACTTGGACACAGGCGTGGTTATGTCTCTGATTAATGAGGACATGTACCAGGGCATTGGCTCGTCACAGCTATAGTACCCTTACCTCAGAGTGGTGACATAGAATGGCCAGTCAGTCTCATGGCAGGGTGTAGTGCCTGCACAGCCTATAGCTTTTGTCTGAGCTGGTGCAAGCTCATGGTTTGTGTAGTTGCCTCAATAAATGTAGTTCCTTTGAGGTAAGTGTCAAGTACTTGGGACATATGTTAAGTAAAGAAGAGCTAACTTCCTCACAGGATCATGTGGTCGCAGTCACAAATTTACCAGTTCCTAAGAAACTGAGAACTCCAGTTGTTCCTTTAGATAGTAAAGTTTATTCCTAATGTGGCCCAGATTTCCCACTCACTTAATAGCTTGCAGAAAAAGGTGTTAAACTTCTGTGGTCAGAGGTGAGCCATAAAGCTTTCTTGCAATTTAAAAAATTCTTTGTCTGCCCCTTGCTTAGCAACATTCCATCTGTGCAAACGCTTGGCTCTTGCCACTGATGCATTTGGTTGTGGTTTTGGTGCAGTTCTGTCCCACAAATATGCCAGTGGCACAGAACAGCCTATTACATTTCCTTCTAAAACATTAAATGCCTCATAAAGGAATTTTTCACACATTTAGAAAGAGAGGGATACAGTGTCAAGAAGTTTCACATCCATCTGTATGGTACTGAGTTTCACCAATCATGAGCCTCTCATTTTGCTATCTGGCCCCTGTTAAGAGCTTCCCGGTAAGACCACATAGCGGCTGCAACAGTGTGCAATGTTCCTGAGTAATTATAATTATGAGATCTATTATTGATCCACCACACAGCACTCCAACACAGACACACTTTCCCACTTGCAGCGTGGCCCAGGTGCAGAGTTTGATAGGCACAAAGTGCTGTGTTTTGTCTTACACACAAATCAGTGACTCACTCAACAAATTTCCCAATGCAGCATGTGAAGTAGCCATGGAAAAAAGATGTGATCCAGTCCTCCATAGTGTTTTTTTCTGTTGTATGGTGAGGTTGGCTGGAGTACCAGCCTACGGATACAGATCGGTCTTGGTGCACCTATTTTTCCATATGGCTCCGATAAAGTCATATTGTTGGCTATAGACAATTCTGACTGCTGGGTGGTAGATCCTCCCACACTCCACCCACGCATATTGAAGCTCCTCCACACTGCACCTTGGGGAATGCACAGAATGAAGGCAATAAAGTAGTGTCATGCATATTGGCCTTGTGTAGATGACACCACTGAACACACCATCCAGAACTGCCAGACCTGTGCCCACAACTAATCCACCCTAACACAGCATTTCAACCCCTGGCCATGCCATGACCATCCCTGTCAAAGAGTGAATGTTGATTTCACTAGATGATTCTGGGGAGCAGTGAGGTTGCTAGTTGTTGATGTCTCTAACTTTCCATATGTGGCAGTGATGGCTACCACTAATGCAGCAGCTATTACGCATGCATGTCCCTCATATTGGCAACAGGGGGCACCTTTCGCCCTTGTTTGTTACAACAGCACTCAGCCCATAGCATTTTCCTTTCACATTTCTGTCAGCACAATGGCATTGAGCACCTGACCACCGACACTTTCCATCCTGCAGCCAACTTGGAAGCCAAACAGATAGTCAGGATCTTCAAAATGCAGATACATAAAATAATGATGGCAGCCAACTGGGGAAACATTCACCAGCTCCTTTGCCACTGTTGGTCCTCCCCAGTAAATGGATGTAGCCTCGTCAAAATTTTACATGGGTGCAAACCTCTCATGCTTTTTCATTTACTGAGCTTGACTCAGTGGGACCACCACTCACGCATACAGGCTATGGGCTCGCATGTCTGGCTTATCTTTTGGCTGAAAAGCTGGGGTCCCGAAGTGACATCATCAGCAATAAGGGAGACAATTGTTTGAGTTTTTGGCCAGCCAAAAACAGTAGGTCCGGCATTGGAATCAGCTCCATCCACATTGTGACTTACTGTCCCCCCATTCCCCTCAGCTGCTGACTGGGCACGCCCTTCGCAACCGTGCCAGCGACAAGCCTCCCCACCAGCCTGGCTGTGACCACTATTACCTACACCCTGTGTTAGGTGTCAACAGTGAGTAAACGATGACCAGCAATGGCAGCTGGTAAAGGTAGAAGCATTTCTTCCTGTGGACCTCTTTTGGCTCCCACTGCCACTACCGTTGGATCCCTTACCATACCAGCAATGGAGGTTGGGCATTTTCAGAATGAGTTACCTGTGGAGGCCCAACCATTCATCCAATCCCCACCACGGGCAGCCTCCAAGGCCCAAGGTGCGATCCTGAATCTATTGATCAGCCAGGATTCCCATAGACAGCACTGTCATCCAGCCCAGCTGATAACATACAGCAACTACCACAGGAGCCTTTGGCAAGGATCCCTGTATTTCTGTCTCCCCCGTCCATGGCGAAGTCAGCACAGGATGGACCATTTAAGATCCTACATGCCAGTTAAAGGGCATAAGAGTTTATACTGACAGTGATTCCAATTCCCTACCCAGCCTGAGTACTGATCAGCAGAACATGTCAGAGATACTCAGGCCACAGCTTGATTCCTTATGAAGGCTGACACAGTCACAACAGGTCGCATGTTGCTGTCTACTGACTCAAGTAAGCTAACCGGTCTCTTATTAGTCTTGGTTATGTACCATTGAACAGTAGAATTTTGAGTTTGCATTTACTACATTTGTAATTTTGATTGCTCTTTGTGCTGTTATACATGCTTAAAATTACTTTCAAGTTGCGATATAGTTGCAGTAATGTCCTCCAGTGATCCAGAAATTATGTACTTTATTTTATTATGAAATGAATCATGGGCCACAAATGTTTATCAATTAGGTTATTAAGTTTGGTTGGTGATGACCACCTTCAGAAGATGGTCATCATTGGCCAAAATTAATAACCTAATTGACGAACATTTGTGATCACTGACTGTACTTATAATGAAATAAGTATGACAACTGTGTTACACTCTTGACCTACTTTTGGATAGTCATTCACTTTGTGCACTCTGCTGTTATCAAACTCAGGTTCCGTCGGTCTTTGTTACCACCAGTGACAACAATCATAAACTGTGTTCTACGTAAGCAGAAAAGGATAGAAAAGTTTTAGAATTTAATTTTTAAATTCTGATGAATGAGTCTTTAACTGGTTGCTGGCAAGTATCAGGCAGGAAACTGTAACCCCAAAATATTCACAACGTAAGTAAAAGAGCGCCTTATTGGTCACCAATAAAATTTATCAGAATATTTAGATTGTGGGATGTAGAATTCAGTCAATGGTAATTGTTCATATTAAACAAGATACAAATCATGTTCTGTGTAAAGTTACATACACATTTAGTCTGAAGTATTTGATAAAGTGAGCAGAAAAGCAGCTGCTTTATATTTAAAATTCTCACAGAAATCAACGTGAGCAGCTTAGTAGGTCTCAGCACGAAATAAACAACTCACAAAGTTTGTATTGTTGTGCTTTTTAAAAGATAATTTCATTATCTCCTTCCATAACACGAGATCAGATTGTTTATTCTATATATAGAGTCAGAACTAAATAATAATAAATTTTGGTTGTATAAAATTATACATATTGTGCTGACAGAGTAATAGTTGGAGAGTATCTGAATATGGTACATGTGTAGGTGTTGCATGTTTCATTTTAATTTCATGTTTATTTTCTTCATCAATTACTTATTTGTTCTGTTTGTTGATAGAACCAGTTCCAGCGAAAGTTGCTCTACTTATTGGAAACAATTCATATGAGAGAGTCAATGCCTCACTGCCTACAGCTACAGAAAATTCAAGACTTACAGATCTGATAATGCCTTGTAATGATGTTGAGACTTTATCTTCAATACTTTCAAAAATGGGATTCAGAGTTCTGGCATTCCATAATCTTACAAAAACTGAGATGAGAAATGCTGTAAAACTTTTTTGCAACATGTTGCAAGAAGGGTCTTACGGTAAGTTAAGATCTATGTTATCATAATCGTGTCCCAGCTGTGCTTGTAAATAGCAATATCTTTAAAATATTTTTTATATATATATTCTGTACACCACTGGGTTGATAAAACATTTTAAATACATTAAATATTAAAGTCCAAAGATATTATAAATGCCTCTTTTAGCGAAGACTAAGATTGTGGGTGTACAGTTGTTGAGGTACTGGACTTGCATCTGAGAGAAAAGGATTCAAATCTTCACTCAGCCATCCAGATTTAAGTTTTCCTAGTTTCCCTAAATTAATTAAGATTTATGCCGAGATGGTTCTGTAACGTACTCACCCCAAGATGCTACATCGTCAAGGCATAGTAGCCTTCTGAAGAAGAGCACCTGACAGCACTCTGAGGAAGGGCTGCTGCCACCACATGTGAAAGAAATGTGCCCATGAGTGAGTGACCTCCACTGTGACTGCCACACATCCCCCACTGTATGCCAGGAGTGTAAAAATCCTTGACACTCAGGCAGCAGTGTCCCTGCTGTTGAGAAGTGTTGAAGGAGTGCAGACTCACATTGTCGAACTGGAGAAAAGGAGACGTTATCATATACAGCAGTGGAGATGACAATTGGGTGGATTCACAGGATACAGGATGTCAGTGTTTAATAGACAGCATATATTTTGCCAGGGCAAGGGAAGTCTTTTTAACAGGTGTAGCCTCCTGCTGAGAGAATTGTGGGAGCAATAGCAGTACAAACACATTGTTAAAATGGAGTGAAATGAGGTGTTTGAAGGTGGAAAGGGGAGGGGGAGAGGAGATGACAGATGAATTACAGGACATCTGTTCTTAACTGGCAACATGCAGTGTGCCCAGGCATTTCAACTACAATAAAGTCTGTTTGTGTTCTTCCTCTTATAGCATGAGAATAATGGATGGTACAAAATATTGAACAAGTATGGTGAACAATAATTTGATTGGCCAGAAGAAGAACACAAGCTAGCCAATCAGCCGTGCTGTCATGCCCACAAAGATAGATCTGGAAAATGCAAAGAGCATGCTGTGGAAGGACAATTGTTGCCGAAGCTGGAGAGGACTCTTGTTGTCGAGACACAAAGGGGACACTTCCTGGCAAGAGTCAAGAGAGGACACTTGGCTGCAGAGTGTCTTCTATTGCATTGTCAGTGCAGGAAATCCAGCTCTGGCCATTGCCGAGAGACATGCGTTCTGCTGCACCGACTACGCAGCAGCTGCTGGGAGATAATGAAATCCACCCCCAGAGAACAGTCAGCTTTGCCTACAATAGCCTGACCATCACCCAGTAATTGCAATACAGCTCTCTTGACAAAGTCTGTCTGCCAGTTTCATTTGTCTCATAGCAACCATGATCTAAAACCCTAGTATGGCTCCGTGTAATCATGTTATTGATAATGGGCAAATTTCACTCATAATAGTCATTTGTAAACTGTATTTGTAGAGTCCTGGCTAATAGCAAAAACGAATAAATGTTTGTGGCTAATTGCCATTCACGCAGTTGGTGGGTTGATACTCCTATTCCTGTTACATGGTTTGTAAATGCTGCACTGATTTGCAATTTAAGATATTGTGATTGCTTTTATTTAATATGCAAATGCTACACTCAAGTGCAGTTTAATATATGATAATACTCAAATGCAATAAATAAGTAAATAAATATAGAAATTGATCACTACATCAAGTGGTGCCCAGTGTAGGGTATGTTTTGTCATTAATTGCCCATTGCTGATTATTCTGTCTTTAAGTACCCGTACCTTGTGGCTTTGATACATTGTTTTTCTGAATTAATGACAATTTTGTTTAATATTAACACAAATTAATGGAATGGCTGGCAAGTAGTTAGCAGTGAACTTACAGACTGAATACATGAGCGTATGATGTATGTTGTTGTGGTGCTTCTCATTTGATGTATTTTTTGAGCTGTGGTTTCATGTGCCTGATAGTCTGTGTCACCTTGGCATAGATATCATCATTGTGTTGATCTTGTTGTTGTCTGGTGTGGGAAAAATGGGATAAGTATGTTGTGTGGCCCGACAGTGACAATATTGAGAGTAATGAATGAACTTGGGTGATGTTTGTGATGTCTGTAATAAATGAACATCAGTTGAGATGAAGCAGTGGTTATAATTCATTGTACTGTGAGAAGTTCAGAAGGAGATCTGACTAAGACTGAGACAAAGTAACCAAAATTAGAGAGGTAAATCACAAGGATGCAAGTCAATCCAGAACTCTGATAGGACATGAAATGTTAATGAAGTTGTATGCAATGTTAAAGTATGATGCAGATCATAGAGAGGCACAACTTATAGAGCACAAGAATAAGAAACTTTTAGAGATGCAAAAAGCTTCATCTAATGATTTCACACAGACCCAGGAAGAGTCTATTAAAAATTTGTGGAAGGGAAGTACTGTGACAGAAAATACAATAAACGATGTGTGCTGCAACTCCTCACATAAAATGACCAATCTGAAGGATGAGCAGCAATTAGAAATTGAGCAGATGGCACGGATGGCAGACTCAGGAGAACAAGTACTTTGCAACATCTGTGAAGTAATCACTGATAGTACTGGTCTCTAATCATGTTGATGTTACCAGCAGTTGTACAGCGAAGCAAAGTTATAGACAGAGGTAGCAGCAGCCCTGTTAGAGTATGCAACATTCCAGGCTTACCAAGTAATTGATAGTACTGAGATGCCTTATCTGGGATTATGTGGTATCACAGTGTTGCATGTTTCTACACAATTACAGAATGCATTAGTTGTCACAGTTTCGGAGAATTCATTCCTCACAAATTGTAGATAATTGAAAGGCACAGAGGAAGTGAGAAACATGAGATAATGGGAAATATGTAAAAGGTAAGAATGTATCCACCCCAGAAAGTACAGCATAAAATTTAATTTGGCACATGTCAGAGGACAAGAAATGTTTGATAAAAAAAGGAGTGGTGTGACACCAAGTGCAAAGAGAGATATAGAGGCCAACAATAAGGCAATGAACTGACTCCAATCCTGACCACTGGCTAACGAAATTGGTTAGCGATCAGATGGAAAGTGGAATTAGATACATTTTCGATGTCAGAGGGTTTGAGTTAAGTTTTTACTAACTGAAACTATTTAAAAGTGTGGCAAAATGGCTGGTAAATAGTAATAAGATGAAAATATGTGTATAAGATTTGAAATGGAGAATCAATTTAAGTAAGAAGATGGAAATAACTTTAAGAACAGCTGTTTATTCAGACAGGTTAGTAGCCAATACGTATGAATTGAATTATGTATTATGATTGGCAGTGTCAGTGCTTGCTAAGAAAAGGCAGTGACAGTTTAGAAAGATACCAAACCTACAGTCTAAATGTTCCTGGCAGATCAAACCTGTATGCCGGACCAAGACTTACTCGGGACCTTCACCTTTCGCGGGCAAGTGCTCTACCACCTGAGCTACACAAGCACAACTCACAACCCATCGTCACAGCTTTAATTCCGACAGTACCTTGTCTCCTACCTTCCACACTTCAGAGAAGCTCTCCTGCAGACCTTGCAGAACTAGCACTCCTGGAAGAAAAGATATTGCGGAGACATGGCTTAGCCCCAAGCTGGGAGATGTTTCCAGAATGAAATTTCCACTGTGGAATGGAGTGTGCGCTGGTCTGAAACTTCCTGGCAGATTAAAACTGTATGCCAGACTGAGACTCGAATTTGGGACCTTTGCCTTTCATGGGCAAGTGCTCTACCACCTGAGCTACCCAAGCACGACTCACTACCCGTCCTCCCAGCTTCTTCATATCAGGGCACCCTCTGGTGCAGAGTGGAAATTTCATTCCGTAAACATCCCCCATGCTGTGGAGAAGCCATGTCCTTTCTTCCAGGAGTGCTAGTTCTGCAAAGTCTGCAGGAGAGTTTCTGTGAAGTTTGGAAGCTGGAGACGAGGTACTGTCAGAATTAAAGCTGTGAGGACTGATTATGCGTCGAGATTGAGTAGCTCAGATGGTAGAGCACTTGCCTGTGAAAGTTCGAGTCTCTGCCCGTCACATAGTTTTAATTTGCCAGGAAGTTTCATATCAGCACACACTCCGCTACATGGTGGAAATTTCATTCTGGAATTCTATAGTCTGTTTTCAAATGTGGTAAAGCTGCAATATGGTGGTAGCATTAGATTACATGCGATAAAAGTCAGGAATGAGAAACGAAAATACAGATGAGATTTCACAGTAATAACCCATCCAGACCAAGGGAGCGGCATGTTGTTATGAGTTGTTATTTTGTTGTTGAAGTATTTAGATGTGATGGAGTAAGAAATGAATGAGGAACATAACTTTGTAAGAGAAGTATTGTTGTCAGTCTGTAATGAAGGTCATGATGCATGGAAGTGAGTTGTTGAGGTGAATGATGGTTCACGAAAAAGAGGTTTGAGTTTGTTGATGAAAGTTAATTAGATGCTAGCAAGTATTGGAATCGTGCACCAGAGAAGAATTGAAGGGCAGACGATAGTGCTAACCCTCAGTTTAGTGAGGATTAATCCGATCACACTGTCTTCGAATGCACCACATGCTGGTAGCAACTTTTTCCATATGTTTTGCTAGAAAGAGTTGTCTGCTATATAATTTATTTTGTCTTATTGTATTTATTTTTTGTCTTTGAATTTAAACAAACAAATAACATGTCACAAGCTCATGTAGATTAGCGCTTCAGTTCAGTAGTGAGAATGCACTGGGGAAACTGAGCATTGAAAGACGTGTAAAGGAAAAATTCAGAGGAGGGAGCTGTGTAAATCCATGCTAGCAATGGAAGAGAGCTGAATCTGAAAGAATCCACCATTCCTGAAAAATGTTTAAAAGGAAAACACTTCCTAGTTTCTGCAAAATTACACTTATTTGGTCATGAACTGGCTTTCGGCTTCTTAGGTCACGTCCAGGTGACAACTGAATGTTGCAAACCCAGATAAACATAATGTGAGACTTACAGAGATTTTATTTGTACAGAAGATACAAAAATGGAATACATTACATAGGAAAACTTCACATTTTTTGGTCACATAGAAATACTTACATTTACCAAAAAAAGGGGTGGAGAGCAAAGCTTTTTTATAGAGATGCATTAAACAGTTGTTGAAAAATAAGATGGATTTATAATTTGAATGTAGTGTGTGTAACAAAAACTTAATTTACCAAGGGGGGGGAAAAGAGACTAAGTCCGATCATGAAATACTAAGCTATCATTTTGTGCCATGTCTGTTGATTTCCATTAGGATCATCTATTTCCTTTTATTAACAGGATCTAAAAGTTCACATTTTACATAATATGAATGGTTAAATGTTAAAAGATGGTCATCAAAGGTTGAATCTTTCTTTCTTAATCTCCAGCTTCTATCATGTTGAGATAACCTAACTGCTCAGCTTGACTGACCAGTATATAATTTTTCACATTGCTTTCATGTGATTTCACACATACAACTCTGTGCCAAGGATTGCAATTTGTCTTTACTATTGAATAAAAATTTTGATATGCTATTGATATTATAAAATGCTGGTCTGTAGTTGCAAGTCTTCAGTTTTTTTGCAAGATTATCTGAAATGTTGCCACTATATGAGATTTTGTACCAGACTTCATAACTACTGATTGAGCACTGTTGACCAGCATAGAGAAGTGGTGTAATTTTATGCATTTTCATTTTTTGTTGTATGTTAGCAATCAGAGCAGAACTATAGCCATTGCTGGAAGCCATGCTGTTATAACCTTTAATCACCAATAATTGCGTGGATATTCAAACACACTCACTTAGAAACAACAGCTGGTTACATGATAACAATTCACTATCTCTCATTCGACTGCCGTGCCGTGACACGCGGCCGGCGCCATTCGTAGCTAGGTGGCGCTCCCGCGCTCAGCCGAGTTGCGGAGCGCCTCTATCGCCGTTTGCGCGTACTGTCGTGTCGGCACTGTTAAATATCGTGGCACTGTCACAACACTTTTCCCCCCTTGAAAGAAAAAAAAAACTCACTTCCTTGGAGACGTGGACAGTGCGGAGACATCCATGGCCTCCTGTGAGGCCCCGAGAAGATCCCGCGGAGAGACACGAGAGTATGGTCGAAAATGTCCAGGACGGAAGCTCGTGCGTTGAACGTGCCTCCTGGACAAGATGATGGGTGAAAACTCCGGAGCAGCATCCATAGGTGTTGTGGACCTGGGGGTGTGCTCCAGCGAGATGGGTCCCGGAGAAGGTGGCGTCGCGACTGGGGCCGGTTCTGGCGTACTCGGAAGCAGTAGTGATGTCGGCTGCATCAACACGTACGGTAGATTGGCAGCAGCGTCAGGACTGGCTTCTCGGGCTGGTGGAAGCGAAGGAGGGGGCGGTGGCACCGGCGTGGCCACCACGTAATGGCGAACAACCATGCCGTCGTCCGTACGTATTTCACAAAGCCGGCAGCCGCGAAGAGCCTTGACCACCCCTGGAATCCATTTAGGGCGAGATCCATACCCTCGTGCCCACACGTCGGCGCCCACCGAGTATTTTCCCGCACTAGGGGACACAGCACAAGGCCTGACAGGGTGAAGCAGGTGCAGTAGAGTGCGCGGTTGGCGGCCATGCAAGAGTTCAGCAGGGCTGCTGCGATCACCCAGAGGCGTGAAGCGATAAGAACTCAGAAATTGCAGCAGAGCGTCGTCTGTGGAAAAATCACTAAAGAATTTTTTCATCTGGCTTTTGAAAGTGCGGACAAGGCGCTCGACCTCCCCATTCGACTGCGGATGGAAGGGTGGTGCTGTAACATGATGAATCCCTTGTCCAGTACAAAAATCACGGAAGGCCTGCGAAGAGAACTGAGGGCCATTGTCCGTGACGATCGTGGATGGAAGACCTTCTAGCGCAAAGATTTTGGACAAAGCCAGCGTCGTCGCCGCAGTGGTGGGTGACGGACTTCGAACAACAAACGGAAACTTTGAGAAGGCGTCAATCAACAGTAGCCAATAAGTACCGAGGAAGGGGCCGGCAAAGTCAGCGTGCCCCCGTTCCCATGGCTGCGCCGGATCAGGCCACGGAGAGGGCATTGTACGAAGTGCAGCCAGTTGTTGAGCACACTGACCACACGCAGCAACCATGTGGGCGATGTCCGAATCAATACTGGGTCAATAAACGTGCCTGCGGGCCAGGGACTTAGTCCGAGAAATTCCCCAATGGCCTTCATGCAACAGTTTGAGAACATCTTTGCGAAGAGAGGCTGGCACCACGACCCGTGGAGATGCGTCATCCGTGGCCAGAAGAACAACACCATCACGAACAGACAGACAAAGGCGCAAGGCATGGTAGTTGCAAAGGGGATCCAATGCCCGACCCTTGGTCCTGTCCGGCCAACCCCGTTGAACAAAACCGATCACCTTATGCAGGACCGGGTCCCACGCAGTAGCCGACGCGACCTGCGAACCTGTAAGTGGAAAACCCTCGACCGCACGACATTCTTCCTCATCAGTGTGGAAGCAGAGTAGTTCATCACGATCGAAAACCAGGTCGGGGCCCATCGGCAATCGCAGCAATGCGTCAGCGTTGGCGTGCTGGGCCGTGGGGCGATAGTGAATCTCATAGTGAAAACGAGACAAGTATAAGGCCCAACATTGCAGGCGGTGAGCTGCCTTATCCGGAAGAGACGCCGATGGGCTGAACAGAGAGACCAGCGGCTTGTGGTCGGTGATGAGGTGAAACTTAGAACCATACAAAAAAACGCTGAACTTTTTTAGAGCATAAATGATAGCGAGCGCCTCCTTTTCGATTTGAGAGTAACGCCGTTGTGCATTGTTGAGGGTCTTGGAAGCATAGGCGATAGGTTGTTCCGACCCATCCTCATACCGATGGGCGAGAACAGCCCCTAGGCCTTACTGTGACGCGTCAGTCGCCAGAACCAAGTGCTGACCCGGACGGAATGTGGCAAGACAAGGCGCCGACTGCAAATGAGCCTCCAGGTGGACAAAAGCCTGCTCACACTCATCGGACCAACAGAAAGGGACGTTTTTGCGTAACAGCTGATGCAGAGGATGAGCTACCGCCGCCGTGGATGGAATGAATTTGTGATAATAAGCAATCTTGCCTAGAAACACCTGAAGTTCTTTGACCGTAGACGGCCGGGGTAGAGCGTTAATAGCCACAACGTGCTGACGTAGAGGACGTGTACCCTCACGGGACAAGTGGAAACCAAGATACACAATGGAGGGTTGGAAGAACTGTGACTTATCCAGATTGCACTTCAACCCAGCCGAATGCAAAACCCGAAACAGTGAACGCAAATTGCGAAGGTGCTCCTCAGTGGAGGCCCCCGTGACAACAATGTCATCCAGATAGTTGATGCAGCCGGGAACAGAAGCCGTGAGCTGTTCCAAAAACCGCTGAAAAATGGCCGGCGCGCTAGCGACGCCAAATGGTAACCGCTGGTACTGATACAACCCACAAGGAGCTTGGCAAATAACTCCTCAGGACGGGGAAGAGGATAAGTGTCAATGAGACTCTGAGTGTTGATGGTAGCTTTAAAATCACCACACAATCGCAGACTCCCGTTTAGTTTAGAAACCACCATGATTGGCGATGCTCATTCGCTGGAGGTAACAGGAAGGAGAATCCCTGAAGCTGTTAACCTGTCTATCTCAGCCTTGACAGGTGCACGCAACGCCACTGGAATAGGGCGTGCCCGGAAAAACTTAGGGCGAGCTGTAGGTTTAAGAGTAATGTGGGCTTCAAAATCCTTGGCACGACCCAGACCAGCAGAGAACACGGACGAAAATTCAGAACACAATCCATCCAGCTGTTGATACGGAATATCCTCAGATATGAGGTGCACATCATCATCAATGGAGAACCCGAACAACTGGAAAGCATCATAACCGAACAGGTTTTCAGTGCCCGCATGATCCACCACATAAAACGTGAGGCGCCTAACAACAGACTTATAGGCAGTGGAAGCATCAAACTGGCCAATGATAGGAATTTTCTGTTTATTATAAGTTCTCAGATTTCGTGTAACTGGAGACAAGGGAGGGGAGCCCAACTCCAAATACGTGCAAGAATTAATGAGAGTTACTGCAGAGCCAGTGTCCACTTGCATGCGAATGTCTTTATCCAGAACACGAACAGTAACAAACAACTTATTTGTTTGAGACAGCACACAGTTAACATCCATGTCCGATGCCTCGCCCTCGTCGACAGGAACTTTAGGGGACTGACACACAGAAGCAATGTGGCCTTTTTTACTACATGAATTACACGTGGCCCAACATTTTGGACACGTGGCCCTGTCATGCTGTACGAAACAACGTGGACAAGAAGGAAGTGCGGAACGAACCTGCTTCTGTGGTTGCTGTTTTCGCTGCGAGCGTTGCGGCCCAACGTGACGTTGTTTACGTGAGTGAACCACCGCCACATCTTCGTTCTCCTGTGAAACAGGCAAATTGTCCGTGTCGAAAGTTGACTGTACAGCGCCTACATCACACCACGCGTGAGACACTTCAAAGGATTGAGCGATGCTTAGAACTTCCGACAACGACGGGTTTGGCAGTTGTAGGGCACGTTGCCGAACTTCTTTATCAGGAGCAAGCCGTAGAATGGCATCTCTAACCATTGAAACAGCATAAGACTCATGATGAGTGTCCGTGACAAACTGACATTTCCTACTCAGACCGTGTAGTTCCACAGCCCAAGCCTGGTAAGATTGATGGGGCTGTTTACGACACCGGTAGAACGCCACACAGGCGGCAACGACGTGGGTGTTTTTGCGGTAATTGTTAGACAATAAGTCACACATTTCTTGGAAGGACAGGGAGGCAGGTTCCCGCAGAGGGGCTAACTGAGATAGTAGCTGATAGATCCGTGGGGAAATCCAAGATAGAAATAACGACTTACACATAGGAGCGTCGACAACGCCGAAAGCCAAGAAGTGTTGCTGCAAACGCTTCTCATAATCCTCCCAGTCTTCAGCGGCCTTGTCGTAAGGAGGGAATGGAGGCGGAGAAGAGGAAGACAGACGATGAGTAAGCGACGTAGACAACGCCTGAATAGCAGCCGTCAGCTGTGTTTGTTGTTCAATGAGCGCTTGCATAAGCTGTTCCATGTCTGCCCCGTCATGAACACACAAATCCACAACGCAGTGAAAATATCCAACCTCGTCACCAAAAAGTGTTATAACCTTTAATCACCAATAATTGCGTGGATATTCAAACACACTCACTTAGAAACAATAGCTGGTTACATGATAACAACTCAGTATCTCTCATTCGACTGCCGTGCCGTGACATGCGGCCGGCGCCTTTCGTAGCTAGGTGGCGCTCCCGCGCTCAGCCGAGTTGCGGAGCGCCTCCATCGCCGTTTGCGCGTACTGTCGTGGCAGCACTGTTAAATGTCGTGGCACTGTCACAACACATGCATATGATGATCTGGAGTTCTGTTTGAAGGGCTGATTCAGATAATAGAACAGATATGATGTGATGCACAATTGAATGGAAAGCTGCATCTCTGTGACATTGTGGATGATGTGTTGTGTTTGTGACCAGTACCACTAGATAATTAGATACATTATTACAACATTTAAATTCAGAACATAAGAAAATTTACAATGGAGCTGTGAGGCTCTTCTATAAATTTCATGGACCTTAATATAGATTTTAGCACAAGAAGCCACTTGTTTAGCATTTACAGAAAAAAAACTTAGCTACAAATGTAGTAACCCCTGCAAGCTCCCAGCATCCACAAAGCCACAAAAATGTGACTTTCCATCACTTCATATCTGTTCCATTATCTGGATCAGCCTTTCAAACAGAACTACTGCCCATCAAACATATTGCTGCCACCAATGACTGTAGCTCTACCCTGATTGAAAATATTATGTGAAAAAGAAAATGACTAAAAGTACGCTGACCAAGAGCAATCAGTCAGTAGTTACAAAACCTGGTGCAAAATCATGTTTATTGGCAATGTTTCAGACAATCTAGCAAAAAATTTAAAGTCTTGCAACTACAGATCCACATTTTATAATAGCAACAATATATCAAAATTTTTATTCAGTAGCAAAGACAGAGTGCAACCTTTTGCACAGAGTGGTGTGTATAAAATCACATGGAAGCAGTGTGAAAAAGTATGTATTGGTCAGTGAGGCAGAGCTATTGTAATTAGGTTATCTGAACATGACAGAAAATGGAGATTAGGGAAGAAACATTCAACCTTTTCTGATCATCTTTTAGAAGGAAGCCATTAATAGGATGTAAAATGTGAACTTTTACATTCTGTTAATTGAAGCAGACAGATGACCCTAATGGAAATCAACAAACACATGATACAAAATTGAATTATCAGACTCAGTTCCCTTTTTTCCCTTTGTTAAATTAATTAGATTTAAACTGTAAGTTCATCTTATTTCGCATTAGTTGTTAAATTATCTTCCATCCTTTCCCTTTTATTTAATGTAATTGTTTCTATGTGACAAAAAAGTAACATTTTCCTTTGTAAACACTGTCCTTTTGTATCTTCTGTACAAATAATACCTTTGTAAGTCATACACTTCATCTGTGTTTGCGACATTCAGCTCAAAGCTGGTTTGTGATCAAATAAATATAATTTTGCAGAGTATTAAGAAGTGTTTTCCTGTTTAATATTTTTATCATGTTGTGCAAGTCACCGACAGAAAATTCAGTTAACATTCCTGAAAAGTTGTGGAAACCTCACAGAGTGAACTGAAGAGGCTCCTGAGCAGATTCTTGGAAAAGCCAGGAGATACGTGGAGAGCAAGGTTCGGTCTAATTTAAATGTACAGATACACAGAGAATGATGATGATAATAAAAGCCACAAACTACCTGAGGCATAGAAAAATTTCAGAGGCATGTTTGCTTAAAAGCTTTGTATCTGTGATCAGAGGGTGCAAGAGAGTTGGAATCTTCAGTGCAAGAAAATGAGGGAGCATTTCATAGTGTAAGGATATATTTATGAAAAGGAAGTTAATTCAATGGAGAAATTAGGCAGTGTTGAAGCTAATGATATGTTGGAAGTTAATGGCATGAATGTCGTGTGTTTGCAGTATGAAAGTGATAGACAAATAAGGTTTGCAAGTCAAAACTGCAGTGTAATAAGAGAGCAAAGAACATCTACAGATTATGTGGAAAGTGCAAGTCTTTGTATCAGGCAGTAAACCTTGATTAGATTAGGTTTTCGTTCCATAGATCCGTACTGAGGAGATCCTCATGGATGTGGAACATGTCACTTTTTTTTTTTAAGCTGAAATAATAATACTAATAGTATGAGCATATACATACAATACATCATTTGTTTCTATTAAAAAATTCGTCAATGGAGTAGGAGGAGTTGGCCACTAGTAAGTCTTTCAGACCCCTTTTAAACTGATCTTTATTTGTAACTATACATTTTTTTTATGTTTGCTGGCAAATTATTGAAGATGAATGTTCCTGAGTAATGGACCCCTTTTTGAACTAAAGTAAGTGCTTTTAAGTCCTTGTGCAGATCATTTTTGTTCCTGGTATTGTATGTATGAACTGAGCTGTTTGTTGGAAAAAGAGATATATTATTTAGGACAAATTTCATTAAGGAGTAAATATACTGAGAGGCAGTAGTTAGTATACCCAGTTCTTTGAAGAGGTTTCTACAGGACGTCCATGAATTTATTCTGCAAATAATACGTATTACATGCTTTTGGACTCTGAAAACTTTTGTTTGACTTGAAGAGTTACCCCAAAATATTATATCATATGACATTATGGAATGAAAGTAGGCAAAGTATGCAGGCTTTTTCATTTTTATGTCGCCTATGTCTGCTAACACTCAAATTGCAAATTCAGATTTGTTAAGGCATTTCTGCAGTTCTGTGGTGTGCGCTCCTCCCAACTGAATTTATTATCAAGTTGTAATCCCAGGAATTTGAGACTGTCAACCTCTTCTATATGCTCTTGTTCATACTTTATGCATATGCTAGGTGGAAACCTCTTACAGGTTCTGAATTACATATAGTGAGTCTTTTCGAAGTTTAATGTCAGTGAGTTCATTTTAAACCATTTATTAATATCCATGAAAATATCATTAGCAGATCTTTCTAGAACTACACTCAACATACTATTTATTGCAATACTTGTGTCATCTGCAAACAAAACGAACTCTGCTTCTGGCAATGTAACTGATGAGAGATCATTAATGTACACAAGCAGAAAGTGAGAGAACAGTGCTAAAGACTCAAGTGCAATTTTAAATACTGTAATGTTCAAATGTGAAAAAAAAGAAGTTCATCCATTAAATTTTCTTTGAAAGCAACATGGTAAACTAGCTATCCACTTTTTGTCCTGGTCAAGTTTGTGCTTTGCATTTAACGATGTGGCCATCAATGGTATATTAAACTCTAATCTTGATTCAGGATTATAATTCCATCTGCAACAGCTACAGAAGAAAATTGTTTTCTTCCAACAACTCAATATTTACTTACCTTTTTGCATACCCCTGTTGGCATCCTATGATTTGTACTTACGGTAAAACCTCATGCTTTCACTGTCTTTAGATTCTTCCCTAAGAACTAAATTATTGCAGTTGTTCTCAAACTTCATTTTTTAACAAGTTTCTTTATTGTTTATTGTAACAGGAATCTTTTATTTTGCTGGCCATGGATTTGAATTGGATGATAAGTTCATGCTGCCTGTGAACGCACCTGAAAGTGGTGAATACCTTCGTTGTGACTGCATGTCTGAGAGAGAGTTGCTTAGTCATGCATTGGAGAGAAAGCCAAAGCTGCTTTTTGAAATCTTGGATATGTGTCTGATAGTGCCAGAAAGGTAAGATTTAGTATCTGCCATTTACAAATGCCTACCATATACGAGGGGCATTCAGTAAGTAATGCAGCATTTTTGTTTTCTAAAAGTGGGTTTGTTTTATTCAGGATTCCAATACACCATATTATGTGCCACTCTTTTGGCTACAAAATCCTATTTTTCAACATAATCTGCATTCAATGCGATGACCTTACACCACCCTACTGGAAGGACATGTATGCCCACATGGTACCATTCTGCTCGTCGACGTCGGAGCCTATGTCTAGCTCCCTCAATGACCTCCCTGTCACCCATTTATTGCTTTCCATGGAGTGCTTTCTTCATTGGGCCAAACAGATGGAAGTCAGAAGATATGAGATCCAGGCTGTAGTGTGGATGAGCAAGAGTAGTCCAGTGAAGTTTTGTGAGTTCCTCTTTGGTGTGCTGACTTGTGTCAAATCCTGCATTGTCATGGAGAAGGAGAAGTTCATTTGCATTTTTGTGGCAATGAACACATTGAAGTCATTTCTTCAATTTCCTAAGGGTAGCACAGTAAACTTCAGAATTGATCATTGCGCCATAAGGGAGAAAATCAAACAGAATAACCCCTTCAGACTCCCAGAAGATCATCACCATTGCTTTACCAGCTGAGGATGCAGGTTTGAACTTTTTCTTTGGAGGAGAGGTGGTGTGGCGCCACTCCATGTATTGCCATTTTGTTTCCAGTTGAAAGTGATGAACCCATGTTTCATTGCTTTTGACAGTGATCAACAATAAATTGTCAGTTCCACACATGTGGTCCTTCATTGCTCTTTATGGTCTTTGCTAGGCGGCAAGGAAACCAGTGGTCATAACCATTTGAGTACCCCAACTGAGGTACAAGTTTGACAGTACAGAGATATACAGTTGAGCAGTGAGGTATTTGATGGTAACCATCTGTTACCTTGAATGAGAATGTCCGCATCTTCCAAAAGGGCCAGAGTCACAACTGTGTGGGGCCAGCAGGCCCATGGGAGATCGGACGGGTTTACGCGACCTTGTCGCGATGATGACAGATGCCTTGCCCAATGACTTAACTTGCTTTTCTTCACTGCCAGGTCTCCATAAACATTTTGCAAACATCTATGAATATCTGTGCTGCTCTGGTTTTCTGCCAAAAGAAACTCAATGACAGTTCTCTGCATGGAATGCACCACTGGTACAGATGCCGTTTTGAACGCTTTGTATAGCGCCACTGCCTATCAGAACTTCATGAAACAATAAGTGTTCTGTCCTCTTCTAGAGGAGTGAGACTCGCTGAAGTGAGACAAGCACTTTGCAATAAACAGCTGTTTATTACAAGAACTAAGCTAAATACACCCTCCCAGGGGACACCACCTTATTGTAGGCACCTTCAGTGCTGGGCAGGAGTGTTTGTGTGCTCTGATGAGGTCGAGAGTTGTACCGGCGATAGTGTAGCTACTGGCAGGGTCACCAAAGCCGGAGTGGCCTTGACTGAGGAGCCAGATGAAGTATGCCCCACACCATAGGGTGGGGGTGGCGGGGGGGGGGGGGGGGAGGAGCTATAGGCTAGGTTGTCAACCCCTCTATGGGAGCTAACCCAAAAATGAAAGCCTGGTCCTCCAGGTTGGGGGTTGAGCACCAGGTTGATACCCCTGCCTTGTAAAATATCTATTATTGCTAATAATTCAGCAAGGAGTGTCGGACTGCCCCTATGTAGTCAAAATTCTCTAGGAAACAGGAATATGGATTTATAGGTGCTTAAATTTGGAACATGGAACATGTGTATGCTGTTGCAAACAGAGATGATATATAGTGTTGCAGAAGAGGTGCTCAGGTATGGAATGGGAGTTGTTGCACTGCAGGAAATAAGGTGGAAGGGAAGAGGAGAGATTTATAAGCAGAAATTCTCCATGTGCTATTCAGGGAAAGACCAAAGACAATGGGAGTATGGAGTTGGGCTTATAGTCTCCAAGGATATGCATGGATCAGTTACTGCTTTCACCCTATATAATGAAAGAATGTGTACTTTGCGTATGAAAGGCAAATTTCGCAATGTGGCCTTTGTGAATGTATATGCACCAATGGAAGAATCAGATGAAAATACTGTGGACATCTTCTATGATCAACTACAGGAGATGTGTGAAAGAATACCCAGGTATGATTCCAAGTAGTTCTTGGCAACTATAGTGCAAAACTGGGAAAGGAAATGGCGTTCAGAAGCGTGTTTGGTAAGGAGAGTCTGCACGATGAAACTAATAATAATGGTTGAAGGCAGTACCTGTTTTCCAAGGAAAAATATCTACAAAGTGACATGGAAAATACCAGGAACAAATAAAGCAAACCAAACAGACCATATATTGATATCAAAGAGGTGGGCATCCGTTATGGAAAATGTGCGCACTTTCCAAGGAGCTAATTCTGATTCTGACAGTTACCTAGTAGGAGCCAAAATGAGACAGAAACTTGCCATGGCTGCCAGGGGAAGTAGTACCAGAGTAAATAAATGGAATATAGAACAACTGAAATATAGGTCTGCTGTCTAGGAGTACCAGAACAGATTGAGATGGAGTTACAAATAAAAGATGGTGGAGATGATATAGACAAAGAATGGAACTCTATTAAAGATACCATTAGGACAACAGCACATGAAATACTGGGGAAGCAAGGAGACTTAGGAATGAAGACTGGTATGATGATGAATGTAGACAGGCAGTGGAACAGAAAAAGGAAGCAAGGCTGAAATGCTTGCAGCGGAATACTAGATCAAATCAGGCATTATATAATGAAAAGAGAATAGAGGCAGCAACGGTATGCAGGAGGGGGGAAAAAGGGAAACCATGAAGAGAAGGATAGAGGAGATGGAAGAGCCCTGCCAAATGAATGAAAGCAGAAAATTCTACAAGAAAATTAAAGAAGGAACCCAAGAATATAGACCAAAAATAACAGCTTGTAGGCACAAAGAGAGAAATCTGCTAACAGATAAACAAGATGTTCTGTATAGATGGAGAGAATATTTCAAGGGAATTTTGGAAGGCAATCCTACGAGGAATGAGCAGCCACTCTATTATACCGTAGATCCAGAATATAGGAACCAACATTAGAGGAAGTACAGAAGGTAGTGCATTGTTTAAAAAATTATAAAGCACCAGGAACTGATGAAATAACTGCAGAACTGCTAAAAAATGGGGGAACAATCTTCATAAGCAGAGGAGAGAATCCCAGAAGAATGAACATTAGGTGTAATCCAACCAGTACACAGAAAGGAGTCAAGACCTGCTGTTCAAATTACGGAGGAATTACCCTGCTGAATGTAAGCTGTAAGATCTTCTCTAGTATTATCTACAACAGGTTAGCACCAAATGCAGAAGAGATTCTGGGGGAGTATCAGTGTGGATTTCAGCCTAGTAGATCAACAACAGACCAGATATTTGTGTTAAGGCAAATACATGATAAGGTATAACATTGAGCTTCATAACCTGTACGTAGACTTCATGCAGGCCTTTGATAGTCTTGATAGAGCACAAATGCTAAATGATTTGCTGCTGCTTGGTATACCATCGAAGTGTGTCTCACTTATTCAAGCAACATTGACTGGTTCCAAGGCTGTCGTGTGAGTGAATGGAGAACTGAGCAATTGATTTAACATTAGCAAAGGAGTCAGACAAGGGAAGGTACTCTCTACAGTGCTTTTCAATCTGACTTTTGAAGGCATGCAGAAGGTTCAGATATCTGGTTACATAGACACAAAGTTGACTCAGATATGCACATATGCTGACGATGTAGCAATTATTAGTAGATGAAGGGTATCACTAGGGAGGACAATGTGTGAGCTGAAAGAAGCCATAGGGCATAGAGGCCTTTCTATAAATGAAACAAAGACTAAGTGCATAAATTTCACCAGAGAGGAAAATAATAACTTGGATAGACTATCAGCAGACGGTTTCAATTTTGAGCATGTGCTGAACTTTGACTATATGGGCTCTAATATTAACAGCACAAATTCCATGTCAACTGAAATAAAACTGCACATCCTAAGTGGTAATAGATGCTTCCACACTTTAAAGAAATTGTTGGTCTCTAGGTTATTAAATAGGCAGCTGAAGTTGCAACTAAATAAGGTCATGATCAGGCCACTTGTAACCTATGGACGCGAAACATGGATGCTAGCAAGTGTTGAGGAGCAACAGCTCAGGATATTTGAATGTAGGGTGCTGCGTAAGATCTATGGGGCAGTTCAGGATGATAATGGTTTCTGGACATGTAGGACGAATGCTGAGCTGGACCGCTTCATACAAGAAGCTGGCATCGTAAGAATTATAAAAAATACGAGGGTGAGTCAAATGAAAACCTTAAATATTATTTGTTGTGCTGAAGTGGTACAAAGCTGTATCACTTTTCAACATAATCTCCCCCACGCTCAATGCAAGTCCTCCAGCACTTACAAAGTGCATAAATTCCTTCAGAAAAAAATTCTTTTGGTAGTCCGTGCAACCACTCGTGCACCGCTTGGTGTACCTCTTCATCAGAACGTAACTTCTTTCCTCCCATTGCGTCTTTGAGTGGTCCAAACATATGGAAATCACTTGGGGGAAGGTCTGGTGAGTATGGTGGATGAGGAAGACACTCAAAATGCAGGTCTGTGATTGTTGCAACTGTTGTACGGGCAGTGTGGGCCCTTGCAATGTCATGTTGCAAAAGGACACCTGCTGACAACAATCCACGTAGCTTTGATTTGATTGCAGGCCGCGGATGATTTTTTAGGAGATCTGTGTATGATGCACTGGTGACAGTGGTCCCTCTAGGCATGTAATGCTCCAAAATGATGCCTTTTTCATCCCAAAAGAGAGTCAGCATAACCTTAACTGCTGATGGTTCCATTCGAAACTTCTTTGGTTTTGGTGAAGAGGAGTGGCGCCATTCCTTGCTCGCTCTCTTCATTTCCGGTTGGTGGAACCCAGGTTTCATCCCCAGTTATGATTCTTGCAAGAAAGCCATCACCTTCTCGTTCAAAGCACCAAAGAAGTTCTTCACAAGCATCAACATGTCGTTCTCTCATTTCAGGCGTCAGCTGCCGTGGCATCCATCTTGCAGACACTTTGTGAAACTGGAGCACATCATGCACAATGTAGTGGCCTGACCCATGACTAATCTGTAAACATGCTGCAATGTCATTCAGTGTCACTCTGCGGTTTTCCTTCACTATGGCTTCAACTGCTGCAATGTTCTGTGGAGTCACAACTTGTTGTGCCTGACCTGGACGAGGAGCATCTTCCACTGAAGTCACACCATTTGTGAACTTCCTACTCCATTTGTAGACTTGCTGCTGTGACAAACATGGCTCACCGTACTGAACCTTCATTCGTCAATGAATTTCAATAGGTTTCACACCTTCACTATGCAAAAACCGTATAACAGAACGCTGTTCTTCCCTGGTGCAAGTCGCAAGTGGGGCGGCCATCTTTACACTGATACTGCGATTGTATGTGTGTATCTACACTATGCTCCCACCTACAGGCCATTCTGCATGCTGTTTGTAGCACACTTACCAACTTACAGGATAACGACGCAAAATTTCGATTTGTTATTACAAATTTAAGGTTTTCATTTGACTCACCTTTGTAGAAGAATAGCCTGGCTTGAGCATGTCCTCAGGATGGATACTGGAAGAACTACTAAAAAGATTTTTGAATGGAGGCCAACCGGAAGAAGACAGAAAGGAAGGCCATGAAAACGGTGGGTAGATGACATGGAAGAAGATATAAAATCTCCCAGAGTCCGAGGATGGCGGAGAACCGTGCTGGAGAGAGCAGAATGGAGGAAACTTGTTGATGAGGCTAAAACCCACACATGGTTGTAATGCCGTGAGAAGAAGAAGAAGCTAAATAAAATCTCTGAAAATAATGTCTATGAAACTTGAGAACAGCAATGTACTGCGGAGCAGAGAATATTAATGACGATTCAGTCCCACAAGGCTGATAACTTGTAGGCATTGTCCTGATGAGCAGCAGGTGCTATGACAGTACAGTCCTATGAGACTGAGAGCTCATAGTCTGTCTACTTGCAATGACATGGTCCCACAAGGTAATGAGCACATAGGCAGTCATAAAAATACTGTGGAGCGGTGCCCTCAGAACAGCAGATGGAAGCATAGCGTCGAACGTGGCTCAGGATGAGGATGGCACAGCACCTTGGCGGGCAGTGACAGGCGGTGTCTGTAGGGGAGGGGGGGGGGGGGGACTTGAAGTGACTGTTGGTTGGGCTTGAGACATAACTGGCTCTCCATGGGCAGAGCGCCAATTAAGTACACGCCTGTGGAAGGATACTTGCATGGTATTACATAAGCATGTGACTGTGCAGACCTAAATTAGTTCCCCAACTGCAGCACTGTATGCTGTAACTTGCATGCCATGTAGTGGCAATACTGGCACCCCTGAACACGGCAGTGACTGCTGGTGGCTTGACTGTACACAATACCTTCTCTGCTCTGTTTACAAATAACCTCCTAGTTGAGGCAGGGGCCACACCTGGTCTGCAAAACATTCATGCAAATGTGGTGGCTGAAATATGCAGGGGGCAGCTCTACATACTCAACAGTAGGGACTGAAGCAGGAATATTCCATCCGTACTGCCCCCCCCCCCCCCCCCTCCCTCCAGCAGAAATTGGCCAAGGAAAAGGAGTGTGTTTCATTACTTATTGAATGTCCCTCGTACATTATTGTGTCTCAATGTCACCTACCACTTACCTGTGATGTCTATAGTACATAGCTTTTGATATGTGTCATGTGAAAAACACTAGCAAAAGGTACTAACTGCTGCTGTTGATAAAATAAGTGATTTATCCTGTTTGCTAAAAGGAAAGGTTCAAATGGCTCTGAGCACTATGGGACTTAACTTCTGAGAACATCAGTCCCCTAGAACTTAGAACTACTTAAACCTAACTAACCTAAGGACATCACACACATCCATGCCCGAGGCAGGATTCGAACCTGCAACCATAGCAGTCGCGCGGTTCCAGACTGTAGCACCTAGAACCGCTCGGCCACTCCGACCGGCAAAAGGAAAGAACATCTGTTCATAGGCAAACGGAGTTATATTTCTGAGACAGTGAAGTTTTTCTGAACTTTGTGTCTTCTTGTATAACGAAACTGTGTTAATGGCAATGTAGCAATTAACTTTTGTGGAAATTGTGAAACTCAGTGTAACATTAATGCCCGAGACTATCGTTGGCACATTGATTATGAAGATGTGTGAAGGCACAACAGCATGACACTGTGGGACAGATCACCATTCCCATAAACAGTAATGTTTAATGATGGACTTGTTGGTGAATAGTCTGGGAGAGCTTCTCACTGACTAAAAGTTGTTTTGTATAATCTCTTGAGTTATACAATGCTCTAATTCTTCCCAGAGTAGCCACAATTGTCATTTGAATGCCCATCAGCATATCAACAAGTTTATATCCAGACTCATATTTTTAAGGTGTTCCATAAGATTATACATTTGTTTTCTAAAACTGCTGAAGGAGCATATGGCATGTCTTTCAGTAATCCAGAAAGTATATACGTAAGAACAACATAATATGTTAAGTCAGTCTTCTTAATAACTTCAAAATATGTAATCCTTTCATTCAAAACGCATGTGTTTTCCTTTCTCCCCATTCTAATATTTAGCTGCAATTCATTATGAGCTTGTTCCTTATTCACATCTGAAACATTCAGCTGGAATTGCTTGCACAAAGTTTGTAGAATCATGTACTGCCTAATTAAAGATTACTAGTATGCTCATGCAAGTTTATATAAATGTTTGTGAAAACAGCAACAGCAAGAAGAATAAATATGGAATAATGAACCTAATGAACCGAGTGGGTACATTACATTGATTTTTAGAATTCTGTGTCATCTGAAACTCCTATGTATTTTAGTTAGAACCTCTAAATCTCGGCCTGGAATCAAAGAGGGGTTTGATGTATTTGTTGGAAATCACAGTCTGCATGCTTTGTATGTGAATTCACAAAGCACTGAGACTGGTTTCTGGAGTGCTGTGACAAACCAATTACCAACTAGCTATATCGTACGTATGTTTGGTGGATGATGTTAAACAAACATACTTGGAGGTAAAGTAGTGATACCTGTCATTCATAGAAGAAGACTTGCAAGTTTGTTGCTGTGCATTATCAGACATTATCCAGTTGAAATGTCTCATGTGGAGTTGTCTGAAGAAGATGCTCTAATTCACTGATGTAATGATTGCAGTTCAGATTGCCTTCAGTACAGAGGAGTTGAGGTCGCATATCATATCCAGCAGTGCACCAAATCGCCACACTTGACATTAGTATGCAGTGCCGCTACTGCAGCAGAGTCTGGCACATTGGCAATCATCTTATGTATTATTGTAAATATTAATAACAGAATGTAACAATGTGATTAACAACAAAATGAGTTAACAATAACAGCTCACCACATACCAGAAGTAGAGGATCAATATGATGCAACTCTCCACACTGCACTACTGTGCAAGCCTCATTGTCTGCAAATAACTACTGCCGCCCACATCCATTTGGACCTGGTTGCTGTACTTATCCCTTGAGCAGGTATGTCATGCTATTTTGGTGATGACAAAATCAAGAACCGAGCGAGGTGGCACGATGGCTAGCACACTGGACTCGCATTCAGAAAGACGATGGTTCAAATCCATGTCTGGCCATCTTGATTTAGCTTTTCTGTGATTTCCCTAAATTGCTTCTGGCAAATGTCAGGATGATTCCTTACCTAATCTGATGGGACCGATGACCTCGCTGTTCAGACCCTCCCCCAAATCAGCCAACCAATCAAAATCAAGTCACATTTACAGGGAACCTGGTAGTATGTGCCCACATATCAGTATGATGCTGTATTTTGTATAGTCATTGACAATGTAGTCTTGTACCATAGGAAGCAAGGAGAGGATGATGTTTGGTGGTGCCAGTATCCTCTTTCTATAACACAACTGCGCACATGTAATAGCAAAGGTTCTTTATTCATAAGAACAAGAAGCTACTTATCTTTAAGGAAGCTGTTGTGGTACAAGCTCTTCCTTAATAGTCCATGTTAGCCTTACTGCTGGTGAAGTACAAGTCCCACTATAAACGCAAGTAATGGGACTAGTAACTGTGACTGACTGTCTGCAACTGGGCTGACTGTCTGGCTGGGCTGCGACTGATGACTCCGATTTTGTGACTGACTGGACCCTCCAGTCCGTGGCAGCAATCTAAATACTGGCGGTCGAGAGGACGTTAGCGGCACGTTGTTTGTGAGTCTGTCTTTAGCCTCTCTCCTGAGAGGCGTGCTTGCTCCAGCGCCTGTTATCAATCTTCTTGCAACATCTTTGCCGACCTGTGTGCTGGTGACAGCTTACACCAGTGCACTATAGTCCTTCTGGGCTGAATGCATGCACTTATTCAGTTGGGAAGGGTTCATAAAGACATTATATCTTCTCCTGAGGCAGTCTGACCCACAACTGTTCTAACTGGTCTTGATAGCTTGCATACTGCCACTGGTATGGAGTTAACATCTGAACTAGTCCCACACATTCTGTTGGGGACACATCTGGGAGTCTTGTTGGACTTCGGAGTGTTCAACATCATGCAGACTGTTCTGGGAGACACGTACCATGTGCAATCATTAACATTCCCACAGATGGTGTGCATGTGTAAGAAGTTGTATTGATACTTGCCGATGTACAGTTGTATTTGTGTGTCTGTTAACCACTGTACTATCCATTGAGTTGTTACGTATACTCCTTCCATTATTTATATTCCACCAAGGAATTTCCATTACCATATTTATTGTGAATAGTTTTGTTTTTGTACCTAAATTTCAGGGATCAAAATCCAGCACTGTTCTGGGAGAAGTATGACTTTCCTGAGTACAAACAAGACAGAAATATCATTCGAGCTTATGCTACATCAAGTAATCTAAAGTCCTTTGAAAGAAAACATGAAACGAATGGTCTTTATGTTAAATATTTGAAAAAATTTCTCGGTAGCGACCTGTCCGTACTGACAATAGTGAATAAAGTTTCTGAAGGTAAGTAATTGTAAAGTTTAGATTCATTCCATTGTATACAGTTTAAGGATTCTTGATATTAGGTGTAGTATTTTTTTTAGATGATTGTTCATTCACGTAAGAGTACTAGTTTTTCTCAACCTAAAGATTTAAAAACAAGTTCTACAGGCCAGTTTTTAGCGTTTTACTCAATGTTGTGAATTTCAATGAAGAGAAATTTTGATAATGACACACTTTGACAAAAAACAAGGCCATCGGCCGCAGTCTAAGCCCACTACACTTATGATGTGGAACAATAAACTTGGCCTCTTGATAATTTTCTCTAAGTCTAACTGTATGCACAAACTGGCAGCACTGTAGGCTGTGGCAGTTCCTGGAGGAAGTCAAGTCTTTCATTTGAGCCATCCTGTGACATCTTGAATAGTGGTCTAGCAGAAAACTTAGTGTCATATGACTGCATCTGCCAGTCCAGACCAGTAGTTGCCTACATTTTTATAGTGCCTTTCACATGAATGTTGTCCGCCCCCAGTAGCTGAGTGGTCAGTGCAACAGCATGTCAATCCTACGGGCCTGGGTTCGATTCCCGGCTGGGTCAGAGATTTTCTCCACTCAGGGACTGGGTGTTGTGTTGTCCTAATCATCATCATTCCATCCCCATCGACACGCAAGTCACCGAAGTGGCGTCAAATCGAAAGACTTGCATCCGGCGAATTGTCTACCCGACAGGGGGCCCTAGTCACACGACATTTACATTTAACCTGAAAAATGAAGAATGGAAAAAGCTTATCACTTACTTCATTTCTGCTGTTGATGCAGAAAGCTTTAGCATCAGACATGAAGTTTAGTTTATTACTTCTTTACTACTGACTATATTCTCAACACAGTTTGCAGACACTATCTAGATAACCACTGAATGTACCTCCAAAATTATACCATCATACAACACACAGTTCAGGAGACATAACATCATAAACATTTGAGATGCATGAAGAACTTGCTTGTTCTCAATATAGGGTGCAAATTACCCAGACTATATTCATTCAGTGTTTCATAATGAGAGCACTCAGCGACACCCAACATACTTCAGGAATCATTTCAAAATTTTTTCTTGGGTACAAGCTTAATGTAAAATATTTAACCCATTAACTCATTTGTAGAGTAATGAGACATTTCAACCTCTTTTAAACTCCAGAGTTCTCTTCTTCAAAGAAAGAGGGCTTTTACTGGTTTTGTTATACCAGTATATGAGTGTGGCTCCAAATTATTTTATATTTTGTGATCCATTAAAAGTATCTCAATATGTTGTTTATTGTTATTATTAATGTATTAAATGTCATTCTTTTACCATTTAAGGGGACACAGTCGCGAACAGGCTCAAAAAAATCGATTTTTTTTTTTTTTTTTTAGCCTTAATCTATGCTCCAATTATTTGGCTACAAAATGCCGTTTGTTTCATACAAATCTGATTATTATATTCGAAGTTATTAATTTGTTCGTGAAGCATGGTAACTAGCACCACGTCCATTTTTGCTGTGTCTTGCGCAGTAGTCAGCATTGACTATAGTACAACAATCATTTATGTTCCACAGATATAAATACTCTTTATTTGGGTTGAAAGAGAGAATTGTTATTCTGATGTTTGCCAGCCTTTCTGCATTGTCGACTATCGTTTGTCAGTTTCTTCATCCTAGTTGTTTACGTTTTGGTGATACAAATGTAATGATTTTGTGAAACGTTATAACACAATGGGTAGAATAAGGAAGTTTGGATGTGAGCTTAAGTTTCGTGGAAATACATATGTAAAAATAAACTGTTCAAAACTAGCAGTTTCACAGAGGGCAGAAAATAATATTGAAAGTGAAGTCAGTGCGAGTGTCAGTGCTTCAAGCAAGAAGTTTCTAGGTGCTGCCGATTTTCCAAGTGCCTCTCAAATGCTTGACAATGCAATATGTGGTGTGAACAGTGTTTCTGTTGTTATTGATACAAACATTCTGATCTCCATGAGGTTATTACGTGAACTTATCTAAAAACACACAAATTGTAAAAACTGTGGTGGAAACGTTACTTTGCACGAAGATGTGGTGAAAACCAAGGGAATTGTTTGTAATTTAGTTTTGACATGTTTGGAATGTAGCTGTACTGACAATACAATGTCATCCCATGTAACAAGAAGCAGATTGTATGAAAACAATTTAAGATTAGTCTATTCACTTAGATCTATTGGAAAAGGGCGAAGTGCAGGTGCTGTTCTTTGTACAGTGATGAACATTCCTCCACCTCCAAGAAAGTTTGATGTTTACAACAAGACTATTGGTGCAGTTGTAGCTGAGGTAAGTGAATCTACAATGTTGAAAGCAGCCAAAGAAGCAGTTCAGTTGAATGATTCGAAATCTGACCCAAGGCAAATTTCTGCTGGCTTTGATGGCAGTTGGCAGAAACGTGGGCATACATCCCTAAATGGCATTGTGTCACCAACTTCTTTTGATACTGGGAAGGTTCTGGATATTGAAATTATTACTAAGTTCTGTGACATCTGCAGCAAAAATCCCACTATACAACATCTGTGCAAAAAGGACTACGATGGTTCTATTGAAGGCATGGAAGTGGCTGGTGTTGTTAACATTTTCAAAAGGTCTGTGCAGTCAGGAGGTATCCTCTATACAGACTATCTTGGGGACGAGGACAGTAAGGCTTATCAGAAAGTGGTAGAAGATAAACCTTATGGGCCTAGAGTCAAAATTAATAAACTGGAATGTATAGGACATGTATAGAAAAGAATGGGATCACGACTTCTAAAGATATGTAAGGAAAAAAAGTTAGGTGGTAAAGGGGGCCTGACAAAGGCTGAAATAGACAGGATCCAGACTTATTATGGTATGGCCATTAGAAATAACTGCAACAATGTAGAAGCAATGAGGAGAGCCATCTGGGCTATATTCTTTCATAAAATTTCAACAGATGGGGAACCACAACATAACCTTTGCCCACAGGGACCTGACAGCTGGTGCAAATTCAACAACCCAGCTACATCTTCCAGCTATAAGCACAAACATTCAATTCCAGAAAAAATCCTGCTAGCTGTGAAACCCATTTTCAGGGACCTTAGCCAACAAGAGCTCTTGAAAAAGTGGTCACTATGGAAAAACTCAAAACCCAAATGAAAGTTTGAATTCTGTCATTTGGACAAGGCTACCAAAAACTGTTTTCGTTAGAAAAGAAACACTAAAATTTGGTGTTCATGATGCAGTGATGTGCTTCAATGCTGGTGTGTCAAAGAAGACTGACGTATTAAGACTCTAGGGAACAAAGGATGGTATCAATACTGAAAGGGGACTGAAAAAGATTGACATGGACCGTATCCATTATGCTGATATTTCTGCAGGAAATGCTACCAAGGAGGCCAGGATAGCCAGAAGATCAAAGAAAAGAAGATAAAGATCAAGAAGCTGAGCCACAGTATAGCCCTGGAATGTTTTAAAAGTGTGTCTGTATGACATTGTACATTACTTTCTTGCATGTAAAACTTTAATACCATTTTTCTCAAAACTACATTTTTTGACCTTCTGGTACACTTCTCTCAAAAACTATGACTGCTACAGACATCAGACTTACAGTATCTCTTGTTAATACGACGACGATTAATTAGATAAAAAAATAGACCAGTAGTGATAAAAAGAACGGATTTACAAGCTCCAAAGTGTTTAGAAAAGTTTTAATTTTTTGTCTTATATAACAAAAAACTGATTACTCATGAAATATATAAAATACATTAACCATTTTTTATGTGATTTGAGAATGATTTTTCAGCTGTACACTGTAAAAGTTTCAGGTCTTTATCTCCATTAGTTACTTCAGAAAGTGTACCTGACGTTTGCTTGTTGTAGCATTGATTCCTTATGGGAGTTCCCTCGCGACTGTGTCCCCTTAAAGGTGATTCTAGATGTATTTTTTTTTTTTTTTTTTTTTTTTTTTTTTTTTTTTTTTTTTTTTTTTGGGAATTCATATGTTTCTGTAAATCTACAGTGAGTGCAGAGTCGTGTTTCACTGTTGTTTGGTTCCTTATGGTAAATGTATGTGATAAGCTATGTGAATACCTTCCAGTGGATTCTCTATTGCAGTGCACACACATTGAACATTTGGAGATCCCTGTCTGGATTCATGGAGAACTTAACACTGATCAAAAGTTATATTTAAGGTAGTCAGTCTGACTGTATCACCTGTTCAGAGACATTTGTATGGTGAAGCAGCTTGGTATTCACAAAGCAGACATCTATGACCACTAACACAGCTTATTAAGTCAAGCTTGCAAGAAGACTTAATGTGCAAAGATTTTCTTCAGATTTCATTAAAGAATTCCTTCTAGCAATTTGCAGCTTCATTAAATAAAATGAAAAATAAGAACTTTCAGTGCACTGATCTCCAATGGGGTTAGAACTGATAGTTTATACCCCCCTTACATCACCAGACACCTGGGGAGCCAATGAGCTAATGAGACACGGCCAGCGGCAGGTATCTCTAATAGCAATAGTGGTCACTGAGCCTCATAACACAACATTAAAGGTAAGAACAGTTTTTACTTGTGTGAAGAATGGCATTCCTGGACTTCAAAAATTAAATTTTGTATTCCAGTGTCTCATTTTTCATGAAGATTGTCTAGTATGAGTCACAGAAGTGGGAAGGGAATACCTAGTGCATTTATCGGTACAATTGAGTACCTTATATGTAAGTAAATGCACTATCACAGATTTGCTAAATATTTGCAATGGCATTGCCAAATCTTAGCTGCTTTTCATGCTCATCTCTTGTGGGCTTTCGGAGGGAGGATGTGCAAATGTAGAATTTTTATGCAGCATTATCTCCCAGTAGTTTTTAACATCACGTTTTAGGATATCTACCTTTTGAGCCATTCAATTAGATTTAATCCTGAATTCTCCATTTTTGAAACTTTCCAGTGTGGGTGGCAGCTATTGACACTGCTGTTATGTAATTCCAGTGTAGGAATAGCAAAGCTACAGATATTGCTATCGCTCATGCAGCACGTGAAATATTGAGGTGTATAATCTTCCATTACAAATACAATTTCCTCCAAAATACTAACGTATAAAACACTTAGATTGTTAGTTTGCAACAAAATATTTAATTGCATATCAACCTTGCCCCAAGTGTCATGAAGCTGTAAGGTATCAAACACTCTGGAGCTTGAAATCAACTGTCTCTACAGGCAGTCTTGTGACACATACAAGTAAAATTTCATGGCCACCGCGAGAATGCAGAAATACATGTTGTTTCAAATTGAATATGTATATTACAAAGTATTATGTTGTCATAACTAACGAATGCTGTGCCACAGCTCAGCTATTGGAAGAATGGATAAATTGTCTAGTTTATATTCATTGCCACTAGATGTCGGATGTCCTTTGTTCACATGGTTGCCATCACATGTTGCAAAATGGCTACTCCATAGCAGAAATAATTTGTGTTCTCAAATTTGCAAAGTGTAAATTCATGATTACAGTGCATTCTCTGGATGAAACATTCGGAGATTGGTGTCAACAGGCTGTAGACACAGGATGTGTGTGTAAAGAAATGGGTCTTGGCCACCCATGTGTTTCTGGGAAAATGTTTCAAATTCAAACTGCTTTCCATTGTAGTCTCATAAAACTGTTACAATTGCCTACAACAACAATTTGGCATGTTTGTAGACGTTGGTTGGTTATGAAGCCAAACAAGTTGCCGCTGTTATAGGCTCTACCTCATGAAAACAAATGCAAAAGTGTGGCATTTTCCAATGAGTGATAACACACACAGTGTTTGAATTTGAGGCTTACAGAACTCACACAGAGAACATGTACGAGATTCACCCAAAGTCAATATGTGTTTTGTGGTATACAGAGTGACAATTATTGAACTAAATAAAAAAAAAGTAAATTAGTTTCAAACTGCGACATGCACACACTTTAGTCAACATATAAACATCACTACAAATATTCGCATTTAGGTTATGTCAAGTTCGATATGCCTGCCATCATTGGCGATGATGTGGCACGGACAAATAGCGAAATTCTGCATGGCCCGCTGAAGTGCTTGAGCATCGATGCTATCAGTGACCTCTTCAGTGGCTGTATGCAGCTCAGCAATGGTTTTGGAAGTATTACTGTACACCTTGTCTTTAATATAGCCCCACAAAAAGGAGTTGCATGTGTTCAGATCCGGAGAATAAGGTGGCCAATCGAGGGCCATGCCAGTGGCCTCTTCGTATCCCAGAGATAGAATACAGTCCCTGCCAGGACATCAAACCTACTCCTGCTTTGATGGGGTCAAGCTCCATCTTGCATGAACCATATCTTGTGGAAATCAGGGTCACGTTGGATAATAGGGATGAAATTGTCTTCCAAAACCTTCAGGTACCGTTTGGTAGTCACCATCCATGCCATCAAGGAATATCACACCAATTATTCTGTGACTGGACATTGCACACCACACAGTCACCTATTGAGGATGAAGAGACTTCTCAATAATGAAATGCAGATTCTCAGCCGCCAAATGTGACAGTTTTGCTTATTGACGAACCCATCCAAATGAAAGCGGACTTCGTTGCTGTACAAAACCATACTGTGCATACTAATTCCCATCATGCCCCATGACCAACTGTGCAGTTTGAATGTCCCAATGTAAACCATTCAGAAATTAAGACAATTTTATTTCATATAGTTCAATAATTGTCATCCTGTATTATTATTCTTATCTGCATTTCCTTTGGCTTTCAGTTTATGAAATCTCAGAACTATTGAGCCATCGCCACTGCCCTGTTTTCTCTGGCTGAAGCTGGTAACCACAGAGTGTGTACTCTACAAAGTATAATACTATTCACTAGTTCAGATTTTGTCTAAATTTTAATTCATTGTATCCCAGACCTACAAAAAAAATTGTGTCTCTTTTTGTTTTTCTAGAATTTGAGAACAATGAGCCTTCTGATGCTGCTGACAGAATGATGCCATCTGTGTACTACAACACTTCAAAACCATACTTTTTAACAGATCCAGTTATTGGTATGTGAAAACAAAAAATCATACAATAATACATTACAGAAAAATGTAGATCTGACTGCTAACTAATGTGTTTAATGTGTGCTATGTTATGGCTGCATTAATCATAAAAGTTATAACAAGTAAAAAAGTAAAGAATGATGAGGTGCTTACAAAAGCTGCATAGCCCTATGATGGTGCTTTATCTGCAGCTACCAGTCTCACATCAGTGTAGACGCATTTTCAGGTTTATAATGGTTATATTCTTAGTATGTATATAGACGATTATGGACTCTGATTTTTCGGGATATTATCCACATTAAAAGTCAAATCATATTGGTGGGTTGTCATACTAAAACTGAGTACACCCAAAAGATGTTTGTTGAAAGTATACAAAGCATGACTGCTGAATGAGCCAGGCCAGATAACACCCTGTAGGATATGTTACACTTTTGACAAATGGTTTTTGGGTATACTCAGTTTTAGTATGACAATCCACCAATGTGGTTTGACTCTTAACGTTGATAGCTTCCTGAATGCTGGGACTCTGTAACTGTATATCTATGCAGGTTTTCGAAACACCTTATCATTCTTGACTTTTTTAGTTGTTATCATTTTTATGGTAATTTAAATAGTTATTGAGTGCTGAGTGTTCTTTATTTTGTTGAACTCTGTGATAAAATAAATATGATTTCCCCTCCCATCTTTCTTTGCTATGTTTCATCTAGTAAAGATTAAAATACATGTACTTCTTTATGTATCTTCTTTTTTACAAAATGTTTGATTTTATTTAGGGTTTTCTTTGAGGTGTGCAGAGTTTAATAATTAAACATTGGAACTGTACGTGGTACAAGTTTATTGTTATGCTTCGATTTTTGCTCAGACTGTATGTGTTGGGCAAAATAGGGCATTGGTTAAGACACTATCTGTTGTTCTACAGGAGTAAGATTACAATCCCTGCCCAACAACTCTAATTCTAGTATTTTGTGGTTTCCCTCAATCACTTTAGGCAACTGTTAGCATTGGTCATCCAAAAATGCCTCAGCCATTTTCCGTTCCCATCCATGTTCATGAGAGTGTAATTTCTTCAAAATCCACATCTACATTTATGTGAAATTTACTTCAAGTATTATTTGCAACAATTCTGATGAACTATATGTGATTTTCCTTCTCTCTGTACATTTGTGTGTTTGTTTGCAACACTCTGTTCCCAGATTTAGATGGAAGTTTGTCATGGACATTTTTTCAGTCTGTGGAGTGCATGAATGAATGTATGTTTAACCCTCCCTCCCTCTCTCTCTCTCTCTCTCTCTCTCTCTCTCTCTCTCTCTCTCTCTCTCTCTCTCTCTCTCTCAGAAAAAGACGATTGCATCATCTGCAGTCTTTAATACTGATTTTATTTAACTCCAATAAAATACTGAGTGATTATACCCTCAATATTTGAGTTGCAAAACACAGCGCACTGATTTATTTTTTTCCACCAACCTCTCAACATGTCTTTCTTCTTTTTTTTTTATTATAATTCCCTTGTGAATTCAGCAACCCTTTGTTCTGTAGAGAGCAGAATTATTTTTACTGAAGAAGAAAATACAGCAACATAAATCACCAGTAATTCGAAGCATAATTGAAACCACATTTCAGCAGCTACTCCTGCTAGAAGCTATTTGAATATTTACATTCTGTGAACCTAGATCCCCTTTAGCAGAATGTGAAACAATGTTCCTTGCAATTAAGGCTCAATCCCATCAAACCTAATAATTTTTGTCCTTCAAAGATGGACATATTTTTATAGTTTTCTCGCAGATTAAGAGAAACTGTATTATGGTCAAACTTTCTTGCTCACCAGCATATAAGAGTCAGTCAAATTAAAACTGAACACCTGCCACAGTGGGATCATGGACTGGTTCCATTCAAAAGTATTCACCACACATTTATTCACTGGGAAAAGAGCCAATCAATTCCTGCTTCATGGAATGCAGCCAGCCACTGACAGATCTACAACTGCACTCGCTCTTGCACTTCCTTGTCCAACTGAAACTGGTGTCCACAAGTCTTTCTTCAGGTCACTAAAGATGTGAAAATCACATTGTGAAAGATCTAAGCTGTATAGAGAACTTTCGTTTCCCAACCAAATTGCTGAATCATAGACTTCGTCCAGTTGGCAATGTGGGAACGGGCATTACCGTGCAACAGGATGACTCTGCCCAACAGCAGTGCCAACAGTGGGAACATCCCCCATTTCCCCCTGCAAAGAAATCAAAGGCTGTTCACACAATTTCTCCTCCTCCAACACAGCGGGCACACACTGCTCATGGGTTCCTATAGTATGGAACCACAATCAGTGTGCAGCGCTGTGAAAATTCTTTCCACAAACAGTGATGTGCTGTAGAGCCAAAACGTCCAGTAATGCTGTCAGACAGACTCTCCTTGATGCACGATAAACCTGCCCCCACCCTGCCAATTGGACACAGGCTACACTTAAGTGATTTGGTTAGGAAACATTGCAACATCATCCGTACATTCTAGATCTCTCCCGTGTGGAAGAAAAAGCTGCAAGGACATCGGTTTCTGTCAGACAAGGAACTGAAAGAGTGGGTGCTGTTGTGAATCCATCAGCTGCAAACCGCTTTCTATGAAACGGGAATTGACCATCTCATCTCCCAGTGGGATAAATCTCTTAAAACATGTGGTGATCATTTTTCTTGGTTCCATTGTGGTGGGTGTTCAGTTTTCCTTTGACTACCTCTCATAACTGTGTGAAAGGAGCCATGGAAATAAGATATACCAAGCACACTCAAGCTGCCGTGGTAAGATGAGTAGTGTACAGTAACAAACATTTAGGGAAGTATATGTGACACAGACACTTCAACATTTCATGAACATAATAAGTAAAAAGTATCACTTTTTGCTGGTGTCACAATTTCACCATCACTCATTTAAAAACAAACAGCATAACATGATGTTCATGTATAGTTACTACATTGTAACACTCACTACTTTTATTGTTTGATCTTTTAGACTGGTAGTGGCTGGATGTGTCAACTTGAATTCTCTCGAATTCTGCCAAATCAGAACTAAGAAAGCCAGCATTAATAAAAGTTTGGCAAATAGTAATAAACTGACTGACAGCCCTTTTTAAGCCCAAGTAGAGAATGACAAATGCTCTAAATAAATAATGTAAGCCACATATCATTAATCATGGTTCATTGTTAATCTAGTCTACAGAACCTGCTCATGATAGCACTTTATCTTTGTGGTAATGTATACTTTGGGGTCTCAAATGTAATGTACCACATAATTCTGCACAGACTCAATTAGCAATTTCTGATGATGTAAATGAAAGGAAAACAAAATTTAGCAAACAATTATGAAATGTTACACGATGAGACCATTTTGAATTATTTTAAGAATGCTACAAATCAATAACAATTCTGTCAGTAACAGCATTTAAAAGATTTCCCAAAATTCTCCCTGCATTACAGTCTGTCAGCCATAAGCATCCATCTTCCATGAGAGTATTATCTTGGACTTCTCTCTTCTCTTAAAAGATCACAAAATAACTTCCATGATTTGCCTGCGTATATGTCCTGTTCTCTAATCCAGTTGTTTTGTGTGTCTCCTCACGATTCCTAGACGGCATCTTTCTCCTGCCCACTGAGGACCCCTCAGTGTTGAATTGTCTCTGCATTAAAAGTACATTTCTCACTCTCATATGTCAAACCTGGTAATACACATTGATTGTAAAGTTTCAGTATCAGAGAGACATGAACCTTAATTCTGAAACCCTCATTTAGATTACAAAAAGCATAGCAAGCCATATTTTTATTCTTCTGTTTTTATATTTTGCCATTTATCAAGCCATTGCCTTTGGTTACCATAATATAGTTTCTCTTAATCTGCGAGAAAAGTATAAAAATTAGGTTTGATGTGATTGAGCCTTAATTGCAAGAAACATTGTTTGATGTTCTGCCAAAGGGGATCTAGGCTCACAGAATGTAAATATTCAAATAGCTTCTAGCAGGAGTAGCCACTGAAATGTGGTTTCAATTATGTTTTGAATTACAGATTTATGTTGCTGTATTTTCTTCCTCAGTAAAAATAATTCCCTTGTGACTTTCAGCAACCCTTTGTACTGTAGAGAGCAGAAAGCCAGTATCCTGGAATCTGCATGAATTGTCTGCTAATACATAGTGCAGTTATAGATGCTTGGGAAGTGTCAGACTAATGATAAAATATGAAATCCAACATAATGAATTCATTTTCTCAACAACAACAACAACATGGCCCAAATAATGTACAATCACTGTGTTGAAAAGAAAATTGTAGAAATTAATAATGAAGTTGTGGAACCAATTCGTGAGTTATAGTAATTAGTGTACTTAAGAGTAATGATTCCGATACAAGTGAGGTAATACAGTGGATGCTTCTATAGGTCGCTGGCCTTGAAGCTTATGTTCTCTTCACCTAGAGGACACTGCTGTCGTGTTGTCATCCTAGAGAGGGGTCGGTCAGTGTGCTCTTGGCTGATGTCTTCTTCACAGCCCTCTCTGCTCTATCATTTCCGACTGGCATGCCAGCGCTTGACTTTAAACTGGAACAGATTTGACTTGTCATGCGGCCATTAATGAAGAGCATTCAGGGGGTGTTTTCCAACAGAAAAACACTTGCCAACATGCTGCTGTTGTAACCCAACATGCTCTACTGTGTATAGATATGTTGTCTTGGCCTGTTCAATCACCAGATCTGTCTCCAATCGAGTTCATATCGGACATCATCGGATAACAATTCTACTACCAATCACAACCAGCATTAACCATCCCTGTATTGACCAACCAAGTGCAACAGACATGGAACTCCATCCCACAAACTGACATGCAGCACCTATACAATGCAAAGCATGCACGTTTGCATGCTTGCATTTTGGCAACTACACTGGTTGTTAATGTACCAGCATTTCACATTTGCACTTACATTAACCTGTGATCTTGCAATATTAATCACTTAAATATATTTCCTAGACAAATGTATCCCTAAAATTTCATTACTCTGTATTAATTATTTTTTGTTGTTGCGATTTTTTCCCCATCAGTATCCCTTTGTCTTTATCTTTTCCATTAATGGCATACTGTTCGTTCAGAGGGCATGTCTGCATTTGCCAACATTTGCAGGAATGTTGATAATTTGAATGGTGATTCCACATCCGAGCTCTCACTATCTTCTAATCTGCATTGTGGTAGTCGCAAGGAAATCAACTTGTCAGTGGAACTAGCTTGGGAGACAGCGGTTTGGCCATGCAAGGATATGTAAATCCGTCGCTTTGACACTGCATTGAAATCTTTTCCGTATTGCACAGCATCCTGTAGCAGGAACACATGGGAGTCATTAATTCCACTCGAAAGAATGCAGTGATTTTATCGTTGACAAGATTCAAGTCTTTTTTTAAAACAAATATGCTTCTCTCTCTCAGGTGCTTGTAAGGGTGGGAAATGAACGCATGTATTTTGAGATAGAAGACAACTTCTGATTGCAGTTCTTATAAAGCATGCTTCATGAGACCCTCAGGAATGTAAACCTGCTTTACATCACAATTCCGTGGCACTCTGAAAGACTGAAGGGAAATAACAGGCTCAGACTCTTGTCGATAGGGCCAGCAGCTGAGATACAAATTGAGGTGCTGCCCTTGCTTCGCAGCAAGTAACATACATGCCATCAAGTGCAATGCCAAGAATACATGAGGAAAATTTGGACATTTCATTTTGGCCATAACACTCATTTTCTAGGAATAGAAGAGAGCAATTCTAAACTCAATGCTTTTAGTGCATATTGATGGCAGTGAATAAGAAATCAAAGGCTTGAGAACATATCACATATATCCTAGAAAATAAGTTTCAATATTATATTTGTGACCAGTATATTAGTTCCTTACACCAGAGTGCAGTGGGCATGACTCACCAGCAGTCATGCATCAACTGAGATTTGGAACTTGTTTCGAAAATGAATCATTGTGTTAACAAGAATGTGTGTCTCAGACTGTACATCCTGTAATATTTAATTCACATATAAAAATGAAACATTCCATCACATAAAATAAAACTTTCAGTGGTAATCTATTTTAGAAGTGAAAAATGTATTCAGATTCTTAGAGTTTTATTTTAACAGTTCTTATGATCAAATTCCCTGCTAATAATTATTGATTGTATCTAGAAACATTTCAAAAAGTGCTCTGGCCTGAAGGCAAATTGATTATAGTCACTGGACATTAATTGCTGTGACAATATCAACCAACAAAGAAGTCTGAAAATCTAGAATTGTGACTAAATACTGCCGATATTTTGCCCCAGTCTTCTGGAATCATTTTTTGTGATACTATTGTTTTTAGTGTGGGGCTGTAAGATGGGCTACAGATATTCAGTGAAGTGTCTTCAGTTGCCTGTTAGAAGGTAAAATTGTTTTCATCTACATCTGTACTCAGCAAGCCATCATAAGTTGTGTGGCACAGTATTTCATGAAATTTTCTCTCCCTCCCCTGCAGGCACACATGTTTTCCTTCTGTATGTCAGTACTTCAAGTTGGCCATTATTCCCTAAGTGAAACTCGAGTCTCTGATTCCAGCCCAAATTATTATGCACCTCCAAAACAAGGACTGACCCACATCCATAATCTAACTTACGACAGCTGTTCGGATAGATCAGCTAGAAATGCAACCAGCTAAAGCCATGTCACAAGTGTCTGATCTTTTTTTTCTTTTTTTTTTCTTTTTTTTTCTGTAGTTAACATGTCAGAGACTGCGACAGATGGTGCTAACTGACACGTAGGTTAACTAAAGTTGTATGTAACTGATTCAAGCCTTATCTGAGAGCCCCACTCATAGAGGATAATTCTTACATTAACAGTACATTGATTTGTATGTCCTCGTCAAGAGATGGTACTGCCGTTCAACATTTCTCAAGATGTTCAAGAATTGAGCTATAATTCTCAAGAGAAACAAATTTCCAGGCCTAGGTACTAGCATATAATCTGTTACAATGTATTCAACAGTATTCAGCTCATGCGTGTCCTATTTTGATACAGACAAAATTTTCACAGATGTATGTATATGCATCAAACATACAGTAATTAATTGTTAGAAACATAATGAGTAGGAAGAAAATGTACCAACAGTTCACATCAGAAAAGTATTTCCTCTTCATTCGTAGATTGTAGCATATCAGCTACTCTTGTTTCAATCACACAGTTGTTGATAGTTTCACTATATTTATGGCACACCTGCAATACTCCAAATAACCCAAGCGAGAATAAAAAGTTGACTAATTTGCTGTTTTTATAATGTGGGTATGAAGACAGGACTTTTAAGGGGACACTAATATTTTGTCTGTTGCCCTGGATTTTTTATGTAACTCAGCAAGAGTCAACTGGAGTATATACCTGAGAATTTTAAAATATGTGGGTATTGACTGGAAAGACAGATTTATGAAGGAAATGTATACAAAGCAAAAAGTGACAGAGTAGGGAATGAGTGGACTGAAGAAATGAGCATCGGAACAAATGTAAAGCAAAAATCCTCGGTGTCACTGAAGCTATTCAACATAAACTATGTGATCGAAAGTATCTGGAAACCCCAGAGACATATGTTTTTCATATTGGTGCATTGTGCTGCCACCTACTGCCAAGCACTCCATATCAGCTACCTCAGTAGTCATTAGACATCGTGAGAGAGCAGAATGGGGCATTCGGCAGAACTCGCAGACTTCGAACGTGGTCAGGTGATTGGGTGTCACTTGTGTCTTATGTCTGTACGAGAGATTTTCACACTCCTAAACAGCCCTAGGTCCATTGTTTCTGACATGATAGTGAAGTGGAAACGTGAAGGGACACGTACAGCTCAAAAGTGTACAGGCCGACCTCGTCTGTTGACTGACAAAGACTGCTGGCAGTTGAAGAGGGTCATAATGTGTAATAGGCAGACATGTATCCAGACCATCACACAGGAATTCCAAACTGCATCAGGATCCACTGCAAGTACTATGACAGTTAGGTGGGAGGTGAGATAACTTGGATTTCATGGTCGAGCGGATGCTCATAAGCCAAGCATCATGCCGGTAAAAGCCAAACGACACCTCACTTGGTGTAAGGAGCGTAAACATTGGACGATCAAGCAGTGGAAAAACATTGTGTGGAGTGATGAATCACAGTACACACAGGCGATCCAATGGCAGGGTGTGGTTATGGTGAAGGCCTGGTGAACGTCATCTGCCAACAGTAAAATTCGGAGGCAGTGGTGTTATGGTGTGGTTGTGTTTTTCATGGAAGGGGCTTGCACCCCTTCTTGTTTTGTGTGGCACTATCACAGCACAGGCCTACATTGATGTTTTAAGCACCTTCTTGCTTCCCACTGTTGAAGAGCAATATGGGGATGGCGACTGCATCCGTCAACACAATCAAGCACTTGTTCATAACGCACGGCCTCTGGTTACATGACAATAACATTTCTGTAATGGACTGGCCTGCACAGTGTCCTGACTTGAATCCCATAGAACACCTTTGGGATGTTTTGGAACGCCAACTTTGTGCCAGGTCACACCGACCAACATTGATACCTCTCTTCAGTGCAGCACTCTGTGAAGAATGGGCTACCATTCCCCAAGAAACCTTCCAGCACCTGATTGAACGTATGCCTGCAAGAGTGGAAGCTGTCATCGAGGCTAAGGGTGGGCCAACATCATATTGAATTCCATCATTACCGATGGAGGGCACCACGAACTTTTAAGTCATTTTCAGCCATGTGACCGGATACTTAGTATAGTGTATATGGAGAATAACTGATAGGAAAGGCCATAGAGAATGCAAGAGGCATTGTAATTGGAGGCAGAAGGATAAAGACTATAAAATACATAGGTGATCGCAATGCTAGCATTCAGAAGAGGAGCTATTGAAGATGCTGAAGAGTATTGCAAGAAGGGATAAGGAGTATGGAAGGAAGATAAACATATAAAAGAAAAATGTGATGAGAATAAGCAACAAGGAAGCTCTAGTTGACATATTCCTGGATGGGAAAAAAATTATAAAACAAGTAAAAGCCTTTGTTGTCGACTTTATAAAAGCATATGACAGTATAGACCGAGAATCCCTTTTTGGCAGAATTTGGACTAGATCAAAAGACAACAAACATCATAAAAGAAACACTCACGGAGACCAAATCCAAAGTACAATTTATGGGAGAATTGAGCACAGAATTTGAAATAGACACAGGAGTACAACAAGGGGATGTACTGTCCCCAGTGCTCTTCAATTGTGCTCTTGAAAAAGTTGTTAGAGAATGGAGAAAAGCAGGTGCACCAGCACACAGACTGGCACCAAGATGTAAGGGCATAGAATTAGGCTGTTTAGCATTTGCTGATGACATGGCACTGATCGCACAAGACATTACTGATGCACAGAAGCAGCTAGAATTATTATAAGAGCAGGCAGCAAAAATAGGATTACAAATTTCATTTGAAAAAACAAAATTTATGACTGACATCAAAGATGCACCTTCTGATCTCAAAATTGGTAATAACTACATCTCTTGAGTAAAAGAATTTAAATATTTAGGTGAATGGATTGCAGAAAATTGTAATGAAAAGAAATCTGTCAGATCAAGAGTCCAGAAAATGGAGACGGCGTTCCAGTTAACAAAAAACATTTACAACAAAAAGAGTCTCTCGTGGAACTGCAAAATATGACACTACACAACAGTAATTAAACCCGAAGCTCTCTACGCATCTGAGACACTAAACCTTCAACACAGAACACTAAAAGAGGAATTAGAAGTGAAAGAACGTAAAATAATGAGGAAAATCCTAGGACCAAGAACTAAAGATGGTGTGCATTATCCAAAGCCCAATGGCGAAATATATAAAAATATCTCCAAAATAACAGACACAATGCACATGAGAAGAATCCAATTCATGGGGCATTTAGAAAGAATGGCCTCAAACAGGTTAACGCACAAAATCCATACATTTTTAAAGAACAAAACTACAAGACCAAACTGGTACAAACAGACAGAAAAAGATCTGAGAGAATTAGGGTCTCCAAATCTACACGATAGAAATGAAATCAGAAAAATCACAAACACACGGGGTTTTGAGGAAGAAGAGAGAAAAACTAACCGACATCTGTGGTCTACGCAACGAAAGCTAGGCCATTCGTTGTTTATGAAGGAATATTGGGCGAAAAGGAAGGCCAACAAATGTTGATTACGCGTGGTCCTAAGTGATCCATCCGCGAAGAAGAAGAAGAAGAAGAAGAAGAAGAAGAAGAAGAAGAAGAAAAAGCCTTTCTTTACCTGGGAAGGCTAACAACAGGGAATCAAAGCTGCACAGAAGAAATAAGGAGTAGGAAGCAGGTGAAGCAGTTACTAACCTATGAAAGAATTGCTACTAATGTACAAAAGAATTCCAGGGCAACTGGAGAAAGAGTTGTTAAAATATTATGTCAGGAGTGTAGTGTTATGTAGCAATGAATCATGAACCACTGAAAAGAAAGAATAAAGGTATTTCAAAAGTTTTGAAATGTGGCTGTGGACAAGAATGCATAAGGTGAAGTGGCCTAACAGACTTAAGAAAGAAGAAAATGGTGGAAGAAAGAACATTATTGAAGTGATTAGAATTAGAAAAAATATTGGCCAGGACAAATACTACAACAAAGAATTATTGAAGGCAAAGAGCAAGGAATGAGAGGAAGAGAACTGGAATGATGACGGCATTAAAAGAGGACAGACAGATAAGGGAAGATGCTCAGAACAGGACATGGAGAGCCTCCAGTTGAAACCTTTGATCAGAAAGAACAGCAAGCGCTAATAAAACATTTATAATTTTGTGTGGTGCAGTAAGAACATTGTATAAAGCTTGTAACTGAATGCCTTGCAGAGACCTCTTCATTGTTCTTGCTGTCCTTAGATTTTTTTATTAATATATTTATCCTTTAATGAAATTTATTGCTTCAAATTTATCATGTTCAAACAAAGTTCCACATAAATAACCACCAAATAAGATATAAAGTGAAGTTCATGCCATGTAAACTTTACATCATCTGCTGTTTAGAATGGAGTCCTGTACCTGGTGCTAGAGATTTTTTTACAATTTGTGCACATAAAAGGAGGAGGAGGATATTAGTGTTTAATGTATCGTTGACATCATTAGAGATGGAGCACAATATTGGATTAGGAAAGGATGGAGAGTGAGAGCAGCCCTGCCCTTTTGAAGGAACCATCCTGGCATTTGCCTTAAGTGATTTAGGGAAATGACAGGAAGCCTAAATCAGGATGGCAAGGTGCAAGTTTGAACCAGTGTCCTCACAAATGCAAGTCCACTGAATTACCCTGCTCGATCAGGTTGCACATATATGTAGAGTAGAAACTATGAATAACTAGAGTTTCCAAAATAGTTAAGTGTTCTCCAGTAATACAAATGATCTGAACTCTTGGTGGAAGTAAGAGAATTGTCTGTAATAAAATAAATCTACATTCTTACTGTATGTAGACAGTTATTTCTCCCAGTAAACATGAGTATTTCTAAGTACTCTGAAAAAAAAAGAAATCCTTTCCTGTTTCACTCTCAAAAAGGGCAAGGAAAAACGACTGTCTATATGCCTCTGTACAAGTCCTAATTTCTCTTATCTTACCTTTGTGATCCTTATGTGAAACATATGTTGGTAACAGTAGAATCACTCTGCAGCCGACTTCACATGCTAGTTCTCTAAACTTTCTCAATAATGTTGTGCAAAAAGACCATCAACTTCCCACCAGGGATTCCCACTTGAGTTCATGAAGAATCTCTGTATTACTGTCATGTTGATTGCACCTACCAATAACAAATCTAACAACCTGCCTCTAAGTTGCTTTGATATTTTCCTTTTAATCCGACCTTGTGGAGATTCCATACACACGAGGAGTACTCAAGAATGGGTCACACTAGTGTACTGTATGTAATCTCCTTAAATATCGCTTTGCAGCATTATGCCTGGATATTTAATCAATGTGACTGTATTCTGAACATTACAGAATTGTTTTTCCTACTCATCTGCATTAACTTACATTTTTCTACAGGTAGAGCAATTTGGCATTCATCATACCAATTAGAAACTATGTCCAGGTATCTTGCATCCTCCTTACAGTCACTCAACAATGCCACTTTACCATAAACCACAGCATCAAAAGCAGACTGCTGCTTACTCTGTCCATCAGATCATTTATGTGTATGGAGAGTAAGAGCAGCCGTATCACACTTCCATGAGGCACTCCCAACAAAACCCTTGTCTCTTATGAACACTCACCATCGAGGATACATTAGTTTTGTAGTGTAGTACATCTAATGTACTATACTAATGAAAATAGTACACTAATTAGTTATCAGCATAGCACACAAGTACACTTAATAATAGCTTTGTGTTTCTGATTTTATTGTTTTCACCTGTGAACAGATTTGGACTGTAATGAATTAGTGATTTATTGTATGTTTCACTGTTACATCCCTACAGTCAACACAATGTTATGAATGACACACATTCCCTGGACTGCCTTTTATAGCCATGAACATTTGTCATTTATATTCTCCACAAATTCTTTTGTACTGATATACGATCTCTTGTGTTTCAATCTCAGCCACCAGAGTTAACCTGTGGACCTTGTAGCGTATATACTCTTTTGTTGAGTTTCATTGGTATGTCACAAAAATTACTGAATGCAAGCTGTAGCTGCCGAACTATTCGTAATAAAGTTCCCGAATTTATTGCCCTCCAGAAAGGTTCTCATACTCAAATTATTCTTGAGACAAAGAGCTAGCTGAAACCTGAAGTTGAAAGCTCTGAGATATTTAGTGAGTCATGGGATATGTATCGGAAAGACAGATTAGAGGCCATGGCAAGGGGAGTTTTCATTGCAGTTGACAAAAATATTGTGTCTATTGAGGTCAAAGGTGAGTGTGACAGTGAAGTCGTCTCGTAGAATGTAGGTGAAACTAAGTTAATTGTTAGATATTTATACTGATCAGCCAATTCCGCTGTTGCAGTTCTAGAAACATTCAAAGAAAGTCTATGGTCAATAGCACGTAAATACTCAAATAATGCAACATTAGTTGTAGGCAACTTCAGCATGTCGAGAATAGACAGGGATGTCTATGGGTTCATTGCAGGGGGTACACACAGACAGTCATGCAAAATGCTTTTGAACAAGTTTTCTGAAAATTGTCTTGAGCAGCTAGCTTGGTAGCCTACATACAATTGAAATATTTTAGACCTAGTAGCTAGAAATAGGCCAGACCTTATCGACAATGTCCGTATAGAAACGGGGATTAGCGATCATGATGTCATTATAGCAACTGTGATTACGAAAGTTAATAAATCAGTCAAGAAGGCTAGGAGAGTGTTTCTGCTAGATGGAGCAGATTAGCAGTTATTAACATCTTACTTAGATGGTGAATTGGCATCCCTTACTATTACTAAGATCAATATAGAGGAATTATGGGCAAAGTTTAAGCAGTTTGTTAATTGTGGTCTGGAGAGTTAACATGCCTAGCAAGTGGATAAAGGATGGAAAACATCCACCATGGTTTAATAACGAAATTCTGCAGATGCTGAGGAAGCAGAGGCTGTTGCACTCTCAATTCAAAAGGGAACGCACCAATGACAACAAGCGAAGGTTAGTAGAGATTCGTGCATCTGTGGAAAGATGTATGCATGATACATACAAGAACTACCGCCATCGCACCTTTGCAAAAGATCTGGCAGAGAACTCGAGAAAATTGTGGTCGTTTGTAAAATCACTAAGTGGGTCTAAGGCTTCCATTCAGTCCCTTGTTGACCAGTGTGGTGTGGCAGTTAAAGATAGCAGATTGAAAGCCAAAGTTTTAAATTTCACATTCAAGAAATCGTTCACACAAGAGACATACCGTCATTTGACCATCAGACACTCTTTCTTATGGATGACAAAGAAATAAGCATATCTGACATAGAGAAGCAACTTAAAGGTTAAAAAAACAATCATCAGGTTCGGATGGAATCCCAGTTCGATTTTACAGTGAGTACTCTACAGCATTGGCCCCTTACTTCGCTTGCATTTATCATGAATCTCTCACCCAGCACAAAGTCCCAAACAGCGCAGGTGACTCCAGTATATAAGAAAGGTAAAAGAACGGACCCGCAAAGTTACAGACAATATCCCTAACTTCTGTTTGCTGCAGAATCCTTGAAAACATTCTCAGTTCAAATATAATAAACTTTCTTGGAATTAAGAAGCTTATTTCCACGAATCAGCATTGCTTTAGAAAGCATTGCTGATGCAAAACTCAGCTTTCCCTTTTTTCACATGATATACTGAGAACTATGGAAGAAGGGCAACAGGCAGATTCTGTATTTCTAGATTTCCGGAAAGCATTTGACACGGTGCCCCATTGCAGGCTGTTAACGAAAGTACAAGCATATGCAATAAGTTCACAGATATGTGAATGGCTCAAAAACTTCTTAAATATTAGAACCCAGAATGTTGTCCTAGACAGCGAGTGCTCATCAGAGACATGGTATCATCATGAGTGCCCCAGGGAAGTGTGATAGAACTACTGTAGTTCTCTATATACGTAAATGATTTGGCGGACGGGGTGGCCAGGAGTCTGTGGTTGTTTGCTGATGATGCCAAGATGACTTAGACAAAATTTCCAGTTAATGTGATGAAAGGCAGCTAGCCCTAAAATGGAAACATGTATGTTAATGCAGATGAGTAGGAAGAACCAACCTGTTAATGTTCGGATACAGTATTACTAGTGTCCAGTTGACACAGTCAAGTCATTTAAATATTTGAGTGTAATGTTGCAAAGCAATATGAAGTGGAACAAGCATGTGAAAACTGTGGTAGTGAACTTCACTTTATTGAGAGAATTTTAGGAAAGAGTGGTTCACCTGTAAAGAAGACTGCATATAGGATGTTGGTGCGACCTATCCTTGAGTACTGCTCGAGTGCTTGGGATCAGTACCACATTGGATTGAAGGAAGACATTGAAGCAATTCAGAGGAGGACTGCTAGATTTGTTACTTGTAGGCTCAAACAAAACTTAAGTGTTACAGAGATGCTTTGGGAACTCACATGAGAATCCCTGGAGGGAAAGCGGCGTGTTTTTCCATGGCTCCCCCCCCCCCCCCCCCCCACCCCCCACACACACCCTCCCACTTCCCCCCACCCCCACCCCCCCCCACACCCCCTAGGAAACACTATTGAGAAATTTTAGAGAACTGGCATTTGAAGCTGACTGCTGAATGACTCTGCTGCCACCAATATACATCACGCATGAGGACCACGAAGATAATATATGAGAAATTAGGGCTCATATAGAGGTGTATGGACAGTTGTTTTTCCCTCGCTCTATTTGCAAGTGTAACAGGAGGGGAAATGACAAGTAGCGATACAGGGTACCCTCCACCACACCCTTTATGGTGGCTTTGGAGCGTTGATGTAGATGTAAATGTAAATCTGTCATATGTCTTTGTATTGACAATTCCACATGAGTTTGCAGTTTTTTGTGATTTTTTATGCAATATAAAACTGTATCCATAAAAACATTTTCTTGGTATATTCCAGTGAAATATCAACAAATGTGATTATACATTTCTCCTCATTGCAGAACATGAGGATACAACGGCACTGTATGACAAAATAACATCACTGCCAACTGCTGAATTGAAGTTTGAATCTGCACCCATGTCAGTGCCCGTGGCAGTAGAGTTCAAACCCCACCGGAACTGTTTCCTTAATTCTATTGATATAATAATATCCAGCCCACGAAACTGGATACCACAGTTTACAACAATGGATCTTGTAAGTGCGTATTATTATTATTATTATTATTATTATTTATTATCACATCAAAATAGTTAAAATCTCAATTTGTGGAGCAGTTTCCTCAAATATCAGACACAAGAAAAGCATAAAATTACTAGTTGAGTGAAGATGACTACATAGACCGACATTAGTGAAAGTAGAAACATGTGCATTTCTCTCAAGACAGTACATGATGTAAGTTACATTGATGGGAAATCCAGGCTGGAATGCAGTATGTACATATGTCCATTTTTGGCTTGTTTTGTCACAAAATTCAAACTTTTATTGTAATTTTTCTTAATGTTGTAAAAAGCTGACTTAGGAATTCCAAAGTCTGTCATAACAGTCTGGCCAGAAGTACTGGCATGGATTTTATCAAGCCCTCATTTTATTTTCTAAATCTAATAATTTCTATTTATTCCTGATACTTACATCGAGTACTTATTGCAATATATATATAATACTTACACGTTTATGCAATCGCATTTAAAGACTTTAGCACAGCTTATCGTATGGGCTTCAGCAAATGAACTGAGCAGCCTTTGATTGTGTTGTGTGCTTTGGACCAACAATAATACATAACATCGTCATTTATCAACCACAGACCTTAGATGTTAAGTCCCACAGTGCTTAGACCCATTTGAGCCATCAACCACAGACAAAGCGAATGGCAAGGGAGGGAATGTGTTCAGCAGTTTAAATGAGCTTGGTGCAATCAATGTCCAGTACGGTATACTTGCATTTCAACTGGCAATAAAGAAACCAGTTCAAATGATCATACACAAGTTGCATTGGAGGTAGGTGCTCTTTTGAAATGTGCTGAGAATACAGGTTTACTTCTACCTCGATTAGACAGGTGGCTGTATGTACCAGTTTTCTGTGGTTGAAAGAGTATTGAGAGAGCTGACTGAGAAAAAATGGGCAAACAATGTTTTCAGTAAGAAAAACAGTCTAGGTTGCAACTGACAGCAGAAGGTTTATTAACGCATTTTACCTTTTTGAGGCCCCTTCAGAATTTTTACATGGGAAAAAATAAAAGAAATAAATTAGGGGCATGGTCCCATCTAGCATGAGATGGCGCTAAAAAATTTTTAAATGCCGTTTCAAAAGCCAGGAAGAGGGGAACTTGTGTTTGGGAACTGTGGGTAATGTATTAGTCATAAATAGAAAAAATTTTGTATGCACCTAGAATGTGAAAGTAAAAAATTTTTTTAAAATTTTGATAATGAGAAGCTAAATTTGTAGTGGAGCCATACAAATTATGACAATTCTGACCTTTGGCAAAGGAATGGCAATGCTAAGATAGAACCACACTTGTAATCTTGAAACATACATATTGCAACACAAACTGTAGCAATTGTGAACACACAACAATGTATATGCACACTACATATGATTGACAGGCAGAAAGCTACCAACATGGTGGACAGAAGCTCCAGGAGGTGCATTTACATGTTTGGAAGCACTATAAATGAGAATAAGGTAAAACATATAGTGATAAGTAAAGGCAATGAAAATGAAAAAAAGATTTAAAATAGGCGATAGAAGTAAAATTCCAGAATGAGATTTTCACTCTGCAGCGGAGTGTGCGCTGATATGAAACTTCCTGGCAGATTAAAACTGTGCGCCGGACCGAGACTCGAACTCGGGACCTTTGCCTTTCGCGGGCAAGTGCTCTACCAACTGAGGTACCGAAGCACGACTCACGCCCGGTGCTCACAGCTTTACTTCTGCCAGTACCTCGTCTCCTACCTTCCAAACTTTACAGAAGCTCTCCTGCGAAACTTGCAGAACTAGCACTCCTGAAAGAAAGGATATAGCGGAGACATGGCTTAGCCACAGCCTGGGGTATGTTTCCAGAATGAGATTTTCACTCTGCAGCAGAGTGTGCACTGATATGAAACTTCCTGGCAGATTAAAACTGTGTGCCCGACCGGGACTCGAACTCGGGACCTTTGCCTTTCGCGGGCAAGTGCTCTAGTTTGGAAGGTAGGAGACGAGGTACTGGCAGAAGTAAAGCTGTGAGTACCGGGCGCGAGTCGTGCTTCAGTAGCTCAGTTGGTAGAGCACTTGCCCGCGAAAGGCAAAGGTCCCGAGCTCGAGTCTCGGTCGGGCACACAGTTTTAATCTGCCAGGAAGTTTCAGAAGTAAAATTGATGTAAAAGCAGAAGAAGGAATAAAATGTCTAATGCGCGCGCGCGCGCACACACACACACACACACACACACACACACACACACACGCACACACACTCTCTCTCTCTCTCTCTCTCTCTCTCTCTCTCTCTCTCTCTCTCTCTCAACCTGCCCAACTGTGAATGGCATAGGCACCCACTGCGAAGTTCTTGCTGTAAACAGTATGCAAAGCATTTGTATACAGCACAAACTTTTCTATTTCAAATAACAAAGAAATAATTAAAAAACTGCAAGGAAAGGTCTTTACAGCTACCTTTTGTATAGCTTCTCTTGAAGTAAGAATTTTTACACTAACATTCTTATTGACAATATGATCAGTATTATTGTGTCATCTAGTATTGTCCAAGAAAACCTGTCTTCTAAAAGTCAGTTTAGTGCCAACAAGAGAAGAGAATTAACTTCACTTCTTAAATTGGTCACTCTTAAGTAATGGGTTCAGACAAAATGAAGGGTTATAACATTAAAGTAGCTCACACCACTCATGACAAGATCCAGTATTACTTTATATGAAATTAGAAGCCATGTAAGGACAAAGTCTCTTATTATGGTATGTATAAACTTAAATGCAGTCAATACTGCATGTCTTACATTGCACAGACTGATCAGATGTTCAGAATGAGATTCCAAGAGCATATGCTCACTGAAAACGGCACATTTAAAAATAATTCCTCATTCATTGAGCATTTAAAATTTAGACTCCTAGAGCCTGTATTAGAATTGCTCCAAATTTTGCATCATTCATGCAAGAGCAAAAAATTGACTTTGCTTGAGGAACTGGAGATTGTGAAACACTCATGTAGCTACAGATGTAGGTCTTAATGATTAACTAATTACTGAGAATTAGACATTTAATGATCCAGTGATGGCAGTTCTTCAGAGTATAGCTGAGTACCACCGTAACTCCCCTTTTCAAGACATCAACTCATTTCTGTTTCTTAAATTTTACATCTGACTTATAAAAATGTACATAATTTATGTCTGTTTTCTATAGGAGTTGTAATCTCTATACAATTCTAATGTATATTTCGTCTTTACTCTTGATGAGAACAGATGGTGCCATGTGTTAGATATTTTATTCCTATTTTAACTAGGCCTACTTTTGTATCTATTTTACCTCTGTAACCTGTTTTCTGAAGAAGAGAAATTTGTTAACATTGAGTATAGATTTAAGTGTTAGGAAGTCTTGTATGGAAGTGAAATATGGACGATACACAGTTTAGGCAAGAAAAGTGAATAGGAGCTTTTGAAGTGTGTTATTACAGAAGAATGCTGAAGATTAGATGGGATGGATCACATAGCTAATGAGGAGGTAGTGAATAGAATTGACAAGCAAAGACATTTGTGGCACAACCCTGACTGGAAGAGGGGATTGGTTGGTAGGACACATTCTGAGGCATCAAGGAATCACCAATTTAGTACTAAGGAGAAATTTGGGGTGTAGAAATTGTAGCAGGAGAACAAGATATGAATTCAGTACACAGATTCTGAAGGATGTAGCTTGTAATAGTTACTTGGAGATGAACAGGCTTGCTCAGGACCGAATAGCATGAAGTGCTGCATCAATTCAGTCTTCGGACTTAAGACCACAACAACAACCTGTTTTAAATCCATTTTTCATTTTTATTGCCTTTTCTTACCACTATATGTTTTGCCAAATTCTCATTTATTGTACTTCCGAACAGGTAAATGCCAGCTAGCGAAGCTTCTGCCTGCTGTGTCAACAGCTTGCTGCCTGTCAGTCTTACGTATCGTGCGCATATGTTGTTACATATTCACATATTTAGCTTTTCGTTGCCAGTTTTTGGTAACATTTTTAAAAATCTCTTACTTTGGCATTCTAGATACATACCAAAAGCTTGACTATTTGTGACTAATGCATTACCCATAGTTCCAAAATATAAGTCCCCTTCTTTCTTTCACCATCTTCTGATGCTAGATACGCCCATACCCCTAATCTATTTCTATTTATTTTTTCCCATTTAAGAATACTGAAGATGCCTTGAGAAGGCAAAACATGTAAATAAAGATGCTGTGGCCATTTGCAACCTGGACTGTTTTCTTACTAAAAATACACAGGGTGTATACGACCAACGGAAAAACCCGGGAATTTTTGTAACTGGTAAGAATCAATACTCCAACAAAGGATATTACAGCAGAATAATACTGCAGCAATAAAACATGAACGAGAGAGAAAAAAATGAAAATAAAACATAAGTTGTAAAGGAAATGTGCCATATACGACGACAAGACACAGTGCGCATACAAGCATCTGCCAACAGCAAAATGTGTCAAAGTCTTTAGGAAGACTATGCAATGCTTCATACCACATTGCCTCTGATCAACGTGACGTCACAACTGCTTACAATAGATTTGTTTGATCAGTTGCGAACAAACTCATGTGCATGCACTATTCAGTCACGTAAGAGTAGTACCTTCTCCCACTTCTGGCTACAGAAGTGTAGCATTTAGCTGTATAAGCAGTAGCAGCAAGCAGCCAGATGCTATCCGGAAAATCTTTACTGGTGCGACTAAGGTGCCACTAGATTCACGCATGCACAGCAGGCCCGGATCTAGGGGGTGGGGGGCATTTGCCCCAGGGCAATTTCGGGGAGTTGGGGGGTATTTCATCTTCTTGCGGAAAAAGACCTTGTTTCACAAAGCAACTAGCATCCAGTGCAAGTTGGTCTATCAATTATTCGAATGATTTTGAAAAACATCCCTGTTAGTTTTTGAACATTTTTCAATAAATTCTAAGTTGACTCTGAATGAATCATAAGTTGATTTTTGAATATGTGCATAGTGTACACGATGTGTCTGCCAGGGGAGTCCCCGTCACATCTAGAAATAAATTTTCCTGCAGACAAAAGGGGACAGGGCTATATAAACTGAGTGGAATAAAGCTGAACAGGTGAATGCCAGTCGCTGTTTATGTGGTTGACTTGGTTTGCAAATAATCAGCATTGTTATAATTACTAGCAAAATCCATAGAGCCAGAGTGGAAATAAATGACTAACAGGTAACAACAATTACATAATATCTTCTCGTACTACTTTTCGATCTCGCGCTTCAGAAGCTAGAGAGTATGAATGAAATGTGAATTTATTTCCTAATATGAAACTTTTTGCATGTAGTGGGTGTAATAGGCATTTGATAGTGGTACTTCGTGAATTATATCCTGTCATGTTATAAAAATAACCATTTGTGCCAAAACAGTCCTGTTTATTTGGTGTGTGTGACAATTGCTGCAATATTAGGCAGGCCTATTTTGTTTTATATAGCAGACAGTAACAAAATAAACGTAATCAGATCGAGAAACCACACCAGTCTTGAATACTATTTTAAAGGGGGCAGAATGTCAAACCAGCCAACTGGGAGCAGGACAGGCATCACAGGATATTTTAATTTCTACTGTTCTGAATATAGTTTGATGACACCCATTACAAAATATTGCACATTTGGATTCAACAGATTGAAATACAGTGACGTGCGATTGAAGAGTGCTGTGTGAAGAGGCATGGTACTTTGGCATACTTAAGGCGAAGTAACATGTCTTACATTTCCTCAAACACACGTTTTATGTATCAGACTCTTCAGAAAGATGTGCGATACAAAATGGACATATTTTTGAAAAGTATTTTTTTTTTTTTTTTTTTTTTTTTTTTTTTTTTTTTTTTTTTTTTTTTTTTTTGGCATCCTACCTCAAACGCTCGAGTGAGGAGGGGTGCCACTACCTTGTATTACCCTGGATCGAAAATATTGTAGATCCGAGACTGATGCACAGAGCAGTCGTAGTAGTGGTGAGGTGGTAGTCTCCACATGACCTGTGTTCATGTTTAGTGATTTTTGCTGTTTCCACTTCGTTTATTGCTCTCATGTCAGATGAAAAACAAAACGGATGGAGCTATCAAGTGAATTGAAATACACTCACATAATTACGGAAGGCTAAAAAAAATGGCTCTGAGCACTATGGGACTTAACGAAGGCTAAAATATGTTATTAGTTTCAGATTTGATTTTATTTCATTTCCACCTTTCTGACAGTCAACCATTAATCGCCTTGCTAAAGAAATTTGGCTTTTATTAATCTTTTCTGCTGAGACAGTCAATTTATTTGAAACGAAGTGTTTTAACTCCACACTATTGGCTAATTTCAACTGTTCACTGCATTTCAAGTGCATGTTTTCATCTTGTAACAAATATGGCATTATGCCATTATAAAGAATCAAACATAAGGTAATACAGTATCGATACTCCAAGAAAATTTACATCCGAATCTGGACATACGAATGTGCACTTCAAGCCAAATTATGCATTTTTATATGGTTCACAAAATTCCGAAGCTTTTGGAGCATCCTCTAAGGTCTTGTTTCTTTTATGACGTAATGCTAGATCTTTTAATGTTTTACACATACGAGCCTATGGGCTTCCAGCGTCACCGTAGCTGCGCGAGTGTGGCGATGCCTGTTATCTAGCGCTCTCTGGTAACTGCTGAAACGACCCTATTTCTAACAGGTCGCAGGAAAATATTGCGAATAGTTGTTTGAAAAGCGTTTATTTTGAAAGTAAATATCCTTTTATGCAAGATGAACTATGTGGGGGAATGTACGAAGAATTTCTTAAATCACAGAGCATTTTACTCTCATTTAAAAATCAACTCTTTGAGGATGACCATTTAGAATAATTTCTAGCCCAGAAGATCAGACATTTATGTTGTTTATTAATCTTCAAGACCAGTATTATATGTGTAAGCTTTTCTTTTCTTGTAGCAACACTCTGTATACTAATTTAAATCATTACCTTTTACTATTTGTGTGTTCGTGCTACTTAACAGTGTCCTATGCTCTGAATATCCGCCATCATCGGCTGGCAAGATGACGTGACATGTGCTATGACTGGCTTAGATAAGTGCATCGCAATCTTGATTTCAGTGCTTCGGAAAGTAATATGCGGTGTTTGGTGGAATTGGAATTTATACTTTCGCAATACGAAAATATGCAGTGCACACATTGTTGCACATCAGACATCTTTCCAAAATGTGTTTTTGCCCGGAGTTCTGTTTTCTCAAGTGTTTGGAAATTCTACGCTGGTGTCAAAACTATAACCATTGAAAAGGATTGATAAGTTTTACAGTTCTGAGGAAAAGTATAGTGTCACCTACCGGAAAAAATTTATTTTCATCTGGGAGAAAGTGTATTATTAACAAGGAAATGAGGGTCCCCCTCCCCTCACCGTTTATACACACAGATACATCATTAAGGTTGCTGCATCATAACCTTAGAGTGGGATGATTCATATGGCACAAATAATGCATGAGGGGGGGGGTGGGGGGGAGCACCTGTTATAACTGAGATATTGCTGAAATGAGGGAGTTCTGTCAGTTATGCTTCGTGTGTATGTCAGTGCAAGACATATTCGAGAACACTGGGCCCAGCATTGTGTCGTATCACACAGTTTCTGTTCAAACATTATGAGATGTGACAGGTTTCAGCCTCTCCTTCAAATGACAATTCACTAGAAAACAACTAGAGAGTAAATTAGCTATGTCCCATTAAACAAAATGACACAATATTATGAGAACAATAGTTGCTACTCGCCATATAGTGGAGTTGCCGAGTCGCAGATAGGCAACCAAAAACCTGTCACAAAATAGTATTTGGTCAACAAGGCCTTTGACACACACACACACACACACACACACACACACACACACACACACACAGGCAAATCACATGCACATGACCACATACTACCAGCAGTGCATAATGGGGGTGGCAACTGGGGGGCAGTAAGGAGTCTGAAGGTTACACTGAGGGTGGACTAGAGAGGGTAGCAGAAAAGAAGGGAAGTAAAAACACTGGGTGTGTTGGTGGAATAGAGAGATGTGTAATGCTGGAATGGGAACAAGGTAGGGGCTAGATAGGTGAGTAAGGAAGGTTGAGGCCAGGTGAGTTATGGAAACACGGGATATATTGCAGGGAGAGTTCCCACCTGTGCAGTTCAAAAAAGCTAATGTTGGTGGGAAGGATACACATGACACAGGCTGTGAAGCAGTCATTGAAATGAAGAATAGTGTGTTGGGCAGCGTGTTCAGCAACAGGGTGGTCCAGTTGTTTCTTGGCCACAGTTCATGTGGACAGACATCTTGATGGTTGTCATGCCCACATAGAATGCAGCACAGTGGTTTCATAGCCCTGCCATTGATGGGATAGGTGATGTTTGTGCCCAGACTGGAGTATTTGGTGGTAGGAGGATTTGTGGGAAAGGTTTTGCATCTAGGTCTATTAAAGGGGTATGAGCCATGACTTAAGATTGTTGGGAGCAGCAGTTGTGTAGATTCGGTGGACAGCAGAATACCCCTGTGGGAGGGGTGGGCAGGACTTTTCTCATTTCAGGGCACGATGAGAGGTAGTCGAAACCCTGGTGGAGAATGTAATTCAGTTGCTCCAATTATGAGGGTAATGCTTGTCTGTGGCCGGTTGGAAAGACTTTGGGAGAGGTGGTGGGTGACTGAAAAGATAAGACACAGGAGATTTACTTTTGTACGAGGTTGGAAGGACAATTATGGTCTGTAAAGGTCTCAATGAGACCCACAACACATTTGAGAGGAACTGTTCATCACCGCACCTGCGGTGGCCACAGGTGGTAGTAATGCTGGTGGTTAGTAGGTCTGATATGGACAGAGGTACTGAAGAAGCCATCTTGGAGGTGGAGCTCAACATCTAGGAAGGTGGCTTGTTGGCTGGTGAAGTGAATGGGGGAGAAGGTGTTGAGGTTCTGGGAGAATGTGGATAGTGTGTCTTCACCCTCGATCCAGATTGTGAAGATGTCATCAGTGAATCTGAAATAGGTGAGATGTTTAGGATCCTAGGTATTTAAGGAGGATTCCTCTAGATGGCCCATGATTAGGTTGGCATAGGACGCCCATGGCCGTGTCCCAGATTTATTTGTATGTAATGCCTTCAAAGGAGAAGTAATTGTGGGTAAGGGTATAGTTGGTCGTGGTGACTAGGAAGGAGGGTGTTGGTTTGGAATCCATCGGACATTGGGGAAGGCAGTGTTCAATAGCAGTAAGGCCATGGGTATTAGGGATGTTAGTGCGAAGGGAAGTGGCATTAATAGTGATGAGCAAGGCACCATGGGGAACAGGAACTGTGGCGAGTCTATGGACGAAATGTTTGGTATCTTTTTAGAGGAGGTAGGTTGTGGGTAATAGGCTGAAGGTTTTGGTCTATAAGAGCAGAGATTCTCTCAATGGGGACACAGTAACCAGCCATAATCAGGTGTCCTGCTTGGTTTGGTTTATGGACTTTAGAAAGCATGCAGAAGATAGGAGTGTGGGGGGTGGTAGGGATGAGGAGGGAGATGAACTCCGGGGGAGAGACAGATCCTGCTAGACTTCTAGAATGGGGTCACTGTTCAAGGTTTATGGGTGGATGTATATGACAGCTGGGGGGAGTCATTCTGCCAGGTAATCCCTGCAGTTCAAAACTACGGTGGTGGAGCCTTTTCCCGCAGGTAGGATTATAAGGTCAGGATCAGTTTTTAGATGGTGGACTGCAGTTCTTTCTGTGGGTGTAAGGTTACTTTGCATGTTGAGGGAAGGTTCAAGGTTAAGAAATTCTGTAAAGTTAAGAGGGATGATTTGGGGGCAGTGGGGGTGGATCATGGATGGATGGAGGAGTGAAGTAAGGCATGCGGGGTTCAGCATTGGTCTTTGGTTGTGTCTGATAGGTAGTGTTGGTGGCGAAAAAATGTTTCCACTGTAGGGATCGGGAGAAGGAAAGATGGTCTTAACAAGTCCTGCCTGATTGAATTAGGGAGTGGGGCAAAAGATGAGGCCTTTGGAAAGGACTGATATTTTTGCCAGGGCTAAGGCTTTTGGAGGAAGGGTTCATGACTGTGTTTCAGGTCTATTTAGGTTCTGTGTTGTGGTGGGAACGAGTTTTGGAGTGTGGGGTAAATGTAGTAGGTCTGAGAGACAGAGTTTATCAGCTATGATGGGGCATGGGGGAGGCGTGGACAGTGGTACTCCAAGGCATGAGTGGGAAGTGAGCAGAGTGGAGAGTTTTTTGAGGTAGCATTGTGCATGTTGCTTTAGTTCCTGGTGGGCAAATGTTTCAATGTTTGTTGTGGGTTCCAGGAATTTGCCATTGCATAGCAGGAGAATTTTACGGGTGGAAAGAAGGTATTGCAAGGGGGTTTGGGTTTTATTGATGTGGTTTTGTAGGACTATGTTACTGAGGGCTAAGGATTGGCGGAATCTGAACAGATGGAAGTCATTGTGGAAGGAAGGGTGGCAGCCAGAGATGGGTAACGTGATGGTAAGGTCATTAGGGGAGGTTCCATGAGCCAAGCAACAATGCAGGAACAGTATATGGGACTCTGTTCTGGCTAGGAATAAGGAAACTTTGCTGTATTGACACAAATGGAAGGAGCAAGGATCCATGGTGGTGGAAAAAGTGAAAAAATACATAAATAACATAGAATTACGTCCAAAAAAAATTTGCAAAAATACACCCAAATAGTGGAAGAAAATCACAGAAAGGATGAAACAGATGAAATAAGGGGAAACAAGATGAAATCTGAGAGAGTACGATGATAGTGAAAGGCAAAACCCACTAAAACTGGTGGGAAGTCTCAGTGAGATTAAAGAAAAAATGTAAGTAAAAAAAATGTTTTACTGTGAGTTGCGGGTCTGAGGGTGGATAGATGTGAAGAAGGGGACTGCAGATGTGAGTGGATGAGGTGAAATTATTAGGTGTGAACTGGGATAGAATGAAAGAGTAGGGTGTGGGGAGGGGTTGGTAGGATGAGATACAAGATCGTGTGCGACCGGAGAGGTGCAGGAAATAACACGTGAAAATACAACGCCTGACAGATTCCAAACCAACAACCTCCTTCCTAGTCACCATGACCAACTATATCCTCACCCACAATTACTTCTCCTTCGAAGACATTACCTACAAACAAATCTGGGGTATGGCTATGGGCATCCAATGCCAACCTATTCATGGACCATCTAGAGGAATCCGTCCTAAACACCCAGAGTCCCCACCCTCTCACCTGGTTCACATTCATTGATGACATCCTTGCAGTCCGGGTCATGAGTGAAGACATCCTATCCACATTCCTCCAGAACCTCAACATCTTCTCCCCCATTCATTTCACCTGGTCCTACTCAGCGCAACAAGCCACCTTCCTAGATGGTTGACCACCACCTCAAAGATGGCTACATCAGTACCTCTGTCCATATCAGACCTACTAACCACCAGCAATACCTTCACTTCGACAACTGCCACGTGTTTCACACCAAGAAGTCCCTTCCATACAGCGTAGCCACCCACGGCTATCGCATCTACATTGACAAGCAGCCCGTCCCAAAATATACAGAGGGTCTCACTGAGGCCTTTACAGGCCATAATTGCCCTCCCAAACTTGTACAAAAACAAATCTCCTGTGCCTTATCTTTCCAGTCACCCACCACCTCCGAAAGTCTCACCGTTCTGGCCACAGAGGGGCATCCCCTTGTAACTCAGTACCATCTAGGACTGGAGCAACTGAATGACATTCTCTGCTAGGGTTTCGACTACCTCTCGTTGTGCCCTGAAATGAGAAGTGTCCTGCCCAGTATCCTTCCCACCCCTCACACAGTGGTATTCCACCGTCCACTGAACCTACACAATATCCTCGTCCATCCCTACTCAACCCGTGTTCCCAACCCCTTACCTCATGGCTCGTATCACTGTAATAGACCTAGATGCAAGACCTCTCCCATACATCCACCCACCACCACCTTCTCCAGTCCGGTCACAGCCATCACTTATCCCATCAAAGGCAAGGCTATGTGTGAAACCACTCATGTGAAGTCCAAGCTAAGCTGCAAACACTGTGCTGCATTCTATGTGGGAATGACAACCACTAAGCTGTCTGACCACATGAATGGCCACCAACAAACTGTGGCCAAGAAACAACTGCACCACCCTGCCAACCATGACGTCCTTCATTGAAATGTCTGCTTCACAGTCTGTGTCATATGCACCCTTCCCACCAACACTAGCTTTTCTGAATTGCATAGGTGGGAACTCTCCCTGCAATATATCCTATGTCCCCGTAACACTCCTGTCCTCAACTTTCATTAGTCATTGTCCTCACCCATCCAGCCCCTACCTTGTTCCCATTCCTGCACTACACAGCCCTCTATTCCACCAACACATCCAGTCTTTTTACTTCTTCTTCACTACCCCCTCCCTCTCCTCCGACCTCTGTCTAGTCTCCCGACTGCACCTAGCTACCCTATCCTGCCATCCCTGCCCCAGCTTCCTCCGTACTCCCACCCAGTTGCCTCTTCCATGATGCACTGCTGCTGCTGGTTATAGCCTGGCTTCAGCTGCTAGAGACTGTGGTCATGTGCGTGGTGAATTGCCTTTGTGTGTGTGTGTGGGGGGGGGGGGGGCTGAAAGCTTATTTTGTGACAGTCCTTTAGTTGTGCCTATTTGCAACTCAGCATCTCTGCTATATGGTGAATAGCAACTATCCTTTTCATAATATTGTTACATTCCATCCTTGATTTTCCATTGTTTAAACAAAATGAGACCATTCTTGTGAAATGTGTGTGTTAATTTTCAACATACATATATGACATCTAACTCGTTGATCATGTTTAAGAAAATTTATGCCATGAAGAACCAAATAAACTGTAAACATTATTACAGTCAAACAAAGGTTATGTTTGGAATTCTTGGTTTGTTGAAGACATTGCTCGCAGTTATTTCTGGGGAAGAGTTACACTATGTTTACAGGTATATTTTAAACCAATCTCAGTCTTGCCTCAGAAGCTGCCAAGACTATTCATATAACCAAAACTGCAAGAAAATCCAACTGGGATGACCTTTCACAATAAAAAATTCTTAATTTCAACTAGGTTAACAAAATTTTAGGCATAAAGGAAATGGCTTGCCAATGTGTTGGAGAGACAAAAGGAATATCCATACAATAATGACAAGGCATACTGCTGAGATGATCACCTTTACCTTTAGAGGAGACAGTAACAAGTGAAAAATCACCCTTTGTTGTATACAATATCGTAAGTTGGGGTTTGAATCGTGTGACTGGCAGCTGAGCATCAGCCTGAAGTGGTGAAGGAAGTTTACCATCAATGTTAGATTCACATGAAAGAAAACCCTTGCATGACTTATGGTAATCATCTGAAGAAATCTTGCTGAGAATACAGATCTTTAAGTACTACATGGCACATGAAGATTCTCCACATTATGAACAGGAAAGCATTTTCTTAAGAAAATAATTGAGACAAGTAGTTAGGAAAGAAAAACAGTGTGCAGTGTGTTCTCTGATAGGCACAGCACTGACTGGAAAAAGCTTAGAGTAAAGACAAAACTGAGAAACTGAGTAGTGAATTCAAGATAGCACTGTACAGATTACACTATTTCAAAATTTATCATACAAAGCAGAAAACTGCTCCCTGACAGTCTCAAAATAAGATTATTGTACATACAACAAGCTATATTTTTGTGTGGGAAGATAGATGGTTTTTGGAAAATTCTGTGCACGTACTTTTCATCACTTTCTTTCCAAACAAACACAGTGTTATAAATAAATTAATTTATGAAAGTACATATTTTATGATTAAAGGAACAACTCGCCAAATAGCAGAGACACTGGGTCACTCAACAGCCTCAGAGACAAGACTGAAAACTTGGTTAGCTTTTGCGATTTTTTACAGCCGAATGTAGCTGGAGGGGAGGGGGGCAGCAGAGGCTGAGTCGTACCAAAGTTTTCAGTCTTGTTTGTGTGCCTGTTAACAACTCATTGCTTCTACTATTTGATGAGTTGCTACCTATACTGCTAAATTATTTACATTCTGCCAGAACTTTTCATAACATATTTGCTTTATAGGAGTAAATTTTTATTCAAGAGCACATAATTACACACAACTTTAGTCTTGACTTTTCAATAATATAAATGTTACTACTATACCAAATATTTTGAGAGGTGCAGTAGTTTGAAAACAATGAAATTCTTCACCATGACGTTGCATAAAACATTTAATATTTTATTCACCTCTGCATACTGCTACGGTCTTTCATAAATAAAGAGAAATCTTGTTATATTTTCCAGTGTCAGACAAGGTAAATGGTTCAGATAAGAATAACACAGTCCTGACCTTTTAATAAAAAGTTTATTTATTCAAAACAGATTTTAGGAAATTATTGTTAAGTGACACATACAAAACATATTTAAAACCAGAACCATTACTGCTGTTTTATGTGCAGTTTGAGGGAGTTCAGCGATTCGTGAAAGAAGAAAATGGATCCTACGTACTTACAATTGCAGGACTTCAGAAAGTGAAGGTACATTATTGTCTTCAAGTACATCGCCATTTGTATACAAAGGTCCTCATGAGTATTTTCAGTCTTTCCTTTTTCCTGTTACAGGGGCCTATCTCATTTGGTATAACATTCTACGATCGTACTACAAGAAAATTACTCAACTCTGCAGTGTTAGACTTGGGCACTCCTTTAATTGTTCCAGCTGGGCTTTGGTATGATCCACATGAAGCTGAACTGGAGCAACTGTACAGGCTTTAAGGTGAAAAAGAAAAAAATATTTGTGTACATATGTTTCATAAAAAAGTTCTCAAAATGATTTCTGTCATTTATACTTATCAAATACAATTTTCTTTACGAAGTATAATCTGCTAGTTTAAAATGATTCAATACATTTATAACCCACTGACACTCTACACCTTTAGTAAACTCTCTAATAAAACGGTAATTGCAAATAAACATTTTATCTCTGTATTCAGGTAACAGTCCCATGTTCATTGGAGGTACTATGCCTTGTTCTTTCAATTCTTGAAGGCCACGGAGAACATGATACACCATTGTTATTTCCACAAATCTCTTTTGGTTTTCTGTAACAAACAAAAGACTTTGCCTAGCAAGATATCACTAGTGGGTAGCCCTGCAAGTTAACAGAACATATACTTACCATCATCATCACTGAACATTACACCAATCTGATATGGGAATGAAAAGTATATATCCTCCTTGTTGACTGCCAACTCTTGTCGATGTTTCAGTGAAAATGAGGTAATATTTTTTTTCAGTTCTTTTATAGTGTCCTCGTGCACCAAGCCCTCCAGATTTTCAAAATCGCCTTTTGGTAAATAAGCTGACACTGTTTCAACTGCCTGAGATTGAAAAAAAAAAAAAAGAAAGTTTTGTCATTGTATATTATAGTTATGTAATAAAGAAATACAGTTAGGAAATAAATAGTTAGAGCTATTCCATGTAATTAAAGGGAAATAACATTTTCCAAACAACTCATTTGCTTATAACAACTGTCCTGACATTATACAATGTAAAAAAAAGTTTAAGGTGTGGCTTTCATAAATATAAATTCTCTCAGGACCACAGAATTGTCTGGGGAAGCCTGATTATGAATTACAATTATCGACCCCTTTACAAATATATGAGAACACTTTCCCAAATGTATTAATATTCAGTGCAAAGTAAATATACTGATTTTATGTGCTTTCCACCATTCACAGAATTTAAACCTGCTTCATTGCACTTTCCATGGAGAAACCAAGTTTAGTGATACCACACAGACTAAAGGAGATAATTTAGGAGAGAACATGTGTCATTTCATTTTAACTCACAATAATTAACATACCCTGCTGTATCATCATTTGTTGATCTATAGGCAGCTTCTGAGGTCACAACTGCTGCTACTGAGCAGCAAACATACAGAACTGCATCTGCTTTATCGCAGATGGCAAGAATAAAATTCTACTATGCACTATGTCATTGTTTCATATTACAGTGTGCAACCGTTTGTAAATATTCTGAGGAATACCTATACAATTACTTACAGTCATTTGTCTTATAAAATCTACACAGATATTTTAGCATACGTACTTAAAAAACAAATTTTTGTTAAACCACAGGTAATGTCACTATTGTAGGACAATGTTATCTTGGAAACATATTTATACCCTGAACAAGTAAGCGTGCCTGGTGATGATTGCAGCACTGTACCATATAGCACACAAAAATAATTTGAGGGGGCATTCAATAAGTAATGCAACACTTTTTTTCTAAAAGCAGGTGGGTTTTGTTCAGAATTCCAACATGCAGGGATGCCCACTTTGTACCACTCTACTGGTTGATGTTGAAGTCAATGTCTTGCTTCACCAATAACCTTCCCATCATCCACATACTGCTTCTTACAGAGTGAATTGTTCATTGAACTGAACATATGAAAGTCGTAAGGTGCTAGATCCGGGTTGTAGGGAAGATGAGGAAGAATAGTCAAATGAAGTTTCATGAGCTGCTCTCAGGTGCACAGATTTGTGAGACACCTTGTATTATCATGGAGAAGGAGAATTTCGTTTGCATTTTTGTGGTGATGACAAACACACTGATGTCGTTTCTTCAATTTCCTGAGGGTAGCACAATACACTTCAGGAGATGATCATTGCACAATGATGGAGGACATCAAACAGAATAACCCCTTCATAGTCCCAGAAGACCACCACCATGACTTTACCATATGAGGGTGCGGCATTGAACTTTTTTTTGGCACCACTCCATGGATTGCAGTTTTGTTTCTGGTTCAAAGTGATGGACCCATGTATCATCATCTGTGATTCTCAACAAAAAGTTGTCACAATTAGTCTCTTAACCGGCAAGAAATTCTGCAGAGATGGTCCATTGTTGCTCTTGTATTAGGTGGTGAGGAACCCAGTGGACATACACCTTCGAGTATCCCAACTGGTGGACAACTGTGCCAGCACTGCCAATAGAGATGTCCAGTTGTGCAGTAAGATGTTTGTTTGTGATCCGTCAATCACCTTGAATGAGAGTGCCACACATTCCAACAATGTAGAATTATCAGCTACGTACAGCTGGCCAGCATGCCACAGGTCAGACAGGCTTGCACGACCTCCTTGTGATTATGACAGATGCCTCACCCAACAACTCACCATGCTTTTCTTCACTGGCAGGTGTCCACAGACATTCTGCAAGCACCTATTAATATCTGTGATGCGAAAGGTTATGTATAGCACCACCACCTATCAGAACCTCATAAGTACGTAGGGGTTAAAGAAGGAATATTCCACGATGGCCCACAACAAATTCTGCATTTTTTTTATTTTTTTTCTTTCAGCTGAAATTGGCTCCAAAAAACAACGTGTTGCATTGCTTATTGAATACCCCTTGTGGAGCACTTAACTATATTATTATACAGAGGAAAGACTAAAAAAATTAGTGAACATTTCCTGGGCAGGAAGTACATAATTTTATTCTTTAACAGAATGTTCACCCCAATGAACAGTTTCAGCAAACTAATTTTTTAAGATTGTGTACCATAACTTTTATAAATTACAGAAATGACATCATGTAATATACTGGCAGCCAATTATCACGTGCCACAGTAAACTGTAAATATCACACTAGGATTATGCCATTTCTCTTCGAATGTTAGCGGGCATGCAAATAAAATGGATGGGAACATGTTTTGTAGTGCTTCCTCCGTGATAACTACAAACCAGTGTTAAGTACTGAAATGATGGTCAGTGTCCTTAAGATCAACTCTGAGAAGGGATGCAGTTGTGTTTTCGACTGTGCATGCTCTGATGTGATGCCATCCTTTCCACCACAAGTGCTATGTTGTTCACAGCACCGGGTCACTGTTTTTGTTTGAAACTGAGTGTATCACATTGTGCAAGTGTAAAGTATTAGGAATTTTCAGGAGCAGTTGTCGTAACAGCATCATGGTCGAGTGGTCAAGTGCACTGACTGGCAATTGATTGGCTCTGGTCAGATTCCTGCTGCCACCAACCTTTCTTTTATATATATATATATATATATATATATATATATATATATATATATATATATATATATATATAAACAGTTCAACTTCTATACGCAAAATAAGTATATTCGATTTAGTTAAAATTACTACCCTTTTATGTCAAAAGGCTTAGATCAGCACATTGGTAGAGCTTTGCACGAGCCAGCAATGATGTAATACCTTAAGCTGCTACTGAATTTGGCTAAAGGTCATTACCCAGCACAAAGCTTTGTTAACAGCAACCCCATGCATCTACCTCCACATGAGTAAACATTATTACAAATATTATTTTTTGACACTGTGCTTGTAACTTTTGCTGTTAACAGAATTGTATGCTGGATAATGGTCTTTGACTGCAGCTGGTCACACTATAAAGAGTAAATTGAACAGTAGCTTAAATTGTTACATGATATCATTTCTACTATTGTACAGGAAATTGAATTGTCATATAGTGAGAAGATCGGAAATGTAACACTGTTTTTTCAGGTAATCGCTTTCCTTGGTCAGATCAGTAGTTGAACAGCACTTCCTTAATTGCGGTAGCTACTTTTAACAGAACATCCTCTACTGCCACTGTCCTCTTTCCTGACTAGTAAGAGTCTACACAGGTCTGACCAAGTTCTATTGTATGTACTTGGGTTTTAATCTTACTATGGTATACCAATAGCCATCAAGGAACAATTTACTTCCTTTAATCCTGCCCGTCCCCACCCATCCTCAATAACATAGCTCTTAAGACCTGCCTTGCAGACATACTACCCCCAGTATTGCCATTTTCCTTCACTTCAATAAAACGCAATGCTCCTAAACAGCCTCACGACATTTGTCTTCAGCTTACCTTCCAATAATCTAGCTCAAACAGAAATCTCAGCCCGTAAGTTGATTCACTGGCTGAAGCTAGGTTTAAGTATGATTACTTGCAAAGGATTTCTTTACTTCCTTCAGTGAAAGCCTTCCCTTGTTGCCCACTTCACTGGCTTCAGCTAACTCAAAGCATACAGTTGATTATGTCTCGCATAGTTCCAATCTCCCTCCTACTGTGATGCACTCTCCACTTTCTCTCAGACACACTGTGGTAAATTCTATGTATTCCTGATCTTCATGCTTTCATCACATCCTATCCTTAAATCCCTTTCCAGTGAGTCCAACATCACAGCTAGTTATGAACTTTAAACCAATACTGACCTTCAGGAAACATTAAGTCCAACTAAAAAAAATATATTCTTTTTACACTTACAACTCCTAACCGTTTGCCTTTTCGCCAAGCTCCCAAAACCAAACTTCACTAGCACCTTTCTAATGGTCTTTCCCCATGTAGCTATTTACAGTGCTGGTGAAAAAATAACCCCTGGCTTCATTTAGCAGCAGCTTCAACTAACTGTCTGTAGCCTCTTCCTACTTCTACGATACTAATCATTTCGACCACCAAATTTTTAAAATTCTTGTCCTATTACCATCAGATTTCTTGTTTACCACTGTGGGTGCTAAATCTCTGTACATTAACATCCACTAGACCCAAAAACTAATGGAACTCTTTCACAGTACCATTTTCACACTAACAACTCACCATCATTCATCCTTTGAAAGTCTAATCTGGAATCAAATCTAAATAATTGGCATAAGTATTTGCACAGCGCCATTCTGTGCCAATCTATTTATGGGAACTTCCTTTTCATTCAACATCTTAAACCAGTTGTTTGCTTCAGACTCATTAATGACATCTTCATGATCAAAACTGCTTGTGCTCTTTCCTACAGAATCTCATCCCCTACTCTGAAATCCTTTTCACTCAGTCCTCCTCATCTTAACCAGCTTTCATGCTTGATATTGCTCCCAAATCGCACCATAATAACTTCTATCCATACAAAATATAGCAACTACCAACAACTGTCATCCACTCCACATGAAAACCATCCTCCCCTTTATAATATTAGCATCCATGAATAATACAAAAGCTTGCCAGGCACATAGCAAACTGCCCATGTAGCTGAAATTTGAATTTCCCGCACCATTTCTCTATATAACACCTACAAGCATGTTGTGCTCTGAAGCAATACACCCAATATCTAGGTTTTTTTTAAAAAAAATTGACTGCAGCTTCAATTATGTTTTTTCTTGCTGTGTGATGAGGGATATTCTACCCATAATCCTTCCCTCATCACACAAAGTAATATTCTGTTACCCAACATCCTAGCCCATATCTATGTTACTTCTGCTCCCAGTTCTGTATCAGGCAGAAAATTTAAGGGCAAAAACTTTTCCAAACATTTCCATCATGGCAGTGAAGTCACAGTCATTTACTACGGTGTTAATGGTAGGGTCATATCATCCACCAGCTACAATGTAATTACCCCCTCCCCCCCCCCCCCCCCCCTCTCTCTCTCTCTCTCTCTCTCTCTCTCTCTCTCTCTCTCTCTCTCTCTCTCTCTCTCTCTCTCTCTTGTCCTATTCTAGGTATTATTTTATTCAACCCTCATTTTGCTACTTCTGCTGCTAGCCATTCTGCCTCTACCCATAGGCAACCAGTCACTATCGTCACGCCTACAACATGTGAGAAAGAAGAAAGAGAACCTAACTGAAAGAAATTCATTAGCTCTAAAACAAATAAAATTGCCTGTATTATTTTGTGTGTGTGTGTGTGTGTGTGTGTGTGCGCGCGCGTGCACCACACATCAATCAGTTGCACTGAGTAGCTGCCTATCATTTTGTTTTTGGTTTTCCATCCTGACATTACCATTACCACAATATTCCATCAATGCATTCCGTTTAAGATCGCTACAAATGTATGTTGTGCTTTAAATAAGTGAAGTATTGTCGAAATTTCCCGTTATTTCAATTTTGTTGAATTGGAGATAATATGATGTCAGTCATCTATGTGACTGGATCTGTTTGTATAATATCATCTAAGTACTCCTATTATCAGTTCATCGACTGAAATATGAGTGATGTCCAGGAGAAGCACAGATACATTAACCAATGTTCACAGCCTCCTCAATTGAATATATGGCAAAAACTCATAATAAAACTACTTTCTCACGCAAGAATGTTGGAGAGTTAGCGTAACTCTTTCTTAATGAAGCAACGAAACCTCTAAACCAGAGGTTCCCAAACTGGTGGGCGCGCCCCCCTGGGGGGGGGGGGGCGGCCTGATGATGTTGCAAGGGGGGCGCGGGTGTAGTTAGCAGTATAAACCTAATATTTCTTTTTAATATCAACATTTTAATAAAAATGAATGTGCAGGTATTAATGATAGATTATGGTGCTAAATGCAATCGTTCGATGTCCCACTTCCCGCAATCCTATCTCAATAACCTATCCTAGAATATACAGCTTTTGGAGATCACGTTTAGAATGTCACACACAGAAACTCTCAAAATTACGAAGGCGATGTGTGTTAATTCTAATATATCAGATTTGTAAATAACTAACTTCTGACAATTGGAAAACAGAAGAGTCAGGTATTAATTATTCCGTACATTTGTACACATGAACTGAACGTAATCATATTATAACTTTTAGCCGTAGTAGGCTATGTTCATCAGAGTAATAATCACTTATACTGCGTAACCGCAAAAATGCCGTTTTATTACCCTGTCAACCCGCGGATCCCCATGTGATGCGATTACATTCACTTTAACAGACTGTATACACTTCAAATGAACTGGCGGGCTCGTGATTTGGATGCCAGGGTTATGCCCTTTGTCACCAGAAAAATGTCCACGACGTGAATGCGAAACTAGTACACGTGTTCGTTCTGAGCAGAGTACTTCACGCCATTCTGGAAACATTGTAGTGAGTCCTAACAATGAAACATAACCCATCTAGGTAGACAATGAAGTCAATTCATTCGGATTTCTTATCTGACAAAACAGTTATTTTTCTTCTGCCTTTTTGAAATACGGCATAATTTTGTTTGAAATTAGTGTACGTTCTTTGCTGCGACAATGGCTTCTTTTGGTACGAGTACAGTTCCCAGCGATGTGTGAGGTATATCCATGACCTTACTTAATTACTGTGAAACTTATAACGTTTCGTTTATAAGTAACGAAAGATACGAGCACAAAAACGATTTTCGCATAAAACCCCAGGCTGCACTGCTCAGAACAGCACCACAGAACAGGTAGCAAATTCTTAGGGTGCCTGTGGGCTGTTTCCGCCCTAATCCGGGAAAAGCCCGGTTCTCCCAGCAAGAACCCTGCTCGGCCACCGGGTCGCAGACAGACAGTGCACTGACTACCTTCGCTGAGGCTGGGCTTCCCCGTTCTTCACCCCACTCCTCACAAGCAGTCATCTGCGGTGCCGACAGATGACCGTAGCTTTCCTTTATTTCAGTTGGTTGCTTGCAGTTGTTGACACATCTGATGTATTGGATTTTGCTGAAATCACATTGAATCTTTCACAGTTGTGCCTCAGTAAAATCAATGTTAGTGCGAAATTATACTGTTAACTTCTTGTTTTCTTTTTACTTCACCATGAGTGTCGTGAAAAAACGTAAATATAATGATGATTATGTCAAATACGGTTTTGCTTCTATACAAAAAAAATGGTGTTGACCAGCCGCAATGTGTTATTTGCTATGAGGTATTGAGCAATGATTCCATGAGACCTTCTCGTTTGGAACGCCATTTGTGGGCAAAGCATGGTGCATTGAAAGAGAAGCCGAAGGAATTTTTTGCTGCAGAATGTGATAATTTGAAGCGGATGAAGTTGGACACTGCTGCATCCTTCTCTCAGACATCAGAAAAGGTACCGGAAGCCTCGTATGAGTTATCGCTACTTATTTCAAGGACCAAGAAAAGTCATATTATCGTAGAGACACTAGTCAAACCCTGTTTGTTGAAAGCTGCTGATATTGTTCTTGGGTCAGAAAGTAAACAAAAACTTTCACAAATACCACTTTCTGACAATACTGTGAAACGTCGGATTGACGATATGGCCGAAGACATACAAAATCAATTCGTTACGCCGTCAAACAATCACAGTTTTTCGCAATACAGTTAGACGAGGGTACCGACGTTGCGAATTGTTGCCAACTGCTAGCTTTCGTTCGCTATATAGAAAATGAAGCAATCAAAGAAGAGTTGCTGTTTTCTACAGAGTTAAAGACAACTTCAAAAGCAATTCATATAATGGCAGCCGTCTCTGAATTCTTTTGTAAAAATGAGTTATCATGGCAGAAACCGATAGGCGTATGCACAGACAGCGCTCCATCAATGCTTGGATGTCGCTCAGGATTCGTGCAGATGGTCAGAGAAAAAAACCCTAGTGTTACTGCTATCCACTGTGTAATACACTGTCAAGCATTGGCAGCTGAGACACTTCCAAAGGAACTCAATGATGTCTTGAAATTGTGCACAAAATCGTGAATCATATTAAAAAGAGTGCGTTAAATTCCAGATTATTTACGGCTCTTTCTGAAGACTTGGGAGCAGAGTATAAAACACTTTTATTTCATACAGAAGTATGCTGGCTCTCAAAAGGAAATATGCTAGGAAGATTCTTTGAACTTAGAGACGAAGTGATGCAGTTTTTGTAAAATAACAAACAAACTGAATTGTATGTGGAATTTAGAAAGCCCGGTGTTCATGTTGCATTGGCTTATGTGTCAGATATTTTCGAATCTTTAAACACATTGAATTTGAAATTACAAGGTGGAGAGTCAAACAATTTTTCATCGGGATGCCATCAAAGCGTTTACTGATAAGTTGCAACTATGGAAACATAAAATTTTAGCCTGCAATTATTCCTGCTTTCCCAGATTGTTTGGAACCCTGGAAGAAGCCCGATTTCACAATGATTTTAAGGATATTGATACTAACAAGGGAATCTCCCAACGCACTCCCCTCAGATTTAGTTATAAGTTGGCACAGTGGATAGACCTTGAAAAACTGAACACAGATCAATCGAGAAAACAGGAAGAAGTGGTGTAGAACTATGAAAAAAATAAGCAAAATATACTAAACGAGTAGTCCATGCGCAAGATATGCAACATCCAGGATTCTCAGAGCTCAAGAGCGTCACGGTCCCGTGGTTAGCGTGAGCAGCTGCAGAACGAGAGGTCTTTGGTTCAAGTCTTACCTCGAGTGAAAAGTTTAATTTTTTATTTTCAGACAATTATCAAAGTTCAGGCACTCACACATAATTAACTTTGCTCTCCAAAATTCCAGGACATTTTCAGATTTGCTTGGACATATGCAGGATTTGACGGTCTACACACGGAAAATTTGAAAACGTTAAAAACATATGTTTTGACAGAGTACAGGGAGAACTGTGTGACTGTGAAACTGTTTCATTCATTTTTTGCAGTTTATGTGACAAACTCTTATGTTTTCATCACTTTTTTGGGAGTGATTATCACATCCACAAGAAAACCTAAATCGGGCAAGGTAGAATCTTTTTACCCATTCGCCAAGTGTACAAGTTAGGTGGGTCGACAACGTATTCCTGTACTGTGACACACATGCCGTCACAGTGTCGTATAGAATATATCAGACGTGTTTTCCTGTGGAGGAATCGGTCGACCCATGACCTTGCGATCAAATGTTTTCGGTTCCCATTGGAGAGGCACGTCCTTTCGTCTACTAATCGCACGGTTTTGCGGTGCGGTCGCAAAACACAGACACTAAACTTATTACAGTGAACAGAGACGTCAATGAACGAACGAACAGATCATAACTTTACGAAAATAAAGAAGGTAAACTTTTCACTTGAGGGAAGACTTGAACCAAGGACCTCTCGTTCCGCAGCCGCTCACGCTAACCATGGGACCACGGCGCTCTTGAGCTCTCAGTATCCTGGATGTTGCATATCTTGCGCATGGACTACTCAGTTTGTATATAATTTGCTTATTTTTTTCATAGTTCCACAACACTTCTTCCTGTTTTCTCAATTGATCTGTGTTCAGTTTTTCAAGGCCTATCCACCGTGCCAACTTATAACTAAATCTGAGGGGGGTGCGATGGGGAGGTTCCCTTGTCAGAGTAAAATATCAAACCATTTGCAGCACCTCATTGATGAATTCGAACGATACTTCCCTAACAGTTGTGATGATAAAATTTATTATAGGTTAGCGACGGATCCATTTCACATTGACGTGGATTGTGTTGCCAGACAGACTACAAGAGGAAGTCTTAGAAATTAAAAATGATTCTGCAGTGAAGTATGACTTTGAGAAGATGGATAAGCCTTTATTTTGGGTGAAATACCTCACAGCGTATCCCAGCACAGCAGAACAAGCACTGAAACTGTATTTACCATTTTCAAGCACTTATTTGTGCGAAAGAGCATTTTCAGCTGTAGTGGCAATAAAAAATAAGCTTAGAAGCAAACTCAGTATTGCCAGTGATTTACGTTGTGCAGTTTCTACTAGTCAGCCAAGAATTCAAAATCTTGTAAAAAATGTGCAAGCTCATCCTTCACATTGATTTATTAGTTTGTTTCTTGCCATATGTGTTTGGAAATAATATTTTTATAATAAATACGTCACATTATAAGAGAACTTGTTATTTTTCTCCTAACTATCCTTACATGTAGGTAATACTGTAAAATTATAAAAAAACTATTTCGAAGAAACAAAATAAAATAAACATAGTGAATCTGATTTAAATATAAGTACTGCGTGTGATCCTTATGGATTCTGATGTTACGCGTGGTATGTTATTTCAACTAATAATAGTATTTCTTCTGGATGAAGACACAGCGAAAGTTTATCCTAGATATGGCAAGCGAAGAGTAGTCCTAAAATCGTATACTGGTGAAGAAATGGTGTGCAGCAAGGGAATGTAATCATGGTAAGGAAGTTGTTTTATTCATATTTTTTAAAGTTCTGTGTAGTCTGCAAAATTATTTCGTAAAACTTATTTTTTATTTTTTGTTTGGTTCTGAGGACTGGGCGTTTGTCGCCGTTCGGTAACTGTCGTCGTTGACATAAATGCCAACCTATGCGCAGTGACAATGGGGAGCGCTATAGGCGTACAAATCACTGGTGTTCGTTAACAACGTGATTGAGTGACTATTTTTTATAATGAGTGAAAGTAATAAGCTACACTCAACTTAAAATAATGGCCCGCATCTGCTAATCTGCAAAGATCGCAAATATTTTTCATTGTTTACCAAGGACTTTCTTTACTTTAGGAGTTGCTTATAATCACTACAGTAGACTGCTGACATAATAACTGCGACTCGATACATTAACAGCCCACCATGTTACATGACGTCACCATCGCAAATTTTTCAATAGTTTCTTGATAATTAATAAAAATCTCTATATTTTTTTAGGGGGGGGCACGGAAGTTTTCTTTTTGGCAGAAGGGAGGCGTGACAAACAAAAGTTTGGGAACCTCTGCTCTAAACCCACATACAATAGCAGTATCAATTGTCTCAACCTCTTCAAGTAGGCTATTCAGCACATTTAATCAATTGAAATACCTACTTCTTTGGAGTCCATTCAATTTCACAATGAACAACTACTAAAGAAAAAAAAAATGCTAGTACTTTCTTTCTTCTTTTGGGTAGATGAAACATTTCAATCGTGGTTTGGCTGGCTCCTGTAGTGATATTCCAGAATGATACTTGTTCTTGTTTCTAAGCTAGTCATATCACATTCATTGGAAACTTTGAAATTGCTTTCATTCATTAGCAATCTGTGAAATGCTACACAGTTTTCTCATGCCAAGATCTTCCTTTAATAGCTTCCTAAATGTTTTTCTGCTAGTGTTTATTTAATTCTCTACCTCAAACAGTGATTCATAGCAACATAAAACAAAATGCCTAATAAACATTCTGACTAATTTATGAGTAAGATGGAAAGAGAAGTGTTCTGTTCTAAATACAGAGCGTTGTTGTGGGAAAGCGTATATGGTAAGAAAAGTAAACTAGATATTAACAATCTTCCCTCTATTTTGTACAATAGTGCTTTTTTATCTAACAGTTATTACATGCAATTTGTTCCCATCATGCTGTGCTTCACAATGTACAAGGTAACCAAAAAGACTAGCCCAAAATGTTTTCTGCATTTCATGGCAACATGACCTAAATAACAAACTATTTAGAAAACTATTCAAAATTAGTCCAAATACCACAAAACATTGCACAAATTAAGTTACCTATGTATGTGGAAATGAAATGACTGATGTGCCAGAAAATTATCAAATAAATATGCATCTTTAACCTTAAAAAAATCTTGTATTATAAATGAGTAAAAGCTTCCATACTAACTCTCAGAACACATGCCATTAAACCGGCACACAGTTAAAATGTGTTTCTTCAATTACTGAACAACTGTTGCATATCGCCTAACCAAAACTTTTTTTATATTACAAAAGTGTCACATATGAACCATTTCCCTGCAAGGGGTCCATAAAGGTTCTGATACAAGTGATGTTCAGAGACAGTGTTAAAACTGCTGTGTGATGAATATTGTTTTAGAGATGTTACTAACCACTACAGATTTCTTTTTTGTCAGGGTAAACAAAGTGTTTGATGTGCCAGACACCGAAAGGCACTCCAGAAGAGCTAGTTGCCTATTTGGTTGAAGCTGCAACCATTACTCGTGAAACACCTAGTTGTTTTCAGCACTGTAGACAATCATTAACGCGCAGATGCTAGTTGTATATGAATGTAAGCAGACAGCATTTTCAGCTACATCTGTACCTTGGTCGTCCCCTAGCAATGGAAAAAATGTGTCCCTTTTTATCTCTTCTAAATACTCTAAAATTGTATATACATATGTTTTTTATGCCTGCATACAAATCATTTTTTGGGCACATGTGTGGCATCGTGCAGGGGAGTGCCAAAATCTGGAGTGCGTACGACAGAGGCACACAGGACTAACACCCGGAATCATTGTGTGGGGAGCCATATCCTACACTGGCCATTCTCCACTGGTGATAGTAGAGGGAACACTGAACAGTGAATGGTACATTGAAACCATTATTCAACCGGTCTTGCTACCATTCATGCACCAACGAGACATCATGCTTTTCCAACAGGACAATGCATGTCCAATTATCTCCCACACCACCCTTCTTCAAGGTGTACGACAACAGCCTGGCCAGCACAATCGCCAGATCTGTCCCCCACTGAGCATGTTTGAGACCAGATGAAATGTCATATTTTTGGTCTGCAAGACCAGCAGGGAATCTGTCCCAGCTGAGGCACCAGGTGGATACTGCATGGCAGGCCATTCCTCAAGACTACATTTGGCACCTCTAAGATCGTCTTATGGGAGAATTGCAGCCTGCATTGCTGCAAAAAGAAGGTGTACACAGTACTAGCACCGACATTGTGCACGCTCTGTTGACTTTACTCACGTGGGTATGGCACTGCCTTTGTGATCGTGTGTTGTATACGTCCCCAAGTGTGTGTCAATAAAATTTTCCTCTGCTGGGGCGACGAATTGATGGTGTTGTTCTTTCATTTTCCAGGAGTGTATGTCAACAATTTTCTTGCTATTGTTTTATCATAGCCTAAAATTGAAGGCGAGTATCTCAGTAGACCAAAGGCTTTCCTTCTATCAGTATACAAAACAGGACATTAAAACATGGTGTACTGTGACACTGAAAACACTGACAAGAAGATAGAAGAAGTGGACGGTGTTAAATTCTTGGGATTACAGCTTGATAATAAATTCAACTGGGAGGAGCACACCACAGAACTGCTGAAGCGTCTTAACAAATCTCTGTTTGCAATGCGAATTTTGTCAGACATAGGGGATATAAAAATGAAAAAGCTGGCATACTATGCTTACTTTCATTCCATAATGTCATATGGGATTATTTTCTGGGGTAATTCATCAAGCCAAGCTAAAGTTTTCCGGGCACAAAAACGTGCAGTAAGAATTATATGTGGTGTGAACTCAAGAACATCCTGCAGAAGCCTGTTTAGGGAACTAGGGATACTAACTACAGCTTCCCAATATATTTATTCCTTAATGAAATTTGTCATTAAAAATATATCACTTTTTCAAACCAACAGCTCAATTCATGGAATCAATACTAGAAATAAGAATAATCTTCACAAGGATTTAAAGTCACTTAGTCTTGTACAAAAAGGTGTGCATTATTCAGGAACACACATTTTCAATAACTTGCCAGCAGCCATAAAAAGCTTAACAACCAATGAAATTCAGTTTAAGAGAAGCCTAAAGGATTTATTGGTGGCCAACTCCTTCTACTCCATTGATGAATTTCTGAGGAAAACCAACTGATTTGTATATAAGTACAACATAACTTCTGCACAATTTCAGTGCAGTAATGTGTTCACTGAAAATTTGTGTGTGTGTGTGTGTGTGTGTGTGTGTGTAAGTATAATCTAACTTCTGCACCATTTCAGTGCAGTAATGTGTTCATTGTAAATAAGTATTACAGTACTTGTATTACATGTTTCTTACCTTATAAATAAATATAAAACTTTTTTATTTTAAACTCAGTGCAATAGTATTTGTAAAATGACTCTTAGTGTTCATTAAAAAATGACGATCATTCCACTTGGGACCTGTGGAATGGTACATTAGCTTATTTGTTTTAGTTTAAATATTTGTCATGTATTGTTGTTTTTCTGACATGTTCCACATCCTGGAGGACCTCCTCACTACGGATCAATTGGAATGAAAGTAAATCTAATCTAATCTAATCTAATATGCAGATAATACAATGAGGGGGAGCCAGGTGTACATGTTGGAATGAACTACACATTACTGTGTGAGAATTTAAATACTAACAATAACATTTTTTATGATTGCACTACGATACTGCGTGAAGAGTTTGACGGAGCATTGAAAGATCTGAGTTGTAACAAGGCCCCGGGAGTAGACAACATTCCATTAGAACTATGAGACATGCGAAATACCCTCAGACTTAAAGAATAATATAATAATTCCAATCCCAAGGAAAGCAGGTGTTGACAGATGTGAAAATTATTGAACAATCAAGTTTAATCAGCCACAGCTGCAAAATACTAACACGAATTCTTTGCAGACAAATGGAAAAACTAGTAGAAGCTGACCTCAGGGAAGATCAGTTTGGATTCCGTAGAAATATTGGAACACGTGAGGCAATACTGACCCTACGACTTATCTTAGAAGCTGGATTAAGGAAAAGCAAACCTACGTTTCTAGCATTTGTAGACTTAGAGAAAGGTGGAAGGAGTATATAGAGTGTCTATACAAGGGCGATGTACTTGAGGACAATATTATGGAAATGGAAGAGGATGTAGATGAAGATGAAATGGGAGATATGATACTGCGTGAAGAGTTTGACAGAGCACTGAAAGACCTGAGTCGAAACAAGGCCCCCGGAGTAGACAATATTCCATTGGAACTACTGACGGCCGTGGGAGAGCCAGTCCTGACAAAACTCTACCATCTGGTGAGCAAGATGTATGAAACAGGCGAAATACCCTCAGACTTCAAGAAGAATATTATAATTCCAATCCCAAAGAAAGCAGGTGTTGACAGATGTGAAAATTACCGAACGATCAGCTTAATAAGTCACAGCTGCAAAATACTAACACGAATTCTTTACAGACGAATGGAAAAACTAGTAGAAGCCAACCTCGGGGAAGATCAGTTTGGATTCCGTAGAAACAATGGAACACGTGAGGCAATACTGACCTTACGACTTATCTTAGAAGAAAGATTAAGGAAAGGCAAACCTACGTTTCTAGCATTTGTAGACTTAGAGAAAGCTTTTGACAACGTTAACTGGAATACTCTCTTTCAAATTCTGAAGGTGGCAGGGGTAAAATACAGGGAGCGAAAGGCTATTTACAATTTGTACAGAAACCAGATGGCAGTTATAAGAGTCGAGGGACATGAAAGGGAAGCAGTGGTTGGGAAGGGAGTAAGACAGGGTTGTAGCCTCTCCCCGATGTTGTTCAATCTGTATATTGAGCAAGCAGTAAAGGAAACGAAAGAAAAGTTCGGAGTAGCTATTAAAATCCACGGAAAAGAAATAAAAACTTTGAGGTTCGCCGATGACATTGTAATTCTGTCAGAGACAGCAAAGGACTTGGAAGAGCAGTTGAATGGAATGGACAGTGTCTTGAAAGGAGGATATAAGATGAACATCAACAAAAGCAAAACAAGGATAATGGAATGTAGTCTAATTAAGTCGGGTGATGCTGAGGGAATTAGATTAGGAAATGAGGCACTTAAAGTAGTAAAGGAGTTTTGCTATTTGGGGAGCAAAATAACTGATGATGGTCGAAGTAGAGAGGATATAAAATGTAGGCTGGCAATGGCAAGGAAAGCGTTTCTGAAGAAGAGAAATTTGTTAACATCCAGTATTGATTTAAGTGTCAGGAAGTCATTTCTGAAAGTATTCGTATGGAGTGTAGCCATGTATGGAAGTGAAACATGGACGATAAATAGTTTGGACAAGAAGAGAATAGAAGCTTTCGAAATGTGGTGCTACAGAAGAATGCTGAAGATTAGATGGGTAGATCACATAACTAATGTGGAAGTATTGAACAGGATTGGGGAGAAGAGAAGTTTGTGGCACAACTTGACCAGAAGAAGGGATCGGTTGGTAGGACATGTTCTGAGGCATCAAGGGATCACCAATTTAGTATTGGAGGGCAGCGTGGAGGGTAAAAATCGTAGAGGGAGACCAAGAGATGAATACACTAAGCAGATTCAGAAGGATGTAGGTTGCAGTAGGTACTGGGAGATGAAAAAGCTTGCACAGGATAGAGTAGCATGGACAGCTGCATCAAACCAGTCTCAGGACTGAAGACCACAACAACAACAACAACAACAACAGAGAAAGCTTTTGACAATGTTGACTGGAATACTCTCAAATTCTGAAGGTGGCAGGGGTAAAATACAGGGAGCGAAAGGCTATTTACAATTTGTACAGGAAGCAGATGGCAGTTATAAGAGTCGAGGGACATGAAAGGGAAGCAGTGGTTGGAAAGGGAGTGAGACAGGGTTGTAGCCTCTCCCCGATGTTATTCAATCTGTATATTGAGCAAGCAGTAAAGGAAACAAAAGAAAAATTCGGAGTAGGTATTAAAATCCATGGAGGAGAAACAAAAACTTTGAGGTTCGCCGATGACATTGTAATTCTGTCAGAGACAGCAAAGGACTTGGAAGAGCAGTTGAATGGAATGGACAGTGTCTTGAAAGGAGGATATAAGATGAACATCAACAAAAGCAAAACGAGGCTAATGGAATGTAGTCGAATTAAGTCCGGTGATGCTGAGGGAATTAGATTAGGAAATGAGACACTTAAAGTTTTGCTATTTGGGGAGCAAAATAACTGATGATGGTCGAAGTAGAGGGGATATAAAATGTAGACTGGCAATGGCAAGGAAAGTGTTTCTGAAGAAGAGAAATTTGTTAACAATGAATATAGATTTAAGTGTCAGGAAGTCATTTCTGAAAGTATTTGTATGGAGTGTAGCCATGTATGGAAGTGAAACATGGACGATAAATAGTTTGGACAAGAAGAGAATAGGAGCTTTCGAAATGTGGTGCTACAGAAGAATGCTGAAGATTAGATGGGTAGATCACGTACTAATGAGGAGGTATTGAATGGAATTGGGGAGAAGAGGAGCTTGTGGCGCAACTTGACTAGAAGAAGGGTTCGGTTGGTAGGACATGTTCTGAGGCATCAAGGGATCACCAATTTAGTATTTGAGGGCAGCGTGGAGGGTAAAAATTGTAGAGGGAGATCAAGAGATGAATACACTAAGCAGATTCAAAATGATGTAGGTTGCAGTAGGTACTGGGAGATGATGAAGCTTGCACAGGATAGAGTAGCATGGAGAGCTGCATCAAACCAGTCTCAGGACTGAAGACCACGATGACACGATTGCACTAAATCTCAATATATATGGACATGTAAAGAAATCATGTTACTGAATCACTTCAGTTCCACAGTAATCTGAGTCACATGATTTCTTTGCTCATAGGTGGTTTACAAAATACGTTCAAAAGCTGAGACAGTACATTGTATCTAGTGACATAATTGATGTTTTCATATGCTCAAGAGTATTGATCTCATGGTGACCATTATCAGTGCTTTTGGTACACTGATTCATTAAATTATATTCTATGTACTCATAATCAAATTCACATTTCACTATCTGCTCACGTAACTAGGAACTACTGGAAGGCCTGGTGCAAACCGTTTTCCGCAAGAAGGAAGAATGTTTAGGGAAGGAAGCTTTGAATTTAATGTCTTGTCAACAACAAGGTCATTAAAGATGACTCACTAGCTCAGGTGGGGGATAGAAATTGGCTTTGCCCTCTTCAAAGAAGTCATCACAGCATTGGCCTTTAGTAATTTAGGAAATCAGAAAACTTTAATCTGGATGGCCTGGTGGTTATTCGAATCTTGGTCTTCCCAAATTTAAGTCCAGTGTGCTAACCACTGTACTACATTCCTCAATAATGAACAGTGGATATGAAATCAAATCTAATCTGTCCTCTCCATAGCAGCTCAACAGTTGACGAAACCTAGAGCACATGCAAGTACAGAACTTCAAAGATAGTCTCCCCCAAAGGTAAATATCCGATGGCTTGGTTGCCAGCTCAGTTAAATAAAAAAAAGTAATGACTCACAGATGGTTGCAAGCTGAAGACAATTCAACTTGTTGCAAGACTTAAGTTGTGACCTAAACCTGATTGAATATCCCCCTCCTCTGCTAGTTTCTGTAGACCTAGCAATTTCTGTCATAAAAATATCATTCTTTAAAAAAAATCCACTGAATTGAACCTGTGACTTCTGCAGCAACAGTCATCCACAGTGCTAAACATTAAAGCTTAGAAGCTGTCCCTCAATTCTTCATTCTCCTACTTGCGCAGGAACTGTTCTCCACAGTTACCAGCATTTAGTGAAGGAAACACACACTTAAGATATGGAGATTTGAAAGTATAACCATACCTGTAAATACTGTACCATTTATTTCTCTGCAAATAAATGATGCTGTCAAACCACTGACAAGAGCCTTACGCCTTGTTGAAGATAAAAAAAATTACTAAAAATTACTTATGTATATTTCGCATACAGCTGCTTGAAATAGAGACATACTATAACAGTAGCTTCCAAATCATTGGAGGCGACTTCCAGGGTGTATGAATTTTAGAAACCAGAGTGCAGGGATATTTATCTTCCACTCTAGGATATTTCCTGTACAGCTGGTAAGGACTACACTTATGAGGGGACTGTGCTTCCATATCATCATCATCATCGATTTATGGTGTCTCCAGAACTTTGCCAGAAATGACAGTGGTAGAAATGGGAGCTGCAGAGGACCAAGCATTTGAAAAAATAGCATTTCTGGCACAGGTTGGGTGAGACATGAGCCATTTATGCTAGCATATATTCAAGGAAGTGGTTGGTGCAATAGAAAGACTACAGAACGGTAAACAAAGCATCATGGGATCAAGTCCCCATATAGAATTTTTTTTATTTTCAAATTTTACATTACGGCAAATAAAATGAAGTAATGCTCATATATTGTATTTATTAATATTTTCAAAAAGCAGGAGAAGGAAAGACAAAGAAAAATTTTGGACCAAGGGTTCAAAAAATGTAGCATAAGTGCATGGCAAAATATAGGAAGTCTTCATTAATTCATCAAAATCTGGGAAAAATACAAGTCTTGTAGAAAACATTTTTGACTTGTCTGTTAATGTCCTACATGCAAGAAAATAAATTTATTCTCTTAACTGAGTCACAGAGAGTGCAAACAAATCCACAGTTATATGATGAGATTTTTCAAGGTGAAGGACAGTCATCATGCAGTATTAAAGTGATTCCTCCAACTGCACTCTGCTAGCGCAACACCTCAATGTCCATTTCTATTGTCATGTGAAGACTTATCAAAAAGTTTCAAAACTGCTTTTATCTCAGAGAAAAAAAAATCTTTTCCCAAGAAGATGACATCAAAAAACATTCCACTCTACATCACTAGCTATCCTTGCCAATATTTGGTAAAATGATGTGTTATGCATGGTTTGCTGCCAAACCATTAGATGAGAGAGAATCTTTTATGAATGTAAACCGAGTCTGTTTTCCTACAGAAACTGAAGACCACAATGTAATTGTAAAAATAAGGCGTTTATAAAGTGTGCAAAATGTCGAGAAATTATTGCTTCTCCTGTTTTCATGATGAATATCACCCCACCAAGTGTAAATCACTCATTTTAAAATAATACAAATATCTAATTTTGCCTATGATGTTCTCGTCTATGCCTTACAATCCATTCCTGGAAACTTATGCACAACCCCAAAGTTTCCTTTACCTTTCCATGTCATATCTTTTATGAACATATTAATAAATACAATACACTGAGCATTATATCAGTTTGCATTCAATGTAAGAGTTGAAAACAACCCTTGCATTACAGTTTTATACTCTTTCCACTAAGCCAACTGCTGCCTGGAAACTTTTGCAACATAAATGGCTCATGTCTCTCAAAAAATGCTGCCAAAAATGCTATTTTGTCAAAATGCCTGATGATCTGGTGCTCCAGTTTCCGACACTCATCCATATGCCATAAATCTTGACAAAATCTGTGATGGGCACGTGCAGATCCCTGTGAAAGAGATTCCCCTACAATTTGAGGGCTAATTGCCACCCATAAAAAATCTGGAGAATGGACTACAATTCTAAATTTTGGTGAAATTCAGGATTACTTCTTGAGGCTTTCAGCTGAGTTGTTGCAGCCTGCTAGAGTGAGCCACTTCTAGCACACAACCTGCAGGTAATGTAGTGGGAATGTGCCAAATGTGTGGTGATAACATTCTAGCCCTCTTCATAGGGTGAATCTGGATTTAATTATTTTTCCCTCCATGGACACTCAGTATGATTTAAATCTTAAAGCCAACTTTAGTAATGATGCTGTGATAATAGTATACATTTTTGGCTACTTTAGAATGTAATAAAGCCTTTTGCTTTTTATTTTGCCTAAATGTCCTCCTCACTTGAGTTTCATATTTAAGTGGCTGAAGTGGAAGGGTTAATAGAGTTAAGGCAGTCCTGCAGAAATTTTTATTTATTTACTTGCATTAGCCTTCCCTTCATAAAATGCTGCAGCGATCTCTGCAGATGGATGACCCTCCAATCTTTACTATGTCAACTGTCAGTCCACTATTACTCAGTGGCATTGCTTGTTCAGCTACATCTGGACACCACTGAAATGCAAGACAGAAGTTACTATGCATTGTACCACACATTAGGGTTTCTTTTCATTCTATTCACATATGGAGCGTGGAAATAATAACTGCTTAAATGCCTCTATGTATGCTGTAATTAGCCTAACTTTGTCCCTACAGAAGCAATACACAGAGGACTGTATATATCCCTCGATTCTTCACGTAATACTGTTTCTTGAAACTCAGTACACAAGCTTTCGCAGAATAGCTGGTATCACCTTCAAATATCCACCAAGACAGGTGTTTCGGCATTTCTGCAACACTCTTTTTGTAAATCAAACAAACCTGTTACCACTGCTGCCCTTCTTTGTATACATTCAATATCTTGCTATTTGGCTTATTTGGTAATGACCACTTTGCTTGAGCAATACTGTAAAATGTCCCAATGTTTTGTAAGCAGTCTTCTCTGTAGACTGACTACATTTCTCCAGTATGCTACTAATGAAACACGTTTTGTGAGCTGCTTTACCTACTACTAATCCTGTTTGATTATTCCATTTCATAACCTCCACAAATCTTTACACCCAAGTATTTAAGTTACCCGATTCCAATTGTGACTCATTGACATTGCACACCATTCCTTTATAACCATTTAAAGCACATTGCCAATCTTTGTACCACTTTGAAATTATATCAAGATATGACTAGAGACTTCCATGTCCTTATCTTGGACAGTGCTTCATTACAGATAACTTTATCATTTAAGAAAAGTCTAAGGTTCCTGTTAATACTGTCTGTCAGGTTGTAGCAGAGCAAGGTGCAACCATCCTACTTGTTCTTGGACCATTCCTGGCATTTTTTCCCTTTATTTTGTCTCATTTTACGAATGACACATACGCGACGGTTACATAAACTACCTGCTTTCTTATTAGAGTAGGAAACTGCAAAATTTTATCATTTGGAATGTAATTTCCTGACTCCTGATGCCAATACTGCACTTAGTTTAATTTTCATGAGGAAATATCCGCAATTTAAGACTGACAAAGAAGATTGTTTTAAAGCCCTCATCCTTCTCTTCTCCATAAACATCTTACTTTATCCAAAAACATTCTATTTGAAAAACTATCGTGTTCCAGAATATTCACACCTTAAGTAATATTTATTTCCAAAACTCAGCTCCATTGTTTATTTGCCTTCATTTTCCACTTTCAAAAATTCCCACTTTCGCTAGGCGGACTTGTTAAGAAGTTTTCCTTTTTCTTAAACATATAGGCCATGCCATGGTGGACACACCATTTCTCATAATACCACTGAAATTAAGCTCTGTCGGGTGTGATCAGAGGCCGGTCCAAGTACGCCACACATTGACAATTTTCCCTTTGCCTTTATGGCAGATGGGCAGGAAAGGCGATGGTATAAAGTACCTGATCACCATTGTTTGCACCAGTTTCGTGGATTCAATTCCAAATCTCTCTGCACTGTCCCATAAAGTGAGGGCATGTAACATTTGATTATGATCCACCCACTGGATGGGGATGTTAAGTTCAGTGGCCCCCATGGTGCTCTTCAAAAGGACTGAGCTATGAGCTGACACCATTTTTCACCCTTGCCCTTCTCTCATTATCTCCACCATGAGATCTCACCTACACTTAACAGATACACTTCCCTACATAGCTCTCATACTTCATGAAGGAAAGGTTCCTGCAAGTGTGAATTATATGAAAAACCTTTGCAATTAGGCAGTTAAACCTGTCCTTCAGTGTCTCCCAGCCATTCATGGACATGACACTACTTAACACGTCACAGTTAAAGAGACTTCTTGTGTTGCTTTAAGACAACAGGTTATGAGAGCCCCAAAGGCAAATAACCACATAATGTAAAAGATCATTAATGTACAACATGAATAGCAAGGAATTCAACATACTAACCTGGACATGCCTGAAATTATTGTTGATTGGCATTAGCTGTTTCACCAAAGAGCACGATATCTGCTATTTTGACCTGTCTACCACCATATCTATGCATGAATGTTAAAGTGAGCAGCACTTGTTTATGTAGTCTACCAATTCTAAACATAGTACACAGCAAACTGTCCAGTGTTCTGTTAGCCACACTGAGCAACCACATTGAAAGTTTTGATTACAGCTCAGTGCTGCACTAAAACTCGAAGGCAAATGGAAAAACAATCATTGCAGTGCAAATTAACACCTCTCACTCTACATCTGAGGGATGGAGAAAAAAAATAGCCAGATCTGTGGTGCAAAAAATTTTTACTGTACAGAAATAAGTTTGTTGTTTGTCCTATATTGAGGAAGAATATATTATTTGAGCATAAAAGATAATCACTCAACCACTGGGTCAGGTACAGTCCTATAGCACTATATAAGTTGAAATCTATATGAAGTGGTGGTTGGGAGGCTTGGTCAAGTTGTTCTGTGACTGCCCCTTTTTCTATAAGGTCCTCTTTTTCATAGAGGTAAGAGGGTTGTAGCACTGAAGCATCAGATAGCACAAATCTCTTGAAAACACACACACACACACACACACACACACACACACACACACACACAGGGCACTTTTAAGAAAATTTTTCCACACAAATAACATCATTTGGCCCCCTCTTCTGCATCCTTTCCCCTAATACACTTGTTACCCGCATCAGTTTTCACTACTATTTGTGAGGTACACTGAATATAAATCTTGTACTTGGGTGCCCCTCTCAGCCTCGTACCTCAAGCAGCTGCTACTAATTGTGATACACGTTGCATGGAAGACCGGTCCTGCATACACATAATTACTTGAGGCTAGGATTTTTTTTCTCTATAAAAGGTTTCAGTCATTTATATTTCAATTTAGTACTAAGATCATTAAACAGTAAGATATCTTTTGTATCAAATTTCACAGGGATCCCAAGGCGGTCACGGAAAGAATGGAATGAATTCGTGATTTGGTTAAATTTTGAATTTCCATGATAGAGTTATCAACATATGAATAGGCTAGTGGTGTTCTTTTTAGAGTGTTTATTCTTTCTTTACTTTTGCCTTTCTCTGCGACCCTTGTTTTTTTATTGGGGGAGGGACGTTGGGAAAGGTGTAGACTGTAGGGGATGGTGATCTAGATGATGCTCTCTGTGGGACAGCAGAAGAGTTCAGGTCTCCCTTATTGCTTGAATGAGCAAGTTTAACAACAGATGTAGATAAATAAAAAGTGCAGCGTAATATGATTTTCTGAAAGATACAATGGCTTGCCTTCATCTCCAATGATGATAACTGAAGCATGACCACATATTCTGATAAAGGACTGGTAAGCTTACCAATCCCTGTCGGGGAATGCAGTTTTCACCTTACCCGTTGTTCCTGTAACTCTGTTACATATCTGCCTTTCAGCACTCCACCAACTTCACTGGAAATCTCCCCTGCTGACACACACACACACACACACACACACACACACACACCTCATTGGGAAGACAATTGCCACTTGCCAGCAATCAAGGTAAACTTCCCGAGAATCCTGTTCAGAAATGGGGAGTAGGAGCTATTTACACTTTTGTGCTGGAACAATACTGTCCATAACAAAAATATAAAGTGCCAGTTTTGTGTGTGTGTGTGTGTGTGTGTGTGTGTGTGTGTGTGTGTGTGTGTGTTACTTGCACGACATGCAATGAAATGTACCTGTAATTTGCAATTCTCTCACAGTTTGTTTTCTGTTCTTCCCACTTTACAGATGCACCTCCCTATTACATTTCCCAATTAATAAATGGGATGAATTGAGAAAAAATTGAATGTAAACATTTTACTCATCTGGTATGCTTTTAGATAACCACAAATTTCCATGTTTGATGAGATTACCGAACTTCGTTGGCAAAGTGGGGCAGCCACCTTCTCCTCCTCGTCCTCGTCCTGCAAAAACCTCTGTCTCATTTGGATAAAAACTGCACTCTACATGCCCTCATCTTGATCTCTGTATTCAACACTTGAAAATACTATTTATCATGACAGTAGCACTTTAACCAAAGGATCTTACTAGACAGAACCCCAACTGATTAACTGCCTTAAGCTTTGGCCAGACCCAGAGTCTTTTTAACACGTTTCTTTCATCGGCTGTCTCACGTGATTCTTCCAAGTACAGTATTTCCTCATTCATTCGTGTCACAGTGTATTTATGAAGGCCTCTTCAACCCTAACAGCTGACCATGTAGTAGCCCTAAAGGCACTATCACATTTCAAATGTTTTCTATTACTGAAAAACAGTATGATGCTGTGTGAATGTTCTGTCATTAATAAGGAAATTTTCATGGGATATTTTGTTCTGTCATCAGTTTCTCTCTCACTTGTCCCAATTTCTTCTGGATATTCATTTTTCTAAGCAAACTAGGATTGCATTTTAATTTTTCAAAATAATATGCAGATATTTGTATCAGCCCCATCGGACTGATTCTTGGGATGTTACCATAGAACACTGATCATGTTTTTCAACATGTTTGTACACCCCTGTTCACATCTTAATTTAGATGTTTCTAATGTTTTTTCTCTTTTCCCTAATGTCTTCTTCACACTTTCTCTTCCATTCTCCCAAAATTTCTTCATTTTCTTATCATGATAGTAATCATGATCATCCCATCCCATGTTATTCCATCTTACTCGATGGGTCAGCAAATACAGCTTCTCCCCCAATTGCAGTTTGTAAACTTCTCTTCCTCTCCGATACTGTGCCAGTTATGTTCCCTCTGCTCCGTGTAAGATGTATCCTTGTACCTGCATCTTTGTCTCTTTGGTCTTTTATCTCTGAATTTCAAATCATACATTACTCTTGGTAGCGTGTTAGCATCCATGTGTCGCATATGTCCATACAATTTCAGCTGCAATTTTGTTTTGTCTTTTACAACTGGAGCCTCTTTTCAGATTTCCACAATTCAGATTGTATCTCTCCAGGTCTTTCTAAACATATGTCACATTGGGAATGTAATAGGTTTCATATATGACTTTTCTCATAGGTTTCCATACTTTGTTTAATTTTGATGATGTAGTCTTGTTTGCCACTACCTCTGCTTTTCAAAGGAGGTGTGTACCTACCAGAACTGCTAAATCATCTGCAAGTGCTAGACAGTCAATTTTAATATCATCCTTTTTCATTCAGTTTGAAGTTTTGTATTCAACTTTTGATCTTAGCTTCTGCCAGTTTCTTCTTCCACTTTTTCAGGCAGAAAATCACAAGTTTTGAGATAGTACATCAACAGTGCTTGATATTTCTGTAATAAGTTTTACTATAGCTTTCATATTTGTGTTTCTTGTAGAAGCTCACATTTTATCTACTCCAAATTCTTTACAAGTTTTGAATAAATTAAGTCTGTGTGTAGAGTTATATGTCTTAAAATCTATAAACATACACCAGTATTCTGTAGCTCTTAGTTCAATCTTACAGTAAGAGCTACAAGTATTGATTTGTTCTGCACCTGCCCTTCCTCTTTTATACCCTGCATGATTAAATTATTCTCTGAAGTGCCACAGAAAAAGTGCCACAGAAAACAAATGAGCATGCCGTTCTACAAAGTGGAAAGTTAATTTTTGCAGTTCTCATCAACTAGCAGGTAGGTGCTTGCCGTGTTCACGGGAGGAGCACTGCAATGTTATTCAGTACAGTCTAGTTACTAGGATGCTTGGCTCTCACCCAGAAAGCCAGGGTTCAATTCCCAGTACCAGAAATGCACAATTTTTTGGTCCACTGAGAGTAAGAATATACATCTGTAGTTGACATGTGTTACTGTTTTGTGTGGTGGATGGATTAGTGCTATTTTCCAGTCATTTTCTAATATCCCTTTGTGCCAGATTTTTTCAACCATTTAATTTTGTGTCAGTTGTGTTTCTCTTTCACTCTATTTTAAAATTTTCTGTTCTTATATTAGCTTGTGGTGCTTTAAAATTCGTTGAGGAGTTAGAGTTTGTATTTACTTTTTGTTTGGCGTTCTTTATGATATTTGCTAAATTCTAACCTTTCCTTTGGATCTCCACCACTTAGTAATTTATTAAAATATTTAACTTGCATATTTAGATTGTCCATAACAAAGTTACCATTACACTCTTCATTCCTAAAACATAAATCTTGCCACTGAACTTTACTTAATTTCATCTTAAAACAATAGATAAAGTTTCCATTGTGAAAAGTTCTGATTAATCAAATCTAATTTTTCTTACTCATATTTTCTCTTACTACTTCCTTTGTGATGTTCCTGTAGTTATCAAATTATCTTTTTTTTTATGAGAGTACCATTTCTCTAAGTTTCCAGTCTTTCTTGTACTGCTCTGTCACACTCCATTTGTCCACTAAGCGTGTTTTCTTATTATTTTTACTGGGATCAATTTTTCTGCTGCACATATATTTTCGATCTTACTTTTATGATTGGGCTTTGATCCCTCTCAGTGACTCCATGTCTCTGCTGCTGTTCAGTGTGTGTGTGTGTGTGTGTGTGTGTGTGTGTGTGTGTGTGTGTGTAAAGGCACTACAGCAAATGTATCATTTGGATTAGTAAATTGCTCATTTTCCATGTTCTTATAAAGTGCTACAGACTTTTTGAAGAATGGGAGCCAAAATGTTACTTCTGGACATGTACAAACCTCAGAGATATGGTGCCACCCCTTGACGTCAGGTGGGAAACCAGAGAAACAAGCTAGCTGATTTGGTAGGAGAAATGACACTTGTTCAGGGTGTATTACGGCACAGTTAACTACCTTACCTACTTAAAACTTGTTCACTGTCAAAAGCAGGTCCTGTGTTCTTGGGAAAATAAGCTGCCACATGTAAAAGTCCCAGATTTAATTCTCCATTAAGCATTTATGGTTCAGAATTTTTTCAGTGGAAATATTTGGAATATTTCCTAGGTGTATTGACACCAGTAGAGGAGATGCACACACAGATGAGATGATTCAACAGAATATTCATTATAAGGTTCACAAATAATATTTTTTTTTGCAATTACCATTTCTAGTTTGTTTAATGAACCCTTTTCACATGAACATTACTGTGGCAGTAATAGGCTAAGCTATCAGCAGGCTGCATCAAACTCAAGTTAACTAATACAAAAAATCTGCAAATTTGCACTTTTGACTCTCACAGATAACAAATATTCTGCTCAAACAAGAAGTGATTGTAAAGTCTTTTTGCTTTAAATAAATCCTGTCTTCTTGACATACAAGTCACAAGAGTGGCACTGAATCATCATCTTGAAACATGTCACATGAACTGCTTTTAAATGGTAATTACCAATAACATAAAATAATCTTCTACTGCAATTAAGCCAGCAATCCAGCCATTGCCCACTTTTCACTCAAAGGTGTAATGCTCAAAACTTCTATGGCATTTCTCCCTGGATAGCACCAAGGTACAAGGAAGCTTAAATGGTCATTTAAACCCTCACATCACTTCTCACTCCAACAAAGAAGCAAAAAGAAAAGAAGTGCTATAACTTCCTGTCAACAACAAGGCCACTACACATGAAGTATAAGTTGAGGACAAACAAGAACAAGGAACAAATTACTATCACATTCTTTCTGAAGAAACTTTCCCAACATTTGCCTTAAACAATTCAGGGAAACCATGGCTGGCCAGATGACGATTTGAACCCTGTTCCTCCTAACTAGGAATAACATCTGCTCTCCACTACACCTCCTTTCCAAATAAAAATTACTTGAGGAAAAGTAGAAAACTGTACATGGATGGCCATGTACGGGTTTTTGTCTCAAGTGAGGATTCACTGCCTTAATGTACCACTCCACCCAATCATGTGGTGATAAAGTACCACTGAAAGGGGAAAAATAAAAATCTGTCTTTTACCACAAGCATTAACTGTTTAATATGCAAGATGACACCACATAAGTGACACAGTATGATGGGAAATATCCATAGACTCATTTTCAGTTGCTATTGTAGATGTGCTTGGCAGAAGAGGAGCAAGAGAACTGTAGCTTCCCTTGCACAATTGACATTAATAATGTCTGTAACCAAATTACCAACATTCTTTGATAAAAAATGATCTCTGATGAGGTTTGTGTCAAAAGAATATATTGTTTATTTTCTGTATTCATGTTATTCCTTGGTAAATTCTCCTCCAAATGTACAACAGTTACCCCAAAATTATTTGTAATCACTGCTTGTTAATTTACTGATATCAGTATTTCATGACCTGACAAGACGGAAGGTGGAGAAAATGTGTAGTGAACGTGAAGTGCAGAAGAATGCAAGCAAAATGAAAGGCAACTTTCAAGCAGAAAGATGAACTTCTGGATTTTGTGCAGGGAAATACTGAAATATACGAACATGAGACTAATAATTAAGTGCAGCATGTACTGAAAGAGCACTATTGCTAAAGAATCTGCATAGAGCACTATTGCAAAAGAATCTGCATAATTGGATCAGAGGGTTTGCCAGCAGTGGAGAAACCATCCACCAGAATGAGTGTAATGACTGAGCAAAGTCTATGCTACGTCTGAAATATTTATGGATGAGAAATCAATAATCTGTGCAGAATTTTGTTCCAAACTCATCTTTGATACACATAATTTTCTTTTGTTTTGGTTTTAGGGCGCAAAACTGCTATGGTCATTAGCGCCTGGTCCGTGACTTAGGAAACAGTAAAAAACCGAAATTGAAAACCAGCAGCAATGGGAACGAAAGTCATAAAATTGGAGAAACTAAAAGCAGAAGCAAGGCTTAAAAATTCACTACAGAAAGGGGTTGGTTGTCCCCAAAAAAAGCTTCAAATGGCTGACGTCATTTCACTGGCACTAATAAACTTGAGAACGCGGTCGGCTGAGCGCGTGTCATCTGCTAAAATCGACGATATATTAGGCGATAGCTGTAGACAGGAGCGTAACGGATTAAAATAGGGGCACTCAATTAAAAGGTGTCTTACCGTCCACAGCTGAGAGCAGTGGGGACAGAGTGGGGGAGGATCGCCGCTTAAAAGATGTCGATGGCTAAAAAGACAGTGCCCTATCCGGAGTCTAGTTAAAATTACCTCCTCCCGACGACGCGTTCGGGAGGAAGAGGTCCAAGCACAAGGAAGAGCTTTCACGTCCCGCAATTTATTATGGGGAAGTGTCGACCAATGCACGTGCCATAAATGAACAACACGACGACATAAAACGCTCCGTAGATCGGCGAAGGGAATCGATTGAATAGCTGGCCGAAGAAGAGAGACTGCAGCCTTGGCTGCAATATCGGCCGCCTCATTTCCACAGATACCAACGTGTCCCGGGAGCCAGAGGAACGCCACCGAGACGCCCCCCAGGTGGAGCAAGCGCAGACAGTCCTGAATCCGGTGGACCAGAGGGTGCACAAGATAAAGAGCTTGGAGACTGAGGAGAGAGCTGAGAGAATCTGAGCAGATAACGTACTGTATCCGCTGATGGCGGCGGATGTAGTGAACAGCCTGGAGAACAGCGTAAAGCTCCACAGTATAAACCGAACACTGGTCGGGAAGCCGAAAGTGATTTGGGGTGTCGCCAACAATATAGGCACTCCCTACACCTAACGATGTTTTTGAGCCGTCGGTGTAAATAAATGTGGCGTCCGTCATTTGTGCACATAGAGCAGCAAATGCCCGACGATAAACAAGTGAAGGGGTACCATCCTTGGGAAATCGACAAAGGTCACGGAGCAGGCAGATCCGGGGACGGAGCCAAGGCGGTGCTGTACCCCAAGTTGTCAAGAAGGTTTTAGGAAAGCGGAAGGAAAGAGAATGGAGCAGTTGGCGGAAGCGGACTCCCGGTGGTAGTAGGGAGGAGGGGCGACCTGCATACCCTACATCAAAGGAGGCGTCAAAAAAAATGTCATGGGCTGGATTAGCAGGCATGGAAGACAGATGGCTAGCATAACGACTCAGAAGGACTGCTCGCCGATTGGACAGCGGAGGTTCAGCAGTCTCAGCATAAAGGCTCTCCACAGGGCTGGTGTAAAAAGCTCCAGACACTAAACGTAATCCACGGTGGTGGATAGTCAAGACGCCGAAGAATAGACGGCCGAGCAGAGGAGTAGACTATGCTTCCATAGTCCAATTTCGAGCGCACTAAGGCGCGATAGAGGTGGAGAAGGACCACTCGGTCCGCTCCCCAGGAGGTACCATTCAGGACACGGAGGGTGTTGAGGGATCGCAGACAGCAAGCTGAAAGATAGGAAATGTGGGAGGACCAGCACAGTTTTCTGTCAAACATAAGACCCAAGAATTTAGCGACGTCTGAAAACGGAAGGTTGACAGGACCTAGATGTAAGGAGGGCGGAAGAAACTCCTTACGTCGCCAAAAATTAACACAAACGGTCTTACTGGGAGAAAAACGGAAGCCGGTTTCGATGCTCCAAGAGTGGAGGCGATCGAGACATCCTTGAAGACGTCGTTCAAGAAGGCTGGTCTGTTGAGAGCTGTAGTAGATCGCAAAATCGTCCACAAAGAGGGAGCCCGAGACATCAGGAAGGAGACAATCCATAATTGGATTTATGGCAATGGCAAACAGTACAACACTCAGCACGGAGCCCTGGGGTACCCCGTTTTCTTGGGAGAAAGTACGGGAGAGAGTAGTGTTCACCTGCACCCTAAATGTGTGCTCTGCCATAAATTCGCGAAGAAAAAGGGGCAGCCGACCTCGAAAGCCCCAAGAGAACAGTGTGCGGAGGATGCCTGTCCTCCAACAGGTATCGTATGCTCTCTCCAGATCAAAAAATATTGCTACTGTTTGGCGTTTCCGGAGAAAATTGTTCATGATATAAGTGGAGAGAGCAACAAGATGGTCAACTGCAGAACGATGCTTTCGGAATCCGCATTCGGCAGGTGTTAAAAGACTGCGGGATTCCAGCCACCACGCTAAACGGTAATTCACCATATGCTCCAAAACCTTACAGACATTACTCGTGAGAGAAATGGGGCGATAGCTAGAGGGGAGATGTTTGTCCTTTCCAGGTTTCGGAACAGGAACGACAATAGCTTCCCGCCATCGTCTGGGAAAAGTACTGTCGGTCAAAATTCGATTATAAAGGCGAAGGAGGTAACGCAGACTATGGATTGATAAATGCAGCAAAATTTGGACGTGGATACCATCCAGTCCCGGGGCGGAGGAGCAAGAAGAAGAGAGTGCATGTTGGAGTTCCCGCATGGAGAAAACAGTATTGTAGCTTTCGCGATTTTGAGAGGAGAAAGCAAGATGTCGCACTTCCGCTGCACGTTTCTTCAGGAGAAACGCTGGCAGGTAATTTGAAGAGCTCGAAATCTCAGCAAAGTGCTGACCCAACGAGTTAGAAATTGCAGCGGGGTCCACTAATGTATCATGCGCGACAGTGAGCCCAGAGACCGGGGAGAAACTAGGCGCGCCTGAGAACCGTCGAAGCCGACTCCAAACTTCCGAGGAGGGAGTGAAGGTGTTAAATGAGCTAATAAAGAATTTCCAGCTTGCCTTCTTGCTATCGCGGATGACACGACGGCATCGTGCACGGAACTGCTTATAGCGGATACAGTTGGCCAAAGTACGATGGTGGCGGAAAAGGCGGAGAGCACGTCGCCGCTCATGTATTGCATCACGGCATGCCTCGTTCCACCAAGGAACTGGGGGGCGCCGGGGCAATTCGGAGGTGCGTGGTATTGAATGTTCCGCAGCTTTAAGAATAACGTCAGTAATATGTGTGACCTCATCGTCGACGCTGGGAAAGTGACGGTCATCGAATGTCGCTAGAGACGAAAAAAGTGTCCAATCAGCTTGGGCAAACTTCAAGCGTCGCGGGCGCATATATGGCAGTTGAGGCTGCAGTCGAAGGACACATGGAAATTGGTCACTCGAGTGTGTATCATCAAGGGCGAACCATTCGAAGCACCGAGCTAGCGGAACAGTACCGACCGCAAGGTCCAAATGAGATAAATTTGTCGTGGAGGCAGACAAAAATGTAGGGACCCCAGTGTTGAGGCAAACTAGATCCGCTTGGTGGAAGACGTCGAGCAATAGTGAGCCACGGGGACAAGGATGTGGAGATCTCCAAAGCGGGTGGTGGGCATTGAAGTCCCCAACCAGCAAATAGGGGGGTGGAAGCTGACCAAGAAGATGAAGGAGATCAGCTCGTGCCATTGGTGTGGACGATGGAATGTATACAGTACAAAGAGAGAACGTGTATCCGGAAAGGGAAAGACGGACGGCGACAGCTTGGAAGGAAGTGTTTAAGTGAATTGGGTGATAATGGAGAGTATCATGGAGAAGAATCATGAGTCCTCCATGTGCTGGAGTGCCTTCAACAGAGGTGAGATCATATCGGACGGACTGAAAATGAGGGAGAACAAAGCGGTCATGGGGACGCAGCTTTGTTTCCTGAAGACAGAAGATGACCGGCGAGTAGGATCGTAAGAGGATCGACAATTCATCCCGATTGGCTCGAATACCGCGGATATTCCAGTGGATAATGGACATAGGGTGAACAGAAAATGGAGGAATGTGACCAAGGTTGCTGTCAACTCAACGACTGCTCAGAGCTTGCGACCGACAGCATGGAATGGCATTCAGCCGAAGGCAGAAGATTCTGATCCATAGGTTGTTCAGGAGCAGCTCCTGCCACCAGCGATTGGCCGGTTGATCCGCCGCCAGCAGTGCGCCTCAGCGACACAGAAGACGGCCGAGGGCGATTTCCGCCAGGTGGTGCTGTAGATGTGACACGCCTTGGCGGAGAAGGAGAGGAACTGGGTTTCTTTGTAGCCTTCTTGGAAGTATGATGTTTACATGAAGGAGGAACCAATGGTTGTGAAGTTGCGGTACGTAAAAACTCTTCACAAGTATGCTCTTTTTTCGAAGTCTTGGTGTCTGACTTTTGGGCTCGAGATTGAGCAGAACCCGACGAAGGGTGAGCCAGAGAGTGGGCAGGCGAAAGTGGTGAGGTTGAACGGGCGATCTTTGCGCTGGCTGATCTGACGACCGTGGCACTAAAGGTGAGGTCACAAGTCTGCGTGGCCGCCTCCTTTGTTGGCCGAGGAGAAGCAAGGACAGTGCTGTATTTTCCTGTCTGAGGCACGGTGGGCTGTCGACTGGCGAATAATTTTCGAGCACCAAAGGTTGACACCTTGACACCTTTTCCTTCACTCTGATTTCCTGGATGAGCTTTTCATCCTTAAAAACGGGGCAATCTCGAGAGGAAGCAGCGTGGTCACCCATACAGTTGATGCAGCGAGGGGATGGAGGTGGACAAGCACCCTCATGGGCATCCTTGCCACACATAACACATTTGGCCGGATTGGAACAGGACTGGCTGGTGTGATTGAACCGCTGACACCGATAGCAATGCGTAGGGTTTGGGACGTAAGGGCGAACGGAAATTATCTCATAGCCTGCTTTGATTTTCGGTGGGAGTTGAACTTTGTCAAATGTCAAGAAGACAGTGCGGGTTGGAATGATGTTCGTGTCAACCCTTTTCATAACTCTATGAACAGCCGTTACGCCCTGGTCAGACAGGTAGTGCTGAATTTCTTCATCAGACAATCCATCGAGGGAGTGTGTATAAACGACTCCACGTGAGGAATTTAAAGTGCGGTGCGCTTCAACCCGGACAGGGAAGGTGTGGAGCAAAGAAGTACGCAGCAATTTTTGTGCCTGGAGGGCACTGGCTGTTTCAAACAACAGGGTGCCATTCCGTAATCTGGAACAAGACTTTACAGGACCTGCAATTGCGTCGACACCTTTCTGAATAATGAAAGGGTTGACCGTGGAGAAGTCTTGACCTTCTTCTGACCGAGAAACAACAAGGAACTGTGGCAACGATGGAAGAACTGTCTGTGGCTGAGACTCAGTGAACTTATGCTTGTGAGCAGACATAGTGGAAGGTGAGGAAACCATTGCGGAAGAATCCCCCATGATTACCGGCGTCTCCGATGGCACGCTCTTCCCTTGTGGGGGCCCTCTCTGAGGGCACTCCCGCCTTAGGTGATTGTTCACACCTCAGGTCACACCTCCCGACAAACGGACGGAGGGACCAATCGGCACTTTCGGAAGGTATGAGCTCGGGTAATCACCCCTCCCTGGGCCTGGCCATTACCAGGGGGTACGTACGTGTCCTACCTGTCTACCCGGGGCGGGGAATTACACGTTACCCCGTCACCAGCTATGCACAAAAGTGCGTGGGTCGGCCTTCAGACACGCACAGGGAGGAAGAAAGAGAAAGGGAAAGGAAAGAAGAGAGGTCTCAAACGCCGCAGCGGAGAAAAGGGTAAAGAGAAGGACAAAGGAAGGATGAAGACAGACAAGCAGAGAAGGCGAAGAAAGCATTAAATTTATGAGCGTCCGTCTCCGGACGTAGGCACAAACCATACTCCCAGAGGGGGAGAAAGGGAAGGAAAGAGCCAGAGGTGAGGGGAGGGGGGCGAAGATGGGGGATACGGAAGGATGCGGAAAAGGAAGGTATGCAGCCCAGAAAGGAAGGAGGGCCACATTAGCTCGGGGTCCCGTGCTCCCTACGCACGTATCCACAAGAGAGTTGTGGACCCCCTGGGGGGTACACATAATTTGTTCAAGATGCTCAGTCTGAACAAGTTATTGTCACATGGATGCCAGGTCACTATATTCTGACAAAGAAGAAACAATGTATTTTAGATTGTTGACAGTTACTGCAGATAAATGCTCATGGATCATTATGTCCCAACCACACACGGGAGTAAATTTTCAAAACTTACACTGGATACTTCCAGAATGTCCACAGATGAATTCTTTGCTGCTCTTGTAAGCAATCAAGTGATCATCACCATTTTTGGCATATTAGTTTTCTGACAAATAACTTCTGTACAGAAAATTATCAAGAGGGTTCACTGTGTACTCGTCAGTCCAATGTGAACACGCTGCACCCAATGTCTGATTGTTTTATCTGGTGACATGAAGGATGGGCAAAGACATACTGATGTTCATCCTTCAATGGTTCACACTTGCTGATGAACAAACTAATGAATTTAACCACATATAAAGCATGCAACCAGTTTGGCTGCAACTGATTGGCCTGCATCCATGAACAAGATTTTCAAGTGCCTATATGAACATGTTTGTATATGTATTGATGTGAAGAGAACTTTTAACACATTAAGAGTCCATCAGATGGTAGTGGGAGAGAGAAGTAAAGAGGTACAAGAGTAGAATGAAATTTTCATTCTCCAGCAGATTCTGCACTGATGTGAAACTTCCTGGCAGCTTAAAACTGTGTGCCAGACAGACTCGAACAAAGGACCCTTGCCTTTTGCAGACAAGTGCTCTACCAACTGAGCTACCAAGTGGACTCACGACCTGTCCATCCATGCCTGGGTAGCTCCGTTGGTAGAGCAACTGCTTGCGAAAGGCAGAAGTCCGAAGTTTGAATCTCGGTCCGGCACACAGTTTTAATATGCATATCAGTGCACACTCTGCTGCAGAGTGAAAATTTCATTCTGGAAACATCCGCCAGGCTGTGGCAAAGCCATGTCTCCACAATATCCTTTCTTCCAGGATTGCTAGTTCTGCAAGTTTCACAGGAGAGCTTCTGTGAATTTGGAAGGTAGGAAACAAGGTACTGGCAGAAGTAAAACTTTGAGGATGGGTCGTGAGTCTTACTTGGGTAGCTCAGCTGGAAGAGCACTTGCCCAAGGCAAAGGTTCCAAGTTCCAATCTCAGTCTGGCACACAGTTTTGATCTGCCAGTAAGTTTCATTTACAAGAGTGCTTAAAACAGGTGACAGTGCCCATATCCCCTTCCATTAGTATACAGTGTATAAGAAAAATGACTGATAAGAAGCCTCTGTATGAGCTCAAATTTCCCTAATTGGAACACATGGTAGTTTGTTAGGTGTGTGGAAGGAAGAATCAGTAATACGTTACTTGGCACTTCTTCGAATGTAAAGTCAAGGAATTTTAACAGTAAACTTTTTCATGATGCACAATGTGTCTGCTACAGAGATTGAATGAGCACCTCCATGACACTACTGAGCTTACTAAATGAATATGATATGCCTACTTCTTCGAATGTAAAGTCAAGGAATTTTAACAGTAAACTTTTTCATGATGCACAATGTGTCTGCTACAGAGATTGAATGAGCACCTCCATGACACTACTGAGCTTACTAAATGAATATGATATGCCTACTTCTTCGAATGTAAAGTCAAGGAATTTTAACAGTAAACTTTTTCATGATGCACAATGTGTCTGCTACAGAGATTGAATGAGCACCTCCATGACACTACTGAGCTTACTAAATGAATATATGCCTACTGAACAAATCTGAGATTTAATACTACATGATATTGTGTTCTGCTCTGTATCTTCTCTATCCTCTATTAACCCTATCTGAAACGGTCCTAAACTGTAGAACAATACTCCAGGATAACTTTAACAAGGATTTTCTGAGCTACCTACTTTGTGGCTGAAGTTTCTTCCCTCTGACTCTTCAAATGAATCTCTCAACTTCCCTATAGCTTTCCCCCAAGTTTTATGTGGCCATTATACTATAAACTGTGCTAAGCACATCTTCCTGAACATTTAACAGTTGTTATTTTCAATGTGATTCTCATTCATGAAATCAAACAGCAATAGTCATTCTGCCTATTTATGTGCAATTCAATACTTGGCTAAAAGTGCACTCAGTTTCAGCAGCTGTTGCGTTGTGTGTATGTTGGTAACTACCACCATGATCAATAATGTGAACTGAATCTGACAACTCTTGAGTCCGTCGACAGCAGTGAATCAGAATGCCTGTTCATAATTTTCTACGACTTGAAAATAAAGTTAGCTGGTGTTTTGCAGTAAAATTTAATCACATTGTCACCATTTTCAGCAAAATCTGAAGTAAGACATAGAAGCAGATTATTGCAATGACAAAGGTATATCTCAGGCTACACTACACACAAACCTATTACAGCAAACATTTTTTCGTATTCAGATTCACTGGCTTCGCCAACTCACAAGCAGATTGTCACCTTCCCACCTAGTCTTGGCCTTGGGCTACCCTACAGATCAGTCCGTCAACACATCTAGTGCCCCTTACCCCCTCCATTCATCTATATGTAAATCAGTAATCAACCTGAAAATTCATAATAACCAGATCAGTAAAAGTTATTCTGGTGCTCGCCAGATAAAAATAATAATAATAATAATAATAATAATAATAATAATAATAATAATAATAATCAGTGCATATCAACTGCCAAAAGAAATCAGATTCAGCGATTCTCATGGGCTACTGTATATTATAACCTGACTGGCTACAGCCAATGTCATCAATTGTCAACATCAGTACGTGAGACGAGCCACTGACACTGCAAGTGCACTTTAGCCCACTACATGTGTTTGTGCTGGGGGTCAACCATCAGTCCCCGCACCAAGTGCATCCTCGAAGTATTTCTAAATGCACTATAATTTTCTCACTTTGTGAAATATATCAAACACTACTGACCACGAACAGCCTTATGGAGTCCACATTATTCTCCGGGACATTTACATTGATCATGAACAATTCACAGTTTTACATGACTGTTGGGGTATTACCTCTATGTTAACAATATCTTCCCGTTAAGGGCAATATACTGTGTTCCATTTGTGGGATGTCTTCAGTACATCACGTAAGTGCGTATTTTGTAAATTAAATGACTGTTTTAAGTGTATCTAATGCCTTCCATAAGCCAAAGAACACAGCAGCAGCTTAATTCATTAGACAGTAAATTACAGGCTACTGGTATATTTTGTGATCTGTCAGAGGCCCTTCACTATGTAAATCACAATATTCTTTTAAGTAAATTAGGATATTATGGTAGAGATTCTGCAAAATGGTTCAAATCCTGTATATCTGACAGAAACAAAGTGTGTCATTAGGAAAGAGGCATGTATTAAGCTATTGGGCATCATCCAGTTACATGCGGTGTCCCACAAGGTTCCACCTTAGAGTCCTTACTTTTTCTTCTGTATATCAATGACCTTTCATCAGTAACATTACCAAATGTCAAGTTTGTTTCGTTATGATAAAAACATTGCAATAAACAGCAAATCAAGTCCAGTCTTAGAGAGATCAGTTAATGAAATTTTCATGACCCTTATTAAATGTTTCCTAGCAAAGTCTGTCACTAAACTTTGGAAAAACACACTACATGCAGTTCAGAACTTTTAAGATGTTTCTGACCGGTACATGCCTAAAATACAATGAGAAACAGACAAAAGAAGTAGGCTGTGTTGAATTCTTGGGATTACAGCTAGATAGCAAATTCAGCCAGGAGCAGCATGTTGCAGCGTTGCTGAATGTTATCAATACTAAAAATAAGAATTGCCTTACAAAGATTTAAAGTCACTTACTTTAATCCAATCTGGTGTCCATTGTTCAGAAATGCACATTTTCAATAATATGCCACAGTATAAAGCATTTAACTACCTATGGAGTTTTTAAGAGTAGCCTAAAGGATTTATTGCTTAATCCATGGCTGAATTTCTTAGTAGAAGTAAATGAAGTCCCATACTTCTTGACAGAGTGTAGGGGAACAATGCGGGAGACCCGCACCGCCGTACTAGGCAAGGTCCTGATGGGGATGGTTTGCTGTTGCCTTCCGAGACCCTGTGCTCGGGAAGCGAGACCACAAGCTGTGTGTGTGTGTGTGTGTGTGTGTGTGTGTGTGTGAGAGAGAGAGAGAGAGAGAGAGAGAGAGAGAGAGAGAGAGAGAGAGAGAGAAACTAATAATATCAAATAATCTGGTTATTAGAACAATCTGAATACTGTACAAATTTTGTACTTCAATGTGATCATTGTAAATAAGTGTTGTAAAATGATTTTCTATTTAGTATTTATTATTACCTTTCAAATGAAAAAAAATTAAAATTTTTTTGTCTCATTCCACATCCATGACAATCCATTCACTAGGGATTGGATCTACGGAAAGTACATTAGCACATTTGTTTTTCACTGTGGATATTTATTGTGTATTTTTGTTTTTATGACATGTTCTACATCCTGTATGATTTCCTCACTATGGACCAACTGCAACAAAAAGTACATCCCATCACACCACATCAGACACTTATCCACTGCCCTTTGGCTCAAATGGAAAAAAAGAGACTAAGCCGAGTTTCGCAAGAGCATCATTTGCCGAATTTATATTCATCCATACAGGAGATTTTTGGTTCCCATGAAAGTCATACATAATACAGCAGCTTAAAGCATGTGTCATTATTCCACAAAAGATTGATGTCAGCAGCATAAACTCATAACCTAATAAGTCTAAACATTTTGACTACCCACTTAATAGTGCATCGGTCCACCTTTGGAAATTCCAAGTCCTTGTACGGTTTCCAAAAGAATGTGGTAGCCTACCAGATGTGTCAGCACAGGTCATGCAGTTCCAATACATTACAGGCTGGTTATTTGTGGACAAGGAACTGGCACCCAATTAAAGAGTCCCAGGACTCTAACACAGCTTTCAGATCACGTGAATTTGGTGGCCATGACACGATTGTGAGTTCGCTATCATGCTACTCAAACCACTTTAGCACAGTTCTAGCCTTCTGACAAGGAAAGGTATCCTGCTGGAAGATGCGATCGCTGTCAGGGAAGACATCAAATATGAAGGGACGCAAGTGGTCCACAATAACGTTTACATATGCAACAGCTGTCTTAATGCCTTTGATTATTACAAGAAGCCCTAGCAGCCAGCATGCACGGCATGGTACTTGTTTCAAGCAAGTGTTTGCCTGGATGATGGCGTGTGCGGATGGAGCCATCAACTGCAATTTTTTTTTTTAAAAAAAAAAAAAAAAAAAAAAAAAAAAAAAAAAAAAAAAAAATTATGAGATTCACCCAACCAGGTCCACTGTTCTATTTTGATGATCCCATGCCCACTACGGTCTTAACTGGCAAAGTGTGTCAACATGGGAACACTCAGGGGCCATCTGTTGCAGAGCCCCATGCTCAACAACGCTGAACAGTGTGCTCCAGAACACTTGTGCCTGCACCTCTGTTGTCATATCTGCCACAGATCATTGCCTAACATGTTTTCCAGCTAAGGTGTGCAACGAGATGAGTATTTCTGGACCACACATAATATACTTAACATGAACAACCACTGAAAAAAGGGGGGAAAAAAAGGATGGTCAGAAGCATACATTTAAGTAATTTAGAATTTATTAATGTATGATTATTTACTCTAAAAAAGCACGATGGAATTAATTTGATATTTTATATATGAGATTTCATTAATAATTTTATGTGTACTTAATTACAGATTATAGAATTAATGTGATCTTTCCACAAATTCATTTCATTATACATCTCTAAAGCTCGTAGTTTCATCATCATGACTGAAGAAGCTGTAAAATAACAGACGAATGTAGCACAAGTGAGAATGCCATGAATGGAATGGACCAATGAAAGAAGAGCATTGTGAGTTTCAAATTGAAAATATTCAATTTATTATAGTTTTACATGAACAGTATTTTCATTTTTTACTGATTGTGAGATAGGTGCTCACTTCTTGGGCTGCACTGATACTTGCTTTAGGCTGCATGCAGACCGTGGGTTGGACACCCCTGCTTCACAGCATGAGCAAGCCTCCGATATCTTTATTCTGTGATGACAATGAATGTCCCAACACAATCACCTATTCATGGTTTCACCAGCCTTCAGCCATGATTCATAGATGCTCACAGCAGTAGCATGTAAAAAGCCAACCAGCTTCTCTATTTCTGGGATGCTCATTTCCATGGGGGGCCAAAGCAACATTCCCTTTTCAAAGCCACATGTCAGTGGATTTCAATATTTAGGGATTGTATCAGCACTAGAATAATTCCCCATTGTTCTCTGGTTTGCTTATAAACTTCCCTTCCCACATCACGTGCCACGCCACTACCAATGGGGCATTTAAACTTGGGGTGGAAAATTATTTTAGTGTTTTAGCTCATCAGTGCAGTTACTTGTATGTCTTCGATAACCCTTCTTGAAAACTGGAATGATTTTTGCCTTTTTGCAATCACATAGAATGCTTTATTGCTCCAATGACCTAAAGTGAAGTTTGTTGGATCCCTTGCTATTCATGTTGTATATTAATGACCTTGTGGGCAACATTAATAGTAACCTTAGACTTTTCACAGATGATGCAGTTATTTATAATGAAGTATTGTCTGAACAAGATGCATAGATATACAGACAGATCTTGATAAGATTTCAAAGTAGGGCAAAGATTGGCAACTTGCTTTAAATATTGAGAAATGTAAAATCTTGCACTTTACAAAATGAAAAGTAGTACCCTATGGCTGTAACGCCAATGAGTCAGATGGAATCACTTACAAACAAAACACCGTGCAAACAGGCCTTGAAGGCCTAACAGTATTGGCTGGCCGCCATGTCATCCTCAGTCCTTAGGTGTCACCAGATGCAGATACGGAGTGCATGTGGTCTGCACCAACCGTTGTCAGTTTTCATGATTGGTATCACTACTCAAGTAGCTCCTCAATTGGCCTCAAGGGCTGAGTGCACCCAGCTTGCCAACAGCACTTGGCAGACTCAGACAGTAACCCAACAACCTGCTAACCAAGCCCAACAATGCTTAATTTCAGTGATGTGATGGGAACCAGTGTTGCCACTGCAGGAAGGCCTTTGGCTCATGGAATCAAGTTAACTCATACGAATACTCAGTGGAACACTTCGCAGAGACGTGAAATAGAATGATCACATAGGTTCAGCTATGGGTAAAGCAGGTGGCAGACATCAGTTTATTGGTGGAATACTGAAGAAATGCAATCAGGCTACAAAGTAGATTGCTTGAAAATCACTCGTCACCAACCCATCCTAGAATACAGCTCAAGTGTGCGAGACCCATACCAAACAGGACTAACAGGGAATATTAAACACATACAGAGAAGGGCAGCACAAAAGGTCATAGTTCTGTTGGACCCATGGAAGAGTCTTATAGAGATGCTGAAGAAACTGAACTGGCAGTCTAAAAAGATGCACTTTCTATGTAAAACATTCCAGGTTTTCTTGTCGCATCAGTTTGGGATAAAATCTTGAGCTTTCGATGAGAGCCTCCATTGTCATCGTCAGGAGCAACTGACTGTCTTCACTGCTGTTGTGGTGGCCTTATATAGCCCATGGATGGCTTCTGATTGGTCAGCAATGAGTACTGCTGTCACAGATGGTGTCAATTTTATGAAATGATGGACAGTATGGCGGTGGGCTCTCCGTAGTCTCCATCATTGGCTAACTTTTTTATGGAGAATTTTGAAGAATGTGCATTAAATTTGGCTCCCCTCTGTACATCCTTATTTTATCGTTACGTTGACGGTACATTTATGGTCTGGCAACACAGCGCAGAAGCTGTCATGGAACACGTGAACAGCATACATCCAAACATCTGGTTCAATGTCAAGATGGCAAGGGATGTTGCCATTCTTAGAAGTTTCAGTACGATGACAGGCAAATGGGTGTACTAGCCACTCTGTGTACCGCAAGCAGACACATACCAATTTATATCTTAATGCACAGAGTTTCCGTCATCCTGTTCAGAAGAGAGCCATTTCGGACACGTAGAGCAAAAACGGTTTCTGATGAGGAGCACTTGAAGTCCTAAATTAACCAACTGAAGTACATATTCCGAAAAAATGGCTACAGTGCATGCGATATAAAGGCAGCATTATCCAAGAAAAGGAAATGTGAAAATGCTGCACACTCACAGGATGAACCACTGATTGCAGTTCTTCCTTTTTGTGGCACTATATCCAGTACAATAGGAAGAGTCCTGGGTAGACAGGGTATAAGAATGATTTTTCGTCGTCCTAAGAAAATTAAGGAAATGATGCACCCTGTTAAGGACAGTCTCGGCTTCAGGGTTCCTGAAATTTATAATATCCCCTGTGAGCATGGAAGCAATTACATAGGTCAGACTATTCATACTGTTTCTGACCACTGTGCAGAATACCAACGGCATATTAAAAATAGAGAACTAGAGAAATCGGCAACTGCAGAGCACAGCCTCACTAACAAACATAAAATACTGTTTGATGAAATAAAAATTTTGTCCCATGCCTCCACGTACTGGGATTCGTTCCATGAGTTGTGGCAACTATGGTGTATCATACAAGTATGTGGCACCACCATAATCACAGTAAACATGTTTGAAAGTCATAGCAACTATGGTGTATCTTGCAACAATTTGACAATGTGGGAATTCTATGGTGTTCACTGAACTGGTACGGGAATCTGTATCTGAATGCCAATATAAAATGGGGTTCCACTACAGGAGCTCACAGGAAAGGTTGAAATGAAATGCACACTTCAATAGACAGATTCCGACCACATGGGAGGGTGGCAACGACAGACTCACCGCAAAGTGGGCGGTCCGCCTCACCCCATACTGACCCGTACATGGCTGTTATGCAACAGTTGTTAACAGAGGACTGACACTGAACAATGCAGAAATTAATGGCAGGGGCGGGTATGTCAAGGGCAACTATGTTCCCCACTCTATGGCAGGACTTGAAGGTGTGCAAGAAGTGTTCAAAATGGATTCAGTTTCAGTTAACAGAGCTGCAGAAGTGGACGTAATATGAGACCAGCCAAATCAACGTGGAGCAATTTGAGTGGGAACGGATTGAGCAGCTAAATCACACTGTTGTGATTGATAAAACCTAGGCATGAGCATATAAACCAGAATTGAAGACCCCATCTGTAGAATGACAATGCCACAGGTTCACCATGGTGATACAAGGTGTTTCAGAATCCATCCCAATGAAGGTCATTCTCATTCTGGTGTATGATGACCATGGTGTTCTGGAGTGTCACCCTGTTAGGGAAGGCCACACCCAATGCCCAGTACTACATCTGCAATGTACACATCCAACACTGCTGGATAATGCAGTCATACTCCACGATAACGCTACAGCCCACATTGCAGACCTCATAAAAATTGAGTACAGTGGTGGGAATGGGAAATCCTCCTCCACCCATCCTACTTACCAGATCTCCGTGCGTGCGACTTTGACCTCATTCCAAAACTGAAGAAACCATTGCATGGGAGACACTTTGGAAACACAGTGGATATCCTCATGGTTTTTTGGCGGTGGATCACACTGATGGCAATGCCGATGACATTCAGCACCATCTCAGTCATTGTCAACACTGTGTGGATGCACTAGGGGATTAGTTTGATGAACAGCAGTTGATTTTGATTCATCTTTGTTCAATTTGTACTCTTACACAATTAAGTTATAAAGAGTTCCAGTGTTTGTGTTTCATTTCAACCTTTCCCCAGACCTCCAGTACTGGAACCCCATTTTATGTTGGCATTAAGATACAGACTCCATTACCAATTCAATGCATACCATAGAATTCCCACACCACGAGATATACAAGGGCTGTTCAATAAAGAATGATCATAAATTTTTTTATGGTCATACTTTGTGCTAAATTTTAATCTTATGATATTCTGTTAGCTTAATGTGCAACAAACACACATAGTAGTTTCATTGTTGGGACTCCTGGTTCCTGCCTGTGAGAGGCAGGCGAGGTCAGACATGTTCAGTATCGCCAACCAATGCAATGGAGGTAACACGCGAGGAACAATATGCGGCCTTTAAATTCTGTTTTCGTCTCAACAAATCTTCAGCTGAGGCCTATACAATGTTACAGGAGGCCTATGAAGATTCTGTTCTTCCCTACAATGGAGCTCGAAGGTGGTTTAAAGGGGAGACAATCAATTTCTCCAGTTACTGCTCTTACAGAAGAAAACATCAACAATGCTGCTGTCATTGTGAGAGAGAATCAATGAATTACCTTAAGATCACTTTCTGAAATACTGAACATTTCATTGGGTGCAACCCACACCTTGGTGACAGAAAAATTAGACAAGGAAGATGTTTGTGCGCGAACGGTTCCAAGACTGTTGATTCCCGAACAAAAGAACATGCGCGTGCAGGTCTGCATGTAGCTAAAGTTGATGTTAGAGGAAGATCAGGAGTTTCTTTCAAATGTAATCACTGCTGATTGGCTACATCATTTTGATCCTGAGAGCAAACAGCAAAGCTCAGTGTGGAAATCTCCTTCATCACCAACCACCAAAAAAGCAAACATGGTTGCTCCTGCTGAGAAAGTTATGGCCATCTCATTCTTTGATATTCATGGAATGGTTTATCAGCATGTTGTACCCGCACTCACATCAGTAACTGGACAATACTACAGGGATGTCCTGAAAACACTGCAAGTCCATATCAGGCGCAAAAGACCACATTTCTGTGAAGCAGGCTGGATGCTGTACCACGACAATGCGCGGCCGCATATTACCAATGTTGTTGCTGAGTATCTTGCAAAAATCAACATGAAATGCATCCCTCAGCCGCCCTATAGTCCAGATTTAACCCCATGTGACTTTTTTCTATTCCCTCACATGAAGAAATGCCTTCATGGGAGGCATTATCAATCGTCAGAAGCAGTGGTGAAGGCTGCGGAGGCGATTTTGAAGGACCTCTCAAAAAATGGTTTCCAACATGTATTTGAAGACTGGCAGCGCAGCCGGGACAAGTGCATCTCAATCATGGGAGATTACTTTGAGAGGGGTCATCAAAATATGATAATTCTTCATTGAACAGCCCTCGTACAACAGTTGCTATGACTTAAGAAATGACCCTCATATGACTCCAGGAAGGTACTACAAACCCCTACATATTGCTCTGTGGGGATTGCGAGGACAAGATTAAATTCATTACAGCATGCATTGAGGCATTTAAACTAGCATTCTTTCTGTGCTCTCCACACGAATGGAACGGGAAGAAACCCTAATGCAATCATACTCCATGGTAACACTACAGTCCACATTGCAGACCTCATCAGGAATTGTTCAGCAGTGGTGGTGCAAAGCACATATCATCTGCTATGCACTTCACAGTACAGAGTATAGTTTTAGATATAGAATGAACTGCTGTAGGAAGGGCAGCAAGCTATTTCACATGATCTATGTAGAATTGTACAAACATTCTATCAGTTTTCAGCAATTTTGGTTCATTTTCTATTCTTCAGTCACATTGGTATGTATCATTACAATTTTCATGTGAAGTTTGAAAGGAGGAAGCTGAGTACCATTTCCCCTGATTTTGGTGAACATTTGAAACTGAAAAAATAAATGGATTACTTTTAATCATTTAGTAACGCTAGGAAAGAACAAGACTTAGGTTTTTTGTCAGATTGGTCAGAAATATTTTATTTTCAAGTTTACTGGACACTTCTCACACTGCTCTCAGTACTTTAATTTTGAATTTATTCAGCTTATTGTTTGTCAACAAACTTATCTCTGATGTCACAGTAACTTACTAACACAGCTACTGAACCACAATATTTCCAACTCCTTGCAACCTTGCTCAGCACAAATTTCTCTAAATAATGCTGTACAATTAATTTCAATTTTATTGTTACACACCTCTATTTTAATCTCAGACTTTTATGATGACTGCTCAAAAAAATCTGCATTCTGTTTATGGTTCACTTGCTAGAAAGTGAATTTTCTACAAGTGCCTTGACATTCCTTTTTGAATCTGTAGTCATGCTGTAGTAGCCTCATTCTCAATGACTCCCTTCTAGGACTAATTTAATGTAAACATTCAGATCTGTTTGTAAATAGGAGATCTAAGATGTTCTAACCACATTAGGTTCCCATTCTAAAGCCCATAAGTTAAACTCTCAGCCGCAGTATGATCAGTGCACATTTATGTATAACATCCTCCATAATCCACTAATTAATACCACAATATTTTCTTTTTCTGGTGTGCAAAGTCAAGTTTTCCCCTTTATAATCAATGCTGTTAAACTCCTCTCTGTATACTACATGTAATTTTATTACTCTAAAAAACTGACGTATGCATCACACACACACACACACACACACACACACACTGCTTCTCAAGTAGCTACCTGTCTGTATTGGTTTTCTGCATGCCTTACTATTAAGAGGACCTCATGAGTCTCCACTCAGTATTAGTGATCAAAAAGTCTGCTTCTGGTATATCTGAGCGTTCCACCTGGGTACCATATACCACTATCAAACCTTAAAATGACTGAGCTAACTGCAAGCATTGCTTCCACCCCTAGTGACAGGCAAGCTGTATTTTGCATTAGACCAACACTGTCCTGGGATACAGGAATGACATGGATTTCCCAGTTAAATGTTTGCACAAGAATAACTAAAAAAAAATGTCTGCCACTAAAGGGCAAATAGTTAACAAACAAAATACATTACTTAAAGGAGGAGGGCATTTGCAGAAAAAAAATTACCTGCTTGGTTCCCAGAGCACAGGATTAGATTAGATTAATTATTCATTCCATAGACCCACTAAAGAGGGATCCTCCTGGGTGTGGAACATGTCAGGTGATTCTATTAATTAATCCTTTGCTCACACTTCTGATTTTGTAATGAAATGATATGAGTTGCCATGTGCTTTCTCAAAATAATAGTTAGATTCTTATACATACATCATCAACATCCTATTGTCAAATATCCCTTAAAGCCAAAATAAAATGTATAACACCTGTTTCACATCAAAGGACTACAGCACAGCTAATGTAGGCCTACATGTTAAAGAATACAATATCAGTGACACTATCAACTATGAAGACTGTCATCATATAATCAAATATACTTTATCAAAATATTACGATGCCAATGGGAATAACGGGCCTTGAGTATGTATGTTCTTATTATGCGTGCACGTGCAGGTATGTGTCTACTACAAGGTGGCATTGATTCTAAGATAATATTATGTTGTATGTTATCTATAATAGATTGGTTTAAAAATATGCAGAGCCTAATAAATTAAACTGTTGATTCTTTAATACTGGTTAACCCCTCTGAGTCGTTAAAAAACTGAACTCTGATGTATAAAATACCTGAAACTTCTGATTACTTTTCAAATTAGTCAGTATGTTAAATACTTGACACTCATGTAAGTGGGAATAAATTTTTCTAATATTATGTTTAAATTTTGTTGGCTATCCTGAGGTACTCTCATTACCAAACACATCAGTATTGTGTGGGTATTATTCACTCAGTTTACAGTAAAATCTTGTTATCACACATCTCTATGTTGTTGTCATGTCACATTTCTTAAGGTATATGTCATACAATGATATAATTTTCCATGTTCATTCAGTGGCATGCATGGATAATGTCTGTTCCTAACTAGGCCTATTTCTCTTGCTGCGTTAAAATGTAAACATAAGATTTTCTCTCTTAATGAGTAGATCATAGCATTTTAAATTTATAAAATCAGTCAATAATTGTGTGAAATATTGAAAATCAAGTATTTGTTGACCCTGGAAGCAGTCAGGTAGGCATCCCGCAACTAGGATCGTGAATGATGAACTGGGATAGCCGATTAGTAATATAGACTAAAGACTACAATGACAGGCTTGACTGTCGATAATAAAAACAGTCAGCAGAACTTAGAATCAACATAATATTTCTCTCTCCCTATCTAAAACACTATGGCTACCCTAAGGCAACTGCCAAAAAATTAAAACTAATTGCGAATGAGTGAGCAACCTGCAGATCCCTCCAGTATATATAAAACACACACAACACACAGAGAGAGAGAGAGAGAGAGAGAGAGAGAGAGAGAGAGAGAGAGAGAGACTTACAACTGTCCATAAGTTTACGAACACTATTAATGCAAATACCTTTTATAAACAAATGAGTACATTGAGTGCTGCATTAATTTTCTGTGTTTCCAATAACACACCAAACAACAAATTAGATTGCCACAGTGTGATTTTGTATATTATTTTGACACATTTTCAACATGAGTTAACCAACGCATATCCTCATTTTAAAACCCAATTAGCCCCTACTGCATGTATAGCCCTTATCCTAAAGATTGAAACTAAGGCAGTATGCATATATTCAATACATCCTGGGGGCAGTTTATGCAAAGCTCAGGGTGTGAAAACTGTTCAATGATTCTACTGTCCATTCTCTAGTCGTTCATGAGCCTATGATCACACGAAAATTGGTGACCAAGTTTACAGTTCAGCATCCGATACAAATCTCTCTGCGATTTCGCAACTCCACACATGAAAGCTGTAAGCGCCGGCTAAGAAATATGACTCCATAAAAATGTTTTGCATATTTACATATCAAATGCCTACCTGCTTTGACCCCAGTACGAAGTCCTGAATATTGAATTCCTGATCAAAGTAAGGCCTGATTATCAAATTTGCAAGTATCCAATTTTTCAAACTCTTCGTGAGACTTGGCCACACCAATTCCGGAAAATTCATAATATGAGGAAATTTCTCGGGGCCTGAACTTGTATCGCTACAGAAGTTCCTGCTACAACATGTAAATAAGTTTACGCACTTAGTTTTATTTATGGCCTGACAACTCTGCAAAGAATGACATTCACCTTTTGCTGATAAAAATGCAGCGTGATGTACAGTGTACACTGGGGTTAGGTGTCGGTGAACACAGTAATGTGACAATCTGTCATTCCTTTTGCAGGTTATGATATTCAGTGATTTCGAGGAACCGCCATTTAGCACAAATGCACGAGTTGAAGACATCTGCAAACGTTCTTGACCTCCACGTTTCGAAGAAAAACAAATTCGTTTCAAAAAATCAAGCACCCTGCCACTCCTCCAAACACTACCGGCCATATCCGCGCACTGTCAACATCTGAAAGTCGCTGTAGACACGGCAACCAACTTGGGATACAGTGAAGTTGACATAACCCCACAGTCCGTGATAACCCTATGGATATGGAGCCCATTTTTGTCCTTTCTAAAATACATGAAATGTTCATAAAAATGGCTACCTCACCTTTATATTAGATGGTATATCGATGAAAACGCCATTTAATTCTTGAAAACCCGTTTGCTAAAACCATGTCATCCTACAAGTTTCTAATTCTAGACTCATTAGATTACACAGGTGAAATGATCGTCATTGATGTGGAATCAATAAAAAAATTTAGTCATAAACACTAAATATAAAAATCATTTATAACACCTATTTACAATGATCGCATTACTGCATTGAATTTGTACAGAAATCAGGTTGTACTAATACTCGCATTATTTGACATTATTATGGCTCGAGCACTATGGGACTTAACATCTATGGTCATCAGTCCCCTAGAACTCAGAATTACTTAAACCTAACTAACCTAAGGGCAGCACACAACACCCAGTCATCACGAGGCTGAGAAAATCCCTGACCCCGCCGGGAATCTTTTTTTTTTTTTGTAACCATACATATTTATTTAAATTATATTAACAAACATACATTAAAAAAAAGACATTTTATTCTATTATATTCCTAGTGATGGTTAATATTACTGCCATTTTATATGTTTTCGTTTTTATATTTTCCTTCTTCGTTTTTCTCTTATTGTTTGTTCCTTAAACCCTTTTACATGGCCATTTGTCGTCTTTTTTAAGGGGGGTAGACATTGCAGGACAGGCATAACAGTTTATATTTGGCATTGATGCATTGATTTTGAGTTTATGTTTCTGTATGTGATGCACTTGTTATGCCACAGGCACATTGTGTATTCTGGTTTGACCTCTTCCTCTAGTTACACTGTTAAGTGGGACAGTATGAAGGAAACGTCACCATGATAGGTGGAGCAGAAGTGGAAGAAACTTTTTTTTTTTACATATACTACAGAATATACCTAAATTGAAGAAGAGAGAAAATTTTTGTCATATTACATAAGAGAAGCAGAAAGGATAGTGTGAGTAATCAATAGAATTTTATAGGCACAAAGTAAAGGAAATCATTTAAAAAATTATCTAATAATAATAATGAGTAGTTGGCACTTTCCACTAAGGAGCACTTTGTGTCACTGATTTCACTAAAAAGAAACACTTTATACTACTATACTTCACTATTTGATGCGAGAAGAGGAAGCACTTTATCTTTTTTGTTGCACTTGTTCACTATCACTGCATACGTTCTTCTTGTGGTGAGTGTGGTGAGGTGTTGGTGGCGGTGCTGAGGGTCACAGGCTGGGGAGGACTCTGGCGATTGCTGTCTGCAGTGGAATCTGCAGGAAGTTTTTGAAGTTCTCGTGGTATCGCCTGTGCTGCTGGGCTGTCTTGTTCTCCTCCCAGAGGTCCATCAGGAAGGCCAGCTAGTCGGTCTGCCTCCGCGCTACGATGGCGTGTGCCGTCATGGCGAGGATCCAGAGAGTCGCCAGTCGCTTGGGCCGTGGAAATGGGTTGCAGTCTGGGGCGGTGATTGCTTCCACTGTGATGCTTCCCGGCGCCGTTCTGTTGATGTGGGCCACCATCTGCTGGCACGCTTCCCAGATGTTGATGGCATTCCCGCACGTGAATCGGTGCTCGAGGGTGTCGGTCATGCCACATACGTCACACTTGTCACTTGCGACGAGTTTTATCTCCGCCAGTCTTTGGTTGGTTGGTACCGTTCTGTTAATTATTTTGTACCATGTCTCCTTCGCATGTTTAGGCAACACGTTTTCCGAGACGTTCCCCCATATTTGTTTCCAATTGTATTGCGAGAGTTTTTGTTCAAATTTGTTTTTTGCCGGCTTCCCCCTGAGGGCCCAGTATATTCCCTTGGCTGTTCTGTGGCTGGGGTTCGCCACGGTGTCCAGAACGTAACTTTTGTTGGCGTAGTGCAGCCTGACGTGTCGCATTCTGAAGGGAATGTGTCTCGTGTCGACCGGCGCTTCTTGTGATGTGGGCCTGTATCTTCCAATTATCTTGGCTGTGACGCTGTCAGGGTTTTTGTCCTGGATGGCGAGCGTTCGTTTCAGTAGAAGGGCTGCACATTTGGTCTTTATATCAACTAGACCTAGTCCCCCTTCTTTCGTTGGCAGCGAGCACGTTGCTTGCGCCACTTTGAATATATTTCGACGCCACAACAGGTAGTACACTGCGCTCGTTAGTGCTCGCGCAATTTCTGTCGGGATGCTTAAGATTTGCGCCAGGTACCAAGCTTTCGACAGGATCGTCGTGTTTATCAGTTCTGTTTTCTGGTGTATTGTTAGCTTTTGGTTCGCGTGCTGTCTGGAGAGACCTCTTATGGTGTGTAGCACGTCCCTCCAGTTGTATGCGGCCATTCTAAGTGGACAAGACTGTATATATATATCAAGAACTTTATGGCTTTCTGCTATTTTATACCACTGGCTGTCTGGTTTGAGTCGTTGATTCCCTATCGGCAGTAGCACTGTTTTTCTGGGGTTGGTTTGGGCGCCTGACGCTTTTTGGAATGTATTCATGATGGTTTCTACTCTCCCAATATCTTCCTGGTTTTCAATAAAGATGCCTAGGTCGTCAGCGTAGGCTATACATGCTACTGCTTTGCCTACTACGGAAAAGCCTCTGATGTCGTTTGTGAGTTTCCGCAGCAGCGGGTCCAGTGCTATAGCGAATAGAGCCATTGACAGTGGACAGCCTTGCCTCACGGATCTGTCCAGTTTTATCAGTTTTGTTTCCCAACTACTGATTATTACTGTCGATCTCGCAGTACTTAGTATCTTCTGGATGATTGCGATGAATTTTTGCCCAAACCCGAGTCTGTTTGGTGTCTCTACGAGATATTTGTGGTCGATCCTGTCGAAGGCTTTGTTGAAGTCCACCGAAATTATGGCACCTGCGCTTCTGGTGGTGGCTGCCTGTGCTATTATGTCCCTGTAGGTGCATGTGGCGTCAAATATATTTTTCCCTGGTACCGCACATGTTTGCCACGGACTGATGACTTTCCTCATCGCCGATTTCAGGTTGTTTGCGATGCATTTCGCTATTGTTTTATAGTCGGCGTTGAGGAGCGTAATTGGACGAAACTCTTCAATGCGGCGGGCGGCTCTCTTCTCAGGGATGAGTGTTATGGTCCCTTCAGTCAGCCCAGGTGGAATTTCCGCCCCATCGAGTATCTCGTTCACCATTTCCGTGAATTGCCCTCCTAGCACGTCCCAATATGCGAGGTAGAACTCGAGCGGGATGCCGTCGGCGCCGGGTGCTCTTCCTCTCGCGCTGGTCCTCATCGTTTCTGTGATGTCATCCACGTCGACATTTTCTGTCAGCAACGCCCTGTCTGCGTCTGTGAGCATGTTCCTCGCCTGCTGGAGGATTTCAGCAGTTGCCGCGTCGTCTGTCGCTTCTCGACGGAACATGTCTCGGAAATAGTCCTCGATGTGTTTTGTTAACTCCGTTTTCGTCGTGAGCGTCTTTCCCTGCTTGTCCTGAAGCTCACTACGCACTTTCCTGCGCCTCTCTCCCTTTCCCTATTTAAGTGGTGCATGGTGAGTGGCTCTTCATCCACCTCGCCATATGTTTTACTTCTGGTGAGGACGCCTCTTATTTGCTGTTTCTTTATTTGAAGGAGTTTTGCCTTGATTCTCGTCACTCGCGGCAGGTATTGCTGGTCGTCTGCTGGTGCGTCGAGTGCGTCTTTCAGGCACTGCTGGTAGAACTCGGCCGTGGTTCGCCTCCAGAATGACTTTTCCGCGCTGTATCTTATCAACAGGCTGCGCATTGTCGGCTTCGCTCGTGCCAGCCACCACTCGGTCGTGCTGCTGTAGCGTGCGCGCTGTGCCAGGCATTCTTGCCACGCTTCCACTGTTTGCTTGCGCAGTTCCGCGTCCTGCAGGTGTTCCGTATTTAGCTTTCACGTGCTTCTTGTGCTGACGTTCTTTCCTTTTTGGAGATGCAAGCTGCATTCGTAGCTGCAGTGGTCCGAAAAGGTGACAGGATAGACTTCAACGTGCGCAACATTTTTAGTTGCTGCTCTGCTGATATATATACGGTCCAGTCTGCTTTTACCATTTTTGTGGTGGTATGTAAATTCAGTGTGTGTTGGATGGAGAAGGCGCCACGAATCTTCTATTTTCAGTCGTCGGATCAGTTCTTGCAGTTCTGGGCACATGTTTGCTACAGGTATTTGGTCTTCAGCTGCGGCGACACAGTTACAATCTCCTCCAATGATGATGTTGTTATTGTTCTGCATCAGCAGTTCGGCTACTTCTCTATTATAGAAGGTGCTTCTTGCTCGCTTGTTGTCTGTGCCAGAAGGTGCGTATATGTTGATAAAGAGCGTCTTTTCTATGTTTAGCGCTATCCCTCGGCCGCTTGACAACATTTTAGTCCCGCCAAAGTCGATCCCGTTCCGTACCATTATTGCCGTACCGCATTGGGATTCTGGGTCTATATTTGTGATTGCCACATATCCTGCTATCGAACCTGGGAACCCGGGCGTGGGAAGCGAGAACGCTACCGCACGACCACGAGCTGCGGACTTGACATTATTAGTAAAACACACACAACAGTTGTTCCCACTACGAAATTCATCAGCAGAGTAGGTGGAATTAGGTTCCTCTTAAACTGAACTGTATTGGTAGTTAAGATTTTTAGGGTTGCTGGGAACTTATTGAAAATATATGTTCCTGAATAATGGACATATTTTTGAACCAAAGTAAATGACTTTAAATCTTTGTGAAGAGCATTCTTATTTCTCGTACTAATTCCATGAACTGGGCTGTTACTTTGAAAAAGAGATGTATTTTTAATGACAAATTTCATTAAGGAATAAATATATTGAGAAGCAAAAGTTAATATCTCTAGGTCTCGTAAAATCCCTCTGCAGGATGGAGTTCACACTACAAATAATTCTTATTACACATTTTTGGACGCAGAAAAGTTTAGCTTGACTTGATGACTTATCCCAAAACAATAATACCGCATGACATTACTAAATGGTAACAAGCATAATACACCAGTTTTTTTTAATTTTTATATTCTCTATGCCTGACAGCATTTTCATTGCAAATAGTGATTTGCTTAGGCGTTTCAGCAGTTCTACAGTGTGCTCCTCCCACTTGAATTTATTATCAAGCCACAATCCCCAAAAACTTAACACTGTCCACTTTGTCTATCTGTTTGTCACCATATTTTAGGCATGTAATTGTGGGAAACATCTTACAAGTTCTGAACTGCATGTTATGTGTTTTCGCAAACTATAGTGGGAAAGATTTGGCTAGGAACCATTTATCAATGTCCTCAAAAGTGTCATTGATTGATCTTTCTAAGACTAAACTTGATTTACTATTTGTTACAATGTTTCTATCGTCTACAAACAAAAGGAACTTAACATTTAGTAATGTTACTGATGAAAGGTCATTGATATACACAATAAAAAGTAAGAATCCTAAGATGGAACCTTTTTGGATATCACATGTAATTAATATCCAGCTGAATGATGCCTGCTAGCTTATACATATCTCCTTCCTAAACACACACTTTGTTTCCTGTTTGAAACATAGGATTTGAACCATTTTGCAGCATCTTCTTTTACACCATAATACTCTAATGTAATTAACAGAATATTGTGATTTAGACAGTCAAATGCCTTTGATAGATCAGAAAATATACCAGTAGCCTGTAATTTATTATCTAATGAATTCAGTACATTGTCACTGTATGTGTAGATAGTCTCCTTAATAACAGAACCCTGTATAGATACGAATTGTAACTTTGACAACATGTTATTTTCTGTCAGAGGGTTAAGGAGGTAATTGTGTATCACATTTTCTAAGTATTTTTAGGATGCTGGAAAAAGTGAAATTTGATGATAGTAATTTTACCTCCATTCTCAAACAAACATAATGCAACCATTCAGGAATGTTCCACTGATAAATGACTGATTTAATACGTTATTAAACTCAGAAGCACACACTTTAATTAACTTTGTTGATATTTTATCATAATGACTAGAATATTTTATTTTAAATATTTTGTTATGGACTCTACTTCTGCTGGGGCATTGGGTGTCTTATTTGTATTAGTAAAGTTATATGTAAAGACTGGTTTGAAGTACTCTGTGGTGGCTTCTACTGAATCTGAGAAACCCATCTTTTCAGTTACAGGTATGAAATGCTTGTCAAAAAGCTATGTTACACTGCACACATCAGTCACCAATATATTGTTTACACTTTACCCTATCTGCCCTTCTTCATGTCTGGTTCTAACACTCTCCTCTTTCCCTGTCTCCCATACTGTCTTTATTTTCTTATCTGCAATGATTATCTTTTTTTGTGATGCATTTGCTTTGATTCCCCTATTACTATTTTTAATATTTTGCAGTATGTCTTGTTGTGTGGTGTAACATGAACATAAAAGCTGTTTCTGACTGACAGATACAGTTTCCTTTTTCTTTTACAATATACCCTTATTTCTTGAGTAATCCATAGCTTCTTTGCAGTTTTTGGCCCCAATCTGGGATACTGAGCAAGGTGGCGCAGTGGTTAGCACACTGGACTCGCATTCAGGAGGATGACGGTTCAATCACGCATCTGGCCATCCTGATTTATATTTTCCATGATGGTTCCTGTGAATGGGCATGGCCAACTTCCTTCCCCATCCTATCCTAAACTGATGACCTTGCAGTTTGATCTCCTCCCCCCAAACCAAACTAATCCAATCCAATCCAATCTGGGATAGCTTTGGGGGAAACAATATTCAAATAAGGAAAATGCTGTATTGTTAAAATGTCGTATTTCTCATTCTTGCCATGAGCACTGTAAACTCAGTCCAGTTTATGTCTTTGAAGTGTGTCCCAAAATAATTCATTTTTGGCTGACTGCACTCATTAAACCATATTTCATGCATTATATATCCTATCAGTATTAACACTTAACAAAAGGACATGCATTTCATGGTCGAATAGGCCATTGACTATTGGTTTTGTACCGTAATCTCGTTCATTAGACCTTTCTATAAAGATGTTATGAGTGGCGGTTTACGAGAAATTGGATACTCTAATTGGGAAGCCTACAGTAGGAATTAAGTTGAATGATACTGTTACTGACTCAGATATATTCTTGCTGGGAGAGTTTTTAAGAAACCCATGCCACAGAATAATATAAGAGATACATTATAAGCAATCTTTTTCTCAAAATCAGTGTATCACATTCAATAAAACTCTTTTGCTAGCGCTTATCAATAAATTCATAAGTTCCTTGTGCCTGTAAGTAGCTTCCATATAACTACAACACTGAATCTATGTGTGTTAATCCAACTAACTCTGTACATTTTGTGTTTTTTAAGTTATTATAATATAGCTGTATTGTTTCAGTTATTATAATTTGTAATTTTGTTCATTTTTTCATTTTGTAAATAATTATCTTAACTGTTACATTCATATAAATTTTTCTGTAGTACGATAGACCTGTCCCTTACAAATTTGCAATTAACTATCGATCAATCAATTAAGGCCCAAAACATGAATCAATTATAAAAAGAGCAAAAGTGAGAAAAAACAAGTCAGTGAAGTTAATGATGTGATGGATATCAGTGTTGTACACGTAACAAACAGTTTCCTAATTGCATCAAAATGAAAATGTGAGACATTTTTGAGAAAGAAATATCCACAGTCTGTCAAAGTCAAAGCTACAAGACGGTAAGAGAATTGCAGTGTTTAACTAGAGAGAAGCCTGTGCTTTTTAATAATGGAGAGTCATCTTAGATCATCACACCATAAAGATAAAAAACTGGGGTAAACATCATAATCTTAGCACAATGCATGTTTAAACTGTATATAAAGGAAGATGGGGATACATGCATTGTGGCCATCAGCATTTGCATTACATCTTTAATAAATTGTTTATTTCTCCAAACATATACTCTTCTCGCCATTCTGTCTAAAACGTCATGCTCATAGACAAAAAATTAGCAATTGGAAATTGTTTTCATAAGAAACATTACCCTGTAAATATATGTAATTTTAGTCAGCCTCCTGAGTATTACTCAAGGGAATATGGTGTAATTCTTTATATTTAGAATGGTTATAAGCCAGTATCTTACTAAACAACAGGAAACTCTCAAACTTGAATGGAGTAACTTTTTTTGGTGATACAGTTCACTTGTTTATTATCTCATACACTGCATTTCATATTTATATATAGATGGATGTCTTATATCATATCATTGTAAAGATTTCAAAGGCTTTGTACGCTATGTAAACTCACTCTATATGCATACTACTCTCCTTTACAGACTAAATATTGAATTCATTTTCTTTATACATGATGGCTAATTCACACTCTCTGTCACGTCACATCAAATCCCATGAAGACACCATCATATCAGAATTTCACACTGTCCATGACGTAACATCACATGTTTCCCAGTGCTGAACGGTGAAAATGTGTTTGTGAGTTACCATTCATGATACAAAAGTCGTACAGTAATATCGGAATTGTGGAACCAACAATAATAAAGTTTATTAATGGCCAAACCTAGCTTGATATTGTATGTTCTTGATCAATTTTTACGTCATTAAGTGTTGGGAAGTGAAACAACATTTCAAAGTCTCGACATTTATTTGCTAGCGAAGATTTCAACATACAAACTAAAAAAGAATATTGATAAGGGAATATACAGAGCATATTTATCTCATTCATTACGTTTTTCTTGATGTAACTAGCAACGTTAAAAACAAAAGTATTTTTGTTCTTCGTGTAAAATGTTATCCAATGAAGCTTGCTTCATCAACTTAAGGTCTGGGTGTCAGCTCTGTTTTGTTATTGTGAAAACTAAATATCATCTGGCTTTTTGATATCTGATCTCGCTTGTGAAAGAATAATCAACGAAAGAAATAAGTTGTCATGGAACATGTGCAATTTTCGACAAAAACAAAGCATAATAATGAAAAGTAAAGATTAAGAAGAAACTAAAGTACAACATCCACTACTGTAAAATGATTAAGCGTGGTAAAAACAGTTAAACTTTCGGTGTTAGTTGCTGATGACACCGCTAAAACCTACTTCCTGAGAAACGTTGTTGTGACTTGACGGCCTGTGTGAATGCCGCCATTTGAAATTCGTTGTGGAATGTTTTGACATGATGTAACATGATGGCCAGTGTGAATTAACCACTACCCCAGAAAACTATCTTGTGCCATTACAAGAGAAAGAAACACAATAATGTCAGTGATTTGTGGTAGACTAACAACACAGTGAATGACCTTATTGCATGAAAAGCAGTCCTGTAGGTCGAGTCGATTCACACTGAACTACCACTCCACATAACATCAACTTCAGAGTGCATTCACATTGGACGTCACAGCACAGCAATTCACTTAGTCCTCTAACGAACGTTGAAAGTGAGGCTGTAGCGACCAAGATCGTTATTTTCATCTGTTACCGTGTTTATGTAAGCTGTCATATAGTTTGCACTCCAGCAGTCAAAGATGCTGAGTTTCAGTTTGTTCTCTGTGTGTAGTGTGACATTCTATAAATGTTACAGAGGACTACAGTTCCTTGACAGTTATGGACTCTCTTTTCAGTCTCTTCTCTAGCGCTAACTGGTCTCAAGTTTTATTAAGTATCTTTTCTGTGTTTATTAGTTAATAAATGGTATTCGTTGCTGATACACTATGTTTTATATTTCGCACAACTGGCTGAGTACCTCGACCATACTGTTATAGTTATGCAGAATGCTAACACCCAGTTCCTCCAACCTTAATGACCCCAATATGATCTCAGCCTAGGTTTCTTATGTACATGACCAGAAAAAGCAGGATTAACTTTCAAGAGCTAATGAGAAATTTTCACGAAATCCAAGAACGCACCAGCCGCTGAGGTACTCAGTATCGTGACTCGCTGTGATATCGCCTCCATTCTGGCGTCATAACCTGCTGTATGGTTTGTAAAGGTAGAAGAAAGCTTTCATTACACAATAGATCAAACTATTCACATAGTTTTAAAGTGTTGTATCAAGCATAAGTGACATATTAAACAAAGGGAGCTTGACAAGTTGGCTATAACTGAGCATTGCCTGGAAAATGGACACAAAATACAGTTTGAAAAGACGAGAGTCTTGGCTAATGCATCATCATATTTTCCGTTAGAAAATGGGCAGCTGAGATTAGAATAAACCGCAATTGTTTCAACAGAGACCAGGGGTATGCATTTATTAGAGCGTGGGGACAGGCACTGGATCTCGAAAGAGAGCAAAGACAGGTGCTCAAAGTTTGCAGATAGGCAGAAGCAGGAGTTTCAAATGTGGCGTCGGCCCCTTTTGCCACTTGACACAACATGATCCTGTGGTGGACTGGAGCTGCTACGAGTTGCTCAAATTGTCTTCTGGGCTTCCCGGCAGATGTCATTTCGGTTCTCTCTGACTGGTGCCAGGTACTACTATCGTGCCTATATATGCGGTAATCAGTACCAACACCTGATGATGATGGTGGAGACAGCCATTGACAGCTCGTGTATTTTATTGGACAGAGTACGGGCACTGACAGCTCGTGTATTTTATTGGACAGAGTACTGGCACTGATCTCAATGAAGAAGGACTTTATATGTAGCATCATAGACTTCAATGAATACTTCACTGACAGATTCTCTGCTCATGAGGAGAGGAGAATAGATGTTCCTTACAAACATTCATCATAAAGTAAGCGTATTTCTGTACAGTGATTATTTTGTTATCCACTTTTAGCCATGCAGTTCTCTTTTTCTAAAAAGAGTTGAAGGCACTCTCACAATAGTTAAAATGTGGCTACAATTACTGAATTTTCGCTATATCTGATTATTTATTTAACTACAAAATTACATTTTAATTAACATTACCTAGTATTATAACAGTTTCCAAACTGACATCAGTCCATGGCAGCTAAAGTCTTCACGACTTCTTACTTTATTCTTGGTATCAGTATCGAGGTGTCTGCCTTTCATAGATGAAGTGTGTACACAACTCATAGGTCGAAGCAACTGCAGGGGAGGATCAACCACTTTAACAAACATTAGACTGCTGATGGCAGGAAGACGGAATGAAGGCACTGTAGGAGTCATTATGAGATTCATTTACGAAAACCCAAGTTCATATTCAACAGTAGATATGGGAACACATTTCACTGCATTAGAAGGGGAAGGAGAGATGCTGGCATTACCTTCTCCATCAAATAATCCCGAAATTCTCCAAGTATCCATCTTCCTGAAACATCAAACCGACGAACTAAGGACTTTATACTTTATGGTATGCCAATATTTTCAGGCCAAGTCGATGAGCCCAGTACTTCTACACTTGGAGAGATAGCAGAAGACGATTCTCCATCAGCTGGTTTAGAAAATCATAAAACCTGCTGGACTCTAGATGTCTGTTTTTTGTTCCCCTTTCCAGTGTAATTCCTCTGCAGTCCAATTTTTCTATTGCTTTGTAGACTTTACAGTAACGAGGACCACTGCTCACCTTCATTTCTTCAAAGAGCAGCAGCTGGTTTCTGATTTTCCGATGGGTAGAATCTAGTGTGATGTCTCCTGACTACCTATACAGTTCAAGACTTAGTTCTGATGATTCTTGAATGGAATCACATAGTAGAGTTAAGTCAAGAATGAAATTAACATTAGCGATGCACTTCAGTAACTTTTGGTACATATCGCCATCAGTTGACTCTCTACTTTGATCATCTTTCGCAGCTGTGAAGTGACTAACCAAACCTTTAAATTTTTGTTCACATAGCTGACACACTTCTGGAGTTTACTATTCATCTGGCGCCCAGGATTCTGTCTATATTCGGAATTTCAATTTCAACTTCCTGTGCAATGCTGCTTTAAGTCTCCAGCATTCTTCAGTGACTGGTGGTGCAATGAATATAGCTTGTCTAAGAAAAACCTGAAGGGATTCAGATTTGATGGGAAGTCTCTTTTTATTGCATCACCAACTGACAATTCAAGCCTATTGTTATTACAATGCCAATCCAAAATCTGTGGGAAATGCTGTTTCATTAATGTAACAACTCCTTCTTTTTCTTCTCATCATGACTACTGCTCCAATTTTTATGACTGAAATAAGATTTTCTTTCAGGAACACCTTAGTAAATCGAATGGATTCCAAATAATTTAGCAATGTGTTGCAAAGACGTTCAGCAGTAACATCACTTAATCCAACTATATCAATGAAAATATTTGTGGTCTCTGTGTGATATTGCAGTGCCTGTGCTGTTAAGTAGAAAGATGCTATGTTTTATCAGACACGCATCCATGTCTGTAGGAACAGTCACTGCGGTTCCTAACTCTGTAATGAAGTATAGGAAATGTTTTCGTAGTTGCGAATACAAACAACCATCAGCTGTAAAATCTTTGCTGGACTCGTGCTTATACCCTAATTTTCCCCTTCATGTGAGCAGTCATGTTAATCACTTGAGTTATCCATGCATGAGTAACAGTTAGACCCAAACTTCCATATGTCATTGTCCTTATGTCAAAGTCTGTACTCATACACACATTATGTAATTCTCATAGAGGGGAAGACATTTCGTTGACAGCCACTGCATTACAGTGCAATGCATGTTTGCATGATTGCCTGAAGTAATGCTGCAATGTTCATCTTAACAATATCCTATTTATTCGCTGATACAAGGCAGTGACTTTCAATTGAAATGTTCTCCCATGTATGGGAATTACATGATGTATGTACAATTACAAGTCATGACACATGAATGACAACATATGGAAGTTTGGGTTTGGGCATGAGTCATGCACAGACCGTCAAAGCAGTTATGGCTACTGCTCGCGTAAAGTGGGAAATCTAGGTTTGAGTCCAAGTCCAGGAAAGATTTTTCATTGTTGTCATTCTCTTATAGAGTTGATGGTTGTTTGTATTTGCAACTGTGAATACATTTCGCATTTGTGGAGTCTCTCAAGTCAGGGAGTTTGGTTTGAAGATAAATTATTAAGCTTGTCAATTGTCTAATTGTAGTAATCTCATCAATAATTAATGATAATCTTGCTCTTGTCTCAATAATTCTTTTAATCAATATATTTTTCATTTATTGTGCAATGTGATTAATAGTTAGTACATGCATTTCCGAAAAGCAAAGTGAGTCTTATGTCAACAGCACTTTCTTTATGTTCAAATATTTTTTCAGCAAAGAAACATTTCTTCTTTTCTTGAATGGCCTGACAATTAACACAGATATGGTAACCCAGGTTGTGCAAAGTTTATGCCTTTCATATTTCTTTCTACTCCAAAATTTCCTACTTCTTTGAGAATTTTGCAACCAAGTTTTTTGTCTGAAACGACTGACCAGTCACTTTTCTCACAGAATGCAATTTATTGATCCAAAGTCCAACGTTCTGGACGACTAGTTGACTTTCTATCGTCCACACGTTCTTTCACTGCATTTTCACATTTAGGTTCAATGTTCAGGTTTACATTTCCATTTTTATCATCCAGCGACAACATGAAATCTCTAACTTCTCACTCTCACAGGGATTATTAGCAAGTTTTAGCTTTCTAGATGCAGGAAAATAAACAAAATTGTTTGTAAATTTACGCTCATGTTACCTCAACCTCTAAGCTAACATGCAACAAAAGTCAGAACACACAGTACAGTCATCTATACAACCAACAAGCAGGGAACAGTAAGTGGATAACCAACTATGCCATGGGCCATGTGTCGTCTCACTCACATAATAAGAAAGTAGATTCAGCTGTCGAGGACGGTTGCCTGCTGCTTCGAAACGTCTGAAGCAGTTAAATGGGTCGCTTTTCCCACCACAGACTGCACTGGCATCGTTTGTATTACGATTAGCACCATGAAAAATTCAATAAATCCGATTTACGTTCGTGAAATAACTTTTAATTTCCCCAGTATCGAAAATAAGTTACTTTGCCGACAGAAAAGTTCAGGCGTATGCTGCAGCCACCGCGACCAACAGTTCTGTACAGTGTAGCGCTTGAGTATTTCAAGCGTGGATGCCGCGAATTGTCGAGATTGCACTGTCAAATTAGTTCTGTGACGGCCGCCACGACCGCTGTGTTTTGTCTGTTAACTCCGTGCCGTTTACTCTTAGTTTAAAGCAATTGGTATGCTCATGGTTCCTCTACCTTGAGTTCTGTGATTAAGCATAGCCCTAATAACCAATAAACAAGAGCCTTATTCGTTTTTTTCACGAGTCTTGCCTTGGTGTATACTGCGTCTAAAAGACATTCTGTGTTAGTGGAATTACGAAGGAATAAAGTCGTTGTCATCTCAGCAAGGAGATATATTTTCTGTGTCATTTATCGTAAACTAAGCAGGCTAACCGGTTGGACAGGACAGTACTCAGCCCTACAGCAAATTTGGTGTCCCAGATATGGTTTACACCTGCCTGGTGCTCAAATTAGAGGAAGTACTATCGCAGGATGACGAAAAATCCGGCAACGACATATCCTGCTGTGTCCAGGCTAGCTATACGGTTACTACCTTTCTGGCCTCAAAACACTGCGCTTAGGTTTGCTGTAGCTGAAGCCAGTTTCTTTTATTCGGAAGTAACTACCGACACCACCGAGTTCGCGCTGGTTGTGAGCCAACTTGACAATTAGTACGTGGCTGAAGTGCAAGATTTGATAACTTCGCTGCCAGAGAGTGGTTTGTACGATCATCTCAAAGCAGAGCTAACCCGTCATGCATGCACTTCGCAAGAAGAACGTCTCCACCAAGTCCTGAGTCAGCAAGACATCGATGATACCATACCATCCCAGTACTTTCGGCGCTTGAGAAGCAAAAGCGACGCTGGCACTGTACCAGACAACTTGCTCTGAGAACTATCTGAGGTAGTCGGTTCGTCGCGATCTAACATGCCTTTAGACACAGTGGCAGAGCTAGCAGACTAATTGTAAGACGTCGTATCATCCACGCCTGCCAGTGTAACAACTGGGCAGTTCGCAACCACGTCTGCTACGGTACTGCGCGCCAACTACGACGTTCTGACGGTAAAGGTGGACGTACGGACAGCAGATCGTGCAGCTGTTATTACGCCATGACACCTGCAGTGACTGTCGCTGATCCTGATTCCTGAAGCATTCATACAGCAAATTGTCGACCACCTCGACTATAAGTGGGACTGAAACGCAGCAGTGGGTATGTTGGTACCAAAGCAGATATGGTGATAAAGCACATCACTGTACCAAACCCTGCACGTACCCAAGTGCCAGAGGCAGTCGGATGTAGACGCTTCGTACGATTGTGAGTTTGAGTCACAGCGTCTGTTTGTAGACGACCGATGTACTGGACAGAAATACCTGGTTGACACTGGTTGTCATCTGAGAACGACGCTACACAGGTGTAGGACACATATGTCGTTCTGTCTAGCTGCCACAGACAATTCTATCGTGACGTATAACACTGATTTGACCTGGACCTAGGCATATACCGTGTGGGAGTTTACAATCGCGAACGTCGCAGAGCCGATAGTATGAGTGTACTTCTTGGCTTACTACAGCCTTCTGTCTGACATTGCAAACAAACGTCTAGTCGACCAAACCACCGGAACGATGAGTGCAGTATTCAGGTGCCATGCAACCATCCAAACCGCCTAACTGACTGAAACTACAGGGGGCTTCTATACCGCCCTACATCGAGACTTCCCAGCACTTACAAGACCACCAGATATGCCTAAAGGAGTAAAGCATAACACCATGCACAAAATAAAGACTACTGAGGGATCCCCAATATCTTGTAGGTCATGACATTTATCCCCGAATCGCTTAGCACCTGCAAAGGCCGAATTTGAAAGCATGATTCGAGAGGACATCATACAACAATACAGTAGTCCTTGGTCTTCATCACTGCATTTAGTGCCAATAAATTGTGGTGCATGGCACCCTTATTGTGACTATAGAGCACTTAACGCCAACGCAATGCTAGATCATTATCCAGTGCTGTAATTCCATGATTACAACTACGCATTGAGTGGTGCCCGCCAGTACAGTGTGTTGGACTCCACCAAGGCATAATTGCAGATAGATGTCGGCAAAGAATACATCCCAACGACGGCCATAATTACACTGTTGGCTTTATTTGAAAGCAAATTCGTGACATTTGGTCTCAGGAACGCTACACAGACATGGCAGAGATTTATCAGTTCAGTGTTGCAAGGCCTGCCATTCTGTTTCATGTACCTTGACGACATACTGGTATTCTCAGGCTCTCCAGAAGAACATTGCCAGCACCTCATAAAAGTTTGCTGGGTCACCACATTACCATCTCAGACTCCATATCGTTTTCTGAGAAAGTGGAAGCCATTCTGAAGATGCCCTGGTCTTCCACAGTTACGGAGCTGTGACGATTTCTAGGGATGCGAAAGTTTTTTCATCGCCATTTATCACAGAAAGGAGAAAGTCAAGAACCATTAACGACTGTGTTCGTAGGTCCGAAATGCAAAGGGAATGAAGCAATAACTTGGACAGATCGCATGACTACTGTGTTCAAACAAGCAAAACAAGTGATAGTGAACGCCACATTGTTGGTGCACCATGAGCCAAGTACTCTGTTAGCAGCGGTGGTAGATGCAAGCTAGATGACGGTGGGCGCTGTGTGGCACCAACACAATAATGACACGTGGCAGTCTCTAGCCTTTTTCTCGTAGAAACTGTCAACACCTAACAAAGTGGAGCGCCATCTCAACAAAGTGGGGCGCTTATAAGTGCAAACTATTAGCGACATATGAAGCAGTCAAGTACTTCCAACCTCAGTTCGAAGCTCAGGAGTTTACAATCTTCACTGATCACTATCCTCTCTCATATTCATTTCGGCAGAACATCTACTATTCGCCACAGCAGCTTAACCAGCTTTTGTTTATTGCACAGTTCAGTGCAGACATCCAACACATATCCAGGATCGAGAATGTGGTAGCAGGTTGTCTTTTGCTAGTTAGTAACGTCTCCACTATTGACTACACAGAACTGGCAGATGCACAGTTTATCTTCCAGAAACTGAAAGAGACATTGTAGGAAACAGTTTCGTAGTTAGGCTTGTAATTAGTAAACGTTCCTGGCACAAGCATGAAGCTACACTGTGATGTAACAAGACCAAAACCATGGCCGTTTTTTTTTTTTTTTCAGTAAGATTTCAGAAGAACGCCTTCGAATCTCTGCAGATGGCGCGCGATGTGTGTTACGCCCCATCACAGATCGCTTCGTGTGGCCAGGAATGAAGAACGACTGCTGTGAGTAGACGCGATGTTGCATACAGTGTAGCCGGCTATAGTGGCCGAGCGGTTCTAGGCGCTACAGTCTGGAACCGAGCGACCGCTACGGTCGCAGGTTAGAATCCTGCCTCGGGCATGGATGTGTCTGATGTCCTTAGGTTAGTGAGGTTTAATTAGTTCTAAGTTCTAGGCGACTGATGACCTCAGAAGTTAAGTCCCATAGTACTAAGAGTCATTTGAACCATTTTGCATACAGTGTCAGTGTTGCAAGGTCAGTTGGCGCCACATGCGCCGATCGGCAACTTCCCCGACAGTACCATGCGTTTCACTCACGTGCATGTGGACGTCATTAGACCACTATCACCTTCAAACAGTCAGTGACAGCTACTGACAATGTCTGACCGATTCACTCGTCGGCCAGAACCGGTACGTATGGACATCTCCACAATAACTTTGGCGCATGCCTTCGTGCTAAATTGGGTGTCGTGTTTTGGCTATTCCTCTGCACATTGCAACAGCTCGTGGCAAACAGTTGGAAGCGGAATTGTTCGCCAAGCTGGCAGCATTCTGTGGCATGACTCATCACTGAGCAACCAGCTACCATCCTGCCAGCGCATCAAACACTAAAAGCGGCTCTGATGTGCCACACTGATGGGTGGACAGAATCTCTGGCAATGGTCCTATTAGGCGTACAGAATGCGTACAAACCCGATCTGGACGGCTTCTGTGCAGAATCGGTGTACAGAGAGTTACAACGATTGCATGGCGAATTTGTAGATGTGGGTCTGCAGCCTGATAAAGACCCATCCAACTTCTTCGGTCGCCTTAGAGATCACATCAAGAATATCTGACCTCCACAGCCATCCAGACTCAGATCTGTTGCCACTTTTATCCACAAAGACCTTGTCACTTGCACACATGTGATATTGCATACTGATGGTGTCAAACCGGCTGTGCAACCACCATACACTGGGTCACACCATATGGTCAAGGCGGGAGATCGCAGACTGGACGTTCTGGTCAATGGAAAATACACCACCATTACGATAGAAAGGTTAAAGCTGGTGTATGTCTTCAACGAGCTGCACCGCCACAGACACTTGATGGACAAAGTTCACATAGCACCTGGCCCAGCTACAACTCCTCCTGTGCCAGCACCTGATCCAGCAACAACACCTCCTGCACCAACACTGGCCATGGTGCCAGCAACAACGACCACAGAATTTTGTCGATAAGTCCACTTCCTCGCATACTTCCTGGATGGCGCTCCACTTCCGCTGAGAGGGCTGCTGTAGCGACCGTGGCTAGCAGTTCTGTGCAATTAAATGTGCAAGTGTTTCTTCACATGCGTGTCGTACCACGAGTGTTCAATTTCACACTGTCAAATTAGTTATGTGCCAGCCGCCAGGAGTGCTGTGTTTTGTCTATTAACCCCATGCCGTTTGCTCTAAGTTTATAGCAATTTATATGTTCATGTTTACTCTATGTTGTGTTCTGTGATTGTGCATAGCCCTTAGTTACCAGTCAACAAGAGTTTCATTCGTTTTCTCACAAGTCTTCTCATGGTGTGCACTACATCTAAAAGATATTCTGTATCATTCGACCTATTAATGAACAAAGTCGTCGTCATCCCAGCAAGGAGATATCGTCTGTACGTCATTTGTCATAAATTAAGCAGGCTAGCCAGTCAGATGAGCCAGTACTCAGCTCTGCAATCAAAATGTGATCCTCCAGAAAAAGAGCACTGGTTATATGGAAATTTGTTGTCCATCTTCCTGTGAACCCCCTAGAAAAAATTCCACTGCAGTAGCATTCAGTACAGTGTAATTACGTTTACACTATACCACACAATTCCATATACAAATATGCACTTTGAAGCAAATTTTTTTGTGTAATAGTAACTGGCGCAATAACTACCAAACCATACTCAGTGGCAAGAGGCAACACAATTCAAGACAGAATTTCATATTCATTCTTTGAATAGATCTAATATAGTCAAACACCAATTTTATTAAAACTTGCTAAAATGGATTTCTCCATTATATTTTAGAAAGTATGTAAAATGGATGTGAATAAAAATAAAGTTTAATATAAACAATATACCTACAGTTCAGGTAAATCTAGCAGCTGTCATGGATTCTTAAGCAGAAACCCATATACATGAGTCCACAGAACACCATGTCATTAAACCAGCTTCTGTTTTATATGAAACAAAAACAAATGTGGAATAATTTACGCCACTAAATATTACAGATGCGAACAAAAATCAAACAGAGTACTAACAACATACTTACAATGCAATTCAAAGAGTGCAATACACATAAGAAACCATAAACAAGATAACAATGTGATGATACCAGCTTCTTTGTCATATTGTATCACATTATTTTTAGGTTTTGAGATATTTAAAGCACAATCTTTTCCATTTGATAATGGCCACATGATCAAAAAAGCATATTGGGTGTTACAAATAAGTAATTTTACAATCAAAAGGTGACCGTAAGTACATTTACAAAATTTTATATGCATATGAATCCCAGCTTCAAGACGTTAATCCTAGTTTTTTTTGTTGCAATTTCTCGAATACATTATTTAGCAAGGTCACAAAAAAGTTTTCAGTCAGACATTTTACCACAAACCTACAAGTCTCACTCATAATATATAAATGAATTTGTTATGTTGTTGTTCTTGTTGTTATGGTCTTCAGTTTGAAGACTTATTTGATGCAGCTCTCCATGCTTCTCTATCCTGTGCAAGCCTCTTCATCGCCAAATAACTACTCCAACATACAACCTTCTGAATCTGCTTACTGCATTCATCTCTTGTCTCCCTTATATTTTGATGTTCTGTGAGTGGCATACTGCAGTGGCACTGAGGCTGCGTATTTGAACAACCAGTTTTCAATGGCGTCATCCAAATGCCATGTTGGAAAAAGTTCAACTCGGTTGTACCTTGTGATGATATGAGCCCACCCTGACCACCGAATAGCGTCATTTTGCTGCTCCCTGATGGCTACATTTTTCAAACACCAGCTTACTGTCGTAGTGAGCAAAATGACTGATGCTGTATTCCAATCGATTTCAGTGTGTTTTTATTTTCTAGCTGAAAAAAGTCAAAACAGCAGTCAGTAGGTACAATTTCACAGCTTCTGGAATTACAAGTGAAGAAACCTGATATTGGTCTTAAAATTCTTGTAGCGCTAAGTGTGTGTGGGTGTGCTTGCATACACATTCATGCACAGTATCTGCAAACGAATGTTATGTGCTATAATGTTGAAAGATCTGGGATGAATAAATAGATAAACTTACTATAGTCCAAAACAGGGACTTGTATAAACGTCTCAGTTTGAGAGTCCAGTCACTATAAGAATTATGGACTGTATGCAGGAAATAGCCCCAGACTCTGATATGACAGCTGAGAAACCAAAAATTAGATGTATTCCAAAGGGACGAAGGCAATACAATTCTAAAATCTTGGAAGATGGCTGCATCTGCAGATGATACTTACATGCAAACTGTTGCTTGGTTTGCCATAGGAGATAGCATTTTCCACTTTGAGTGTTATTTCTTTCATAAATGTATTTGTTGAACTTATTTTATTTATGCACAAAATCTGTTTTCATATACAATATTTAGGTTTCATTTTCTTTGTGTGCACCTCTTGTGACAGCGCTGATGCCATAATCAGCACTATAACATTAATATCAGACCACATGAGTTCAGCTGACACCATACTGGAACCAGAGTCACAGAAATGAATTTGTGACATCTTCACAGTTCCACTGTAGTTCGTCACTAGGAATGTGGCGTCACTTTTCTCGCATGAGTAAAACTGGCTCAGATTGCAGTAGGTACAGCACTGTTGTTGCTTTAAAAAATAGGAAGCTGGAGGATATAGTCATTGTTTATAAACTAAATTTCTTAAGTTATGTAAGTAAACTGAGATTGAAGTCTGAATAACTCCAATTTCATTCCAGAAACTCTTCCTGGAATTTGTGTTGTATTTAAAACATCTGATTGCAATATATTTTTCTTTCAGTTCTTTAACTTAATTTTTTGTACTCTTTTAGACATTTTGTCATACATGGTATATTTCTTATGTGTGTAGTTATGTAAAATGAGGTAACACAGTTCATTACCTACTATTTAGAGGCTGACATTCCTGACAACAGGAGCACCAATACTACTGAATAAGTGGAATCTAATGCCTTTCAAAAGTAAAAACCAAAACCAAAAATAAAATTGTCTGTCTTGACTCTATTTATGTTTTTATTTTTTTTAAATACACCCCTTAATCCATTTTGACCATTGTCGTCATCAGAATATGCCAGGTAACCAGAACAAATGAGAAATACTATTTCTACCACAATACAAGAATACATAGTTCAGGACAAAATGATTGCCTACCACATTTAAAACCTAAATACACTGTATCTTATAATTCACCTGTACACTTGTACCATAACTAGTGCTGTATAGTGACAGCTTACTTTATGTAACAATCTGTGACCATTAAATGGCAATAAGTGCACTTGAATTTGTCAACTAAAACTCAAATCAATGTTTACAAGTCAAGCGTACAGTCATTTCAAAAATAAGCTATAAAAATAATGAATTGGAAGTGTCATGCTGAAGTTTAAGGTAACATCTACAAATTGAATATACATTAATTTCATAAAAGAAGAAGTCAGTCATTCTATAAAAAATAATGTACAGTCATTTCATAAAAATACTCTGTATGGAAATAAAATGAACAATTGCCCTGTTAAACAGTTTAATGTGTGGTTTTAATTCTCTTTTTTTACAAGCAGAGCTTAATGTTACTTTATCTGTACTGTATATTATGTAGAGTTGTATTGCAACTTCTTCTTTCTGTAAGCTGAAGTTATAAAACACAATGACTTTATTATTAAACTACATGAAACTGGCTTTAACATGTTAGCATAGAAAGAACTGTTGACTCAGGTATCGCCACCATCTCATGGCTGTTGTGTTTATTTGTTGTGTTGACAGTGTAAAAGATGGCGACATTTGTATTAGTACTATTACTTCTTATTTGTTCTGTTTATCCCACAGATACCAATGATGGCTATGGCCAAACCATCTGTTAAGGGATGGATTTTTAAAAAAGAAAAATGTAAACAACAATCAAGAAGGATAATTATATTTGACTAATAATAATGATTGCGGTTTCATACAAAGATCTTGTGTTATTTATAGCCAAAAAATATGTGGTTCAACAAATTTAGAGATCCCGTGTTTGAACCCACCATTTATCTTCATGTGGAAAATGCCACAAAGTTACACCATTCTAACTTGATAAGTTAGTTCTAAGACCAGCTGAAGAAGGTTAGGTTATACCACAGTGGCAGGCAGTATTAATTTATTAGGTAACCTTTACATGTACAGCCTTACTTTGCAAACTACTATGAAATGCATAGTGGACACTTCCCATTGCTACAGTAACATAATCGTGTTTCTTCCCATTTCATTCATGTATGGAGTGCAGGAAGAATGATTGCTTAAAAACTTCTGTTCACACAGTAAGTAGTATAATCTGCTTGTGTGTTCTATACAGGGCAATACATAGTGGGATGAAGAATATCTGTAGATTCTTTATTTAGTATTGGTGTTTGGAATTAGTAAGCAAGTTTTGACTGGATAATTGACCTCTCATAAAGTATTGGCAAGTTCATGTTTTCCACCATTTCAGTGAACCTCTACCAGAACTCAAACAAACCTATGACCATTCATACTTCCAATTCTTGCATACTTTTAGTGTCTCTCATTAATAATATTTGTTATTAGATCCACACATTTGAGGAGTATTATAAAATGGGATGTACAAATATTTTGTAATCAGCCTCTTTTGTATTTTAATAGTTTTTGGAGTACAGTGCTTTATAAATCTGGAATTAGTATTCTTTTCGATTTAAGTGTTCTGTTTGTCAAAGGTTTTACTCCCTAACCGCAAACTCTCTGTTGCATAATAATTGTTAGAGGAAATGCTCAAGAGTGTTTTTTGTTATCAAATTTGTATCCCTGTATTAGGCATAATTTAATTCGTTCACAGACATCAGGCTTCTACTCAATTAAAAAAAAATTGATTCTTGAATATGTATGTGTTTGAAAACGTATGAAGTTCTTTCAACAGTTCTCACCTTTACTTACGAAATCCATTCTTGAATATTAACACTAAGAAGGATTACATACAGTGTGTTTGCTTCTTCTTCTGATCTCAGAAAGAATTTATTGACTTTAACATGAATTTTGTACCACAGTGAAACTTAGAATTTTTCACATAAATAAAAAATTGTAGAATGACAGGGAATCTGAGCCACTAGCATCATACTGAGCAGGACTGAGCAACCTCACTTTTTTTTTGTACCCACAGACCACTATTTGTTCTTCTTCTACATATGTGTGTGTGAGATGGACACACACACACACACACACACACACACAGAGAGAGAGAGAGAGAGAGAGAGAGAGAGAGAGAGAGAGAGAGAGAGAGAGAGAGAGAGAGAAGGTCTTCCTGCCTTCACTTCGGCCTCTTGTCTACATTTACATCTGCACTCTGCAACTGTGAAGTATGTGGCAGAGGTTATGTCCCATTGTTATTCACAAAACAAAAAAGAATGTAAGAATCTACGACTTCTGTGTCAACATAACACAATGGGAATCGTTCATCTTAAATAAATACTTGTGTCCAATATTCTGCAGGGACATGAAGTGGAATGATCATATAAGCTCAGTAACAGGTAAAGTAGGTGGAAGAATTCAGTTCACTGGTAGAATACTAAGTAAATGCACTCAGTCTACAGTGAACATTGCTTACAAATCGCTTGTGTGATCCATCCTTGAGTATTGTTCAAGTGTGTGGGACATTCGACATAAAAGTTGTCTGGGTGAGGTACTGCGTCATAATGTATAAAACTACTGCTGCTGGAGAAAAAAACCAACGTTTCGGCCACGGTTGCAGCGGCCTCTTTCAGTGTCTACTGGTGCGTTCTAGCTACGCAGAGTCCTTTATACTTTGTTGTTACTGTTCACTGTGCATGCCATTACGTGATAACTTTAAAAATATAGTTCGTTTCATTGGTCACTTAAGAAAAAAGGAGAGGGAACTTTATTTTAATTGGTTGTTGCAGTGGAGGGCGAACGTAACCTCTGTTGTCTATTGGCTCTTGTGTTATGTTCCATGATTGGTGCTCACCGTCGAATGAGAAGTTGGCTGCTGTTTACCAAATGCTGGACGTTGGACGAGCGGCAGCAGTTACTCGCCGGTAGTGCTTGTGGCTAGAGTTGACAGTGCGGTCTATTGGGCTCTGATTGCTGGCAGGCAAGACGGGGCAAGTCTGGTCTATCCTCCCTATTCATGTTATTCGGGTGTTTAATTATTTCGATGGCCTCTCTGATTTTGCGTTTTGTCATAACCGGCTGCTTGGCCAACACACAGGCTTCGCTGAACTTTAGATACTTTTCCAATACTAACCTGCAGACACTAGCCTGCAAATTAAGAGTTCTAGTTGGCAAGACGGATTCTTATGTGTAGAACTCGATGCACATTATAGAACGCCTAAAGGGAGAAATAATTTTACTTACGGACACCATGGTCAGCTTTGGCATGAAGTCACTATTTACGAACGTGCCAGTAGATGAAACTATCCCCGACGGCGGTGGCTTGTGGCGGGAATGATTCACGTTTCTCATTAACGGCAGGAGCCGTCCGTATGGAAAGGTCTGTTGGGATGCAGGAATGTAGCTGACTTAACTGTGTCGTCCTCTAGACGGCCGAATAGCGAACTAATACCTAGTACGTCGTGGACAGCTGTGTGATCGTGTGGAACTTTGAGAACATTCAATATGGACATGTGTTTGTGCTGGACCATTATCCCCTCCCACGTAAATCGTCCCATTGACTGCTTCTTCACATTTCCTGTCTTCGTTTCGTTGAGAGAACGTCGATTGTGGTGTGTGTTGAGTGCATCTAGCAGGTGAAAGACGGATGGAAGACACGTTTGCTGGTTCTCTAGACATGAAGAACACCTTAGCTGACTTTGTAAATTATGGGGTTGATTTGGAATCTTTTATATCACCGACATTGGTATTCGCGAGTGGAAATATCAGTTTCCCCTATTTTTTTCGAGTTTTCACGTAAAGTTCTTCGCAGTAAGGGTAAGTTTCTAGTTACTCAATGATTTAAAGCACGCTTTACCTCGCAAAAGTTTCGGATTTGTAGAGAAATAATTTCAAGTTAATATCTTCGGAATTATGTTGCGCGAATGACAGGATACTGCTATGTGCTTGATATCGAGCAGTATCGCGTAAATGGTATAATATTGTGGCAAACCATGTAAAAACACATGTGTTCTTCTAATCCTAGAGTCTGGAGATGTGTTTAGAAAACAAGCAAGCAAGCAAATTGGTCGGGGTCACAAACAGTGACGCCTTTTTGGGGGAACCGTCCCAGCCTTCGTACAACAGTCTTCGCGGTATATGTAGGAGTGTGCGGTAGTCGCTACTGCGTGTCCTATCGTGTGGGAGGTATAGATTCAGCACATCAATAGCCATAAGGGGAATGAAAGACTTTTTTACGCGGAAAATTATGTGCACTGTAGATACTTAGATGCGTTCCAGAACCACAGTCATAAAGAGGAGATATATCCATTACATTGCTCGGTCTCAGACTGCGGCAGAAATCCTAATATTTAATTGTAGTTACACTGATAAATATGTGTCTGGTTCCCAGTATTCTTGTGAGTCTGGAGATGGCTGTGGAAAGCACAGCAGCGAGCAAGCACGCCATCCTTTGTACACTTGTTCAGAGAGTCCGAGAAAGCTTATCGCATATGACGATTTGGCTCGCGGCTCCCCCTGGGCGGGTGAATGGTGAACTAATACCTAGTTTGCGATGAGTTGCCTTCGGGACCGCGAGTGTCACGTGTATACTCTGCGGAAATTTGAGAAGATTCAACATGACGTGTGTTTGCACTGGGAGTATTGATAGCATTCTCCTGGGATGTGGGGTCTTCCACGACCGGCTGTCCACTCTCTCTGGCTGACATGCTCTTCCGTGACTGTGGTCATGGGCCACACTTTACGGTGGTAGTTTCCTCCGTCGGCGCTGCACAGAGGCACGGTCTATACGTGGGATGTATTTGACGATCTGTAGATCACTTTTGCAGGGTTTAACTGTCAGTGCAATATGGCGATCTGTACAAAATATTTTTTTGCCGCTGAAAATCTCGTCTGCAGAAAAAAAAGGCTGACAGCGCTTACACACCGGTCGCATCGGCAGTTTGGTGTGTAAAGTCAGTAACAGCCTATCATAATGCTCCATTCATTCACAAGACATCCTTTGTACCATGACATAGGAGCCTCTACACAGCGGTGTTTCGGAGCTGTTTGCTGAAACCAGGATTTAACGATTTCCAGGAATGGTAACATGTGGTGCCTCATTAGGACCATAAGGAAGAATGTATTCGGTGTTATTCTGAGCTATTTTCATAAACCGGTCATGTTTGGGCAAGAATTTTCATGTAGATAAACTGAGGCATCACGAAAGCTCCTACAAAAGGACTGTTTACTATTTTTGTGGGACTTTACTGTTTCCGAGAGGTCGACTTGGCTCTCAGCTACATAGCCATGTGACATCAGTATAACATTGAAAACCTTTTAGATGCACTTGCTATGGTGTGTAACTAGGCGAGCATTTCACAGCGATGCATCAGCCACACTTGGCTGGTAAATACATGCACAGCTAGACGCAGTTCGCATGTCCTGTTATGATTGCTAGAAACAATGTAGCCTATGCTATTCTGGGAAGCAATGGAACACATATCTATAGTGTGACCTGTGACGTCAGTATCCATAGGTAGAGATGTTTCGCGCCAGCAACGGTAAACACGCGCACATGCCCCAGAGGGTACTTGTGGTGTCACCGCCAGACACCACACTTGCTAGGTGGTAGATTAAATCAGCCGCGGTCCATTTAGTACATGTCGGACCCGCGTGTCGCCACTGTGTGATCGCAGACCTAGCGCCACCACAAGGCAGGTCTCGTGATACGAACAAGCACTCGTCCCAGTTGTACGGACGACCTAGCTAGCGACTAGATGTACGAAGCCTTTCTCTCTCATTAGCCGAGAGACAGAATAGCCTTCAGCTAAGTTAATGGCTACGAACTAGCAAGGCGCCATTAGCCTTACAGTGGTTGTAATTAAAGTCTCCTGTGTATAGTCAAGAGCGATGTACCACAATGATTGATTAAAGATAAGTATTAATCCAGCTACGTACTTTTCTTCATAGCATTAATTACGTAGCCTGTTCCAGACTTGACGCCCGTCGGCGTGTGTGTACGCGTGCCTATCCTACCGGCTACTTCAAGTGGCGTAACAGTCTTGTTACGTCACAACAGTACTAGGCTCTCATTGACATAGAAATGTAACATCGTCGATCCACACTCGAACACTAGCTCGGGTCTACTGTGGGTCCTGGGAGCCGCTCGCGACACATGCACCAGACGCACAGGAAACAGAGCATAAGCTATGCAAATGCGGAATATGTTGGTTGTGGGCGGCTGGATACAATCGAGTACAGTGCTATACTGTGCGTTCCAGTTAGTGCATTTGCGCTAGGTGTTGGCAGCTGTACTACATTTACAAGCAATTTTATAACACGGAACGAGAGGTTATGTCACGATCACATGGGCAGAACTGACATAAATAAATCGATAGAATTGTGAAAAATAGTATAAATTGAGGGGATGTACACCGAAATGCAGGGAAATTAAGTACTTGCACGTCTTCTGGTTGGCGCAGAACAGTTTGTACATGGGAACAAGTATGCAACAGCAAGAGGAATCTGAGAGAACGTCGACATGGAAGTGGCCGTTAACTATTTTTTGTGGGACTTTACTGTTTCCGAGAGGTCGACTTGGTTCTCTTTTACATAGCCATGTTACATAAGTATAAAATTGAGAACCTTTTACATTCGCTTGCAATGATGTGTAGCTATAAGAACATTTCGCGTCGGTGCGCCAGCCACACTCGGCTGGTAAACGCGTGCTTATCTAGATGCAGCTTGCATGTCCCATTATGGTTCTAGGAACAATGCAACCTGTGCTATTCTGCTAAGCATTGGATCATATTTCTATAGCGCAGCCCAGAGGGTGACTAGGCTCTCATTTACATAGACATGTGACGTCAGTATAACACTCGAAGGACTCTAACTGTATACTGGAAAACAGAAGCGACTTTCACCTGCTTGCTGTAGGCGGCAGTGGCATGATAGTGATGAGGCTGACTTGCGTCAGGCAGTGGCTCATGGCAGGCTGTGTGCATGCACACGTTGGAGCCTCTGATAGTTGCGAATGATAATAGTTCAAAAGCGTTTGTTTAGATGCAATGAGTGTTTGTACAGTGCATTATTTTCTGCTGTTTAAGCATTCTGAGTGTGTTTGCAGAGCCTTTTACATGCATTATTTTTTGAGAATTTACGAGTTGTTTGCGTTTCTGCACAAAAGTGTATTGCATTTTTTCGGTGATTTACGAGTAGTTTACAGGTCTGTATGCAGTGTACTGCATGATTTCGATAATTTACGAGTTGTTTGTGTGTCTGTACATCAGTGTACTGCATTATTTCGGTGATTTACGAGTAGGTTGCAGGTCTGTATGCAGTGTACTGCGTTATTTCGATAATTTACGAGTTGTTTGTGTGTCTTTACATCAGTGTACTGCATTATTTCGGTGAGTTACGAGTAGTTTGCAGGTCTGTATGCTGTGTACTGCATTATTTCGATAATTTACGAGTTATTTGTGTGTCTGTTCCACAGTGTACTGCTTTATTTCGGCGATTTACGAGTAGTTTGCAGGTCTGTATGCTGTGTACTCAATTATTTCGGTAATTTACGAGTTGTTTGCGTGTCTGTATGCTGTGTATTGTGCCCCAAGCATGTCAGGGTGAGTGTTTTGTATCAGTGTAATAAATATACTATGTCAAATCCGTCCCTAAATAAATTGCTCGAAAATAAATAAAGTACGTTCCTTCTCTCTCCAGTAGCCATTTTTTTCCATTGACTGCCATGGGATGAAACTGCACTTTGTTGGCAGTACTGTGTACTAGGTCAGTTGGACTCTGGACCTCATGGTGGACACAACGGATGGAGCTACTACCTCGAATTGTTTAAATAAAGACTGCCTGCAAAATAAGACTTACGTCCACCCTATCCAGCAGCCCAGCACAGGCTGAGTCCTTTTCCCACTATTTTTCCTCCCAAGATTGCCTTCTTGGATTACGTCACAGAAGGGACGACATTGCCCTCTGGTGGCAGTACTGTGTACTAGGTCAGTTGGACTTCGGACCTCATGACTGGCACACTGCATGGAGCTACTGCCTGAAATTGTTTAAATAAACACTGCATGCAAAAGAAAGACTTACGCCCATCCTATCCTGCACAGGCTGAGTCCTTTCCCAGCCAATTCCCAGGAAGAGGTGGCGGTCGGATGAATTAGGTTAGTGGAGGTAGCGCAAGTGACCTATTTTCCCGCCATTTTCATAGGTTAGTGGAGGCAGCCATGGTGTGGTGCATTGTCCTGCTGGAATTTGAACTTGCCGCCATTTTCTTGGGTGGGGGGGGAGGGGGAGGGGAGGGGGTTATGTTTAGTGGAGGTAGTCCAATTGGCCTATTTTCCCGCCGAAATTTGAACTTCCCACAATGACATCATTGAGACATTGCTGTATCTATCGCCGCCATCTTGGATCCACCATCATGAATAAATTTGGCAACAATGGAGAGTGGAGTAGAACATACTTTGTTCTACTATTGATGCCCCATGATGTCATGCTTTGGACAATAATTGTACATGTGGTACTGAGCCAAATGCTTTTCGGGAATTGATGAACAGTGTATCTACCAGAATGCTTTGGTTAATGGTTCTCAGCACGTCATGTAAGAAAAGTGCGAGTTGGGCTTCACAAGATCTGTGTTTTCTCAATCCGTGCTGGTTGGCATGGAGGACACCATTCTGTTTGAGATACCTCATTGCGTTTGAGTTCAGAATATGTTCTACGATTCTGCAGCAAATGGATTCAAAGATGTTGCACAGTAGTTTTGTCCTTGCACTTTCCAGTATTCAGCCTCCTTGGTATGGCCTCAGTGCCTTTCATGTTCATCTTCCAAACCATGAAACTGTAAACTAAAAAGTTAAATTCTTCAACATGGAATATCAAAAAAATATATTCTTAATAAAAATCTAAAACTTTTGAGTTATAGAAACAGGAAAATCCTTAGTACTTGAATATTTTACCTTCTTTCGAAACTACACTTCTCCTTAGACACAGAAATCTTTCGAATAACGTAAATTTTCGTCCCAAATTAATTGTGTTCTTCTTGACAACTCTCTTAACTGGAAAGCACAAACTAAACATTATCACTTCTTTACTGCAAAGCATGAAGTAAAATATTTTCGAGCAAATGCTTTGTATTTAAGACTCATTCTAAGATTTTGATGTACTTCCATTAAATATTGTACAGTTTTTAAAGGCACATCTGCATGTTGAGCTTTTATTAGCAAAAAACGTAATTATAAGTACTGAAATAAAGAAATCATTTGAGCCATAGATATATTCCACGGCTGTATAAATATTGTATACAGCCGCTGGAAACATTTGAAGATTTTTGATCGCCAAATCAGTAGACTGAGAGGCACCATTTGTATTCTAGGTCTTGTCCAGATAGGACATATTGTGGCACACCGCCATTAATACTACATTATTTCATTAATATATTCAGGAGCTGCAACCAAATGGCACCCATAATTGCATAATGTAAGTGTCCTACTTTAAATAATGTTTTTATTTCAGAATATGCTGTTATTACGAACCTATGTATGATTTATTTTGTATCTTTAGTCATTGTAAGATCGTTGGGTGACTTGGCATGGCAAAAGATTGCGTATTTTTAACCAAAAAGTCGTCCAGTTCGATCCACCGTCGTCTTCGGGTCCTGTTTTTTTTTCATGAAGTTCGTTTTACCACAGAGAGAAGAAACACAGTTAAAAATACGTGAACAGACCTTTAACAAAAATGCCATTCTCAAGCGCCGAGAGTTTGTATGAATTTTTTATATTCATTACTATAATTCATTGTATTGTCTCGATCCAGGAACGAATGAGCCAAAAAAGAAATTAATTAAATTGGCGATTTTGTGTCTGGACGCATTGTTTTATGTACTATATTGTCTTCCTTTCGTTACATAATTATTGGATACCACAAACGATACGACACCGGAATACATTGAAGTAAGACGCATTGTATGTCGACACCTGAAATTAAGCTGCAATCGCGGATACAAGGTAAGGCAATCTTGCCCAAGCGCTATGTATTATCGTAGCTTACATGGTAGATCTATCACAAATTTTCGTTACCGTAGCAGTGATTTTAAGCTACATCGCGGTTTCCAAAACTATTTTCATTATTCATAGAGTGCAACGATACAGTTTCGTCAGTTCACAATAAGGCCGTAATATGGCGTGCAGCCATTAGTGTTCAAAATTCCAACATTACTTTCGACAATTAATTTTCTTGTTCAGACATTGTCGCACAGCGAGATTAATTTTTATATTTATCCTGATTACACATACGAGTTTAAATTTTTATCGTGTCATACATTACGTGTGACATGGTATTGACCAGAAAACAATTAGCAAAGATGGAGAACCAGAGACAGAAAACACATACGCAATCCTACTCTGACGTGCCATTAAATAATGAAAGTCACGTTGACTCGAATACTAATGAGCGACATATTATTTACTATTCTGGTGACGTAAATTTAGAAAATAGACCATCTATCAGTAATATGCCTAAATCTAGTTCCGAATCCATTTTGGTGTCTGACGTCATATCTAACGACGAGTTGGGGATGGAACAGTTGTACATCACTACCATTACCAGTATGTTCGATGCGATTATGAAGCAGATGAACGAACAAAAACACATGATGTCTGACAACAAAAATCAGATGGAATCCATTCAGTATCAGATGACACAACATAAACAGGACATTGACGCACGTATCGTCCAACAGATGACGTCTATGCGCGCCACTTTGAAAACGGCTCATGACGAGATAAAAACGTGACATGATGAAATTGAATCAGATTTAGCTGCACTTAAAACGTCAAACGACACTTCGTGTAGCCGTGTTGAGGAGATAAATAACAGCCTGACTGGCCAAGTGACCGACCTCAACGCTAAACTTTCAGAGCTTTGATTACAACAAGAAAATACAAATAAAGATGTGACAGATATCCAAGCACAGCTGGCCGGGGTAGCAGAGCGGTTCTAGGCGCTACAGACGGGAACCGCGCGACCGCTACGGTTGCAGGTTCGAATCCTGCCTCGGGCATGGATTTGTGTGATATCCTTAGGTTAGTTAGGTTTAAGTAGTTCTAAATTCTAGGGGGCTGATGACCTCAGAAGTTAAGTCCCATAGTGCTCAGAGCCATTTGAACCATTTTTTTTTTTTATCCAAGCACAAGTAAAGAATCTCAGTAAAATATGCGAGTCAGTCATTACTCAGATTAAATCTTATCCGACAGTGCATGTTGATATAAAAACGCGTATTGCCGATGTCGAAAACAAAGTTGACACAATCGACAAACAGCTTTCTGAAAATCAAGACTACGTACTGACAGCCATTTCTCATGCATCAATAGAAAATTTCACAGTTGAATAGAGCAAAAAGACAAATATTTTGACGAGTGCTCACAAGAAAAATTGCCTGCAGTTGTCCGCGACAAAGTCGCGGAATTTCTAAATAACAGTATACACGTAATCAATCAAGCAGCAGAATCTGCCGCTGTGCAATCGAAACATTTGACAATGACGTACAACCAGTGTGCAATGACAGTAATAGCAATCAAAACACACAGTTTGGCGATGAATACATTTATGACTTATACACACAGCACATTACGTACTCACAACAACAACAACAGTACGTACCTCGGCGTGACACACTGCATTGCAGTCGGGATAATTATCAACAACATTTTCCTTGCCTTTCGTCAGGTGAGCCTTACAGTAATCATTCTGAAACTAAACATTACTATAATGCCAAGGAAGAGGAGAGCCTCATAAAACACAGACAATTTCAGCCATTTATACCTGAAAAAAGAGCCGTACATCCTGTCATCTTTCTTAAAGCCTTCAGGAATTCATTTCCTCATACGAAGAGTGACCGTAAGAGGATATCTTAATGCTGTCGGTTATATCCAAGGCGACGCAGCTGTATGGGCGTATAATTAAGCCGACAGATGCGTCACGTACGAACAATTTGAGAAAGCCTTTTTATCTAAATTTTGGTCACAATCTGTACAGGAACGACATCGTAGACAGATTGTGGATCCTGAACCATTCAATCCTAAGCACGGCAATTTGCACCGGTATTTTGAGAAATATTTAAATATTGGACATTTACTTAACGAGCCGGTTGCAATGCGCGACATTCGTCGCGCACTGAAGGCAAGACTGCCGTTTAATATCAAAGAAAAACTTCTGCACATCCCAGGCAACGACGCAGAGTATTTTCTCATCGTGCCCGATTCTGTTGATACGCTTTACGAGGACCAGCGCTCGTACGGTAAAATAATTGCTACGTTGTTTACACCAGCGCCATGCAAAATACGCAGGGTAGCCAACCTAATTCCGGCGCGCCGGCTGCTATCGGACACGGAAGCCAACAACAGAATCAACCGCTTCAAATGGCAAATGTATATACACAACAGAACCAACATGCTCAACACAGCACAAACAGCAATTATAACACTTCTTATTCTAGTGACGGCAATCCAAATAAGAGACAGCGCAGCAGCAGCAACAACAACTACTACTACAGCGGTAATAATAATTATCAGAACAGTAACAAAAATTTTAAGAGAAAACAACTACCAATACCCACTAAACCAGCAACAGACCTGGAGTAACGACAACTGCAACACCATCACAGAAAAACAATAATTCAAACCAGTGGCAATTGCCGCCGCCGCAAATGCAAACTCAAACTGGAATTTATCTACGAACCCGCAGGTGAGTCAAAACGTGAAAACGCAGCGACCACCACAGTTCGGAGACTGGAATAAACAATACTCAAATGTAAATATTATCGAAGTAACTAGTGATACTCCATCTCCGACTGTGTCTGCACCCACTACAAATGTGACGACGTCAAACTAAAAACAGTCACTATCGTGTCCCGTGTCGTGGCTGTGGAAGATTTAGGGGACGACTTCAATTTAAATTTATTATTTGACACACCCACTTTGCAACAGCACAATGATGATGTACCTGACAGTTGTACACAGCAACCATTATAATTTATAAGGTATAATCATAACGAAAACTTGTCTGATGAACTGTTACAAGAGAACACACAATGTCGTTCATCTACCAATGAAATTGTTTTGGCCTCAGCTACTGGTGTTGTCGGTGGTATTCCCACTACTATTATTCTGGACACAGGAGCGGCTGTTAGTGTGTTGTCGTATGATTTTTACAAGAAAATGTGTGAGTTTGATCCTGTACCAGAGTATCCTGTCCATAACTGTAAAATTTTAACTGCCGTACGCAATAAGTCTTCTAGGGTTAAGAAACAGGTTTTTGTGACAGTCAAGGTAGGTAATGGAATCGTACAATGGCCATTCCTCGTTGTCCAAAACCTGGTCACTAATTGTATTTTAGGTCTAGATATATCGTGGAAGAAGGACAGCACTATTGACTTCTCCCAACGTAAATGTACACTTAGAGATAATGGCAGTGAAATTGACCTGGGTACAAGACTCTGAAGCACGATAAATATTGTACAGGGTACAAGTTTCAGTTAATACAGGACACTGGTGATGTTGACACGCAGACAAACACACCTGATGCCGAGTTTGAGACTTGAAAACTTTAATTAGTAATAAGTTATCAGAAATCACAACTGTCACACATGATGAACTTTATGATGTTTTGTCCAAGTATATACAAGTATTTAGCAAACGACCAGGTGTGATCAACACATACGTGTATAAAGTAGAAGTTAAGCTTCACCAGATTTTCTTTCACAAAACCTATAATGTGCCATTACCTCAACGACCTGCTGTGTGACACGAGTTGAAACAAATGTTCGAGTGGAAAATCATCGAATCTTTCACATCACCTTACTGTAGCCCTTTACTTGGTGTAAAGAACGGGAATATCAGAGTTGTTTTGGATGCTCGTGCAATTAATGAGATTATTTCACCTATTCACCGAGAATTTAGAGGAGCAACTCCAGAAATTTTTAGATTGTAAGCAGTTTTCTACGATAAATCTGACCAATTCGTTCTGGCAAGTCACAGTCACTGCAGATTCTAGAAAGTAATACTGCATTTATATTTGGGGGCGAACCTATCACTTCTGTGTCCTCCCTTCAGTCTGAACGTTAGTTTGACATGTTTATCACCGTATTGGATACAGCACTTGGTGATGAAATGGTTGAATCAGTTACTCACAAAGAAGATGACCTGCTCATAGCAAGTAATACTTGGTCTGAAGACATTGATGCTTTGCAAAAGATTCTGCGTAAATTCGCACAAGCTGGAGTGACAGCTAATCTCAAAAAGTCGAAATTTGCTTGCAGTGAAATTTAGTATCTTGTACATATTATTAATGCTCAAGTTATAGGACCTGACCCAAGAAAGACACAATCAGGAATTTTCCTAGTCCACCGACTAGAAAGCAGTTGAAACCATTCCTTGAACTTTGTTATTTCTTTCGACGATTTTTACCACACCAACTTTTAAACAGCTAACAGCTATGGAACCTACTCAAAAAGAATCAGATATGGATATGGTCTGACCAGTGTCACAAATACTTTCACAGTATTGAGCATGCTTTGGTTAAAGCAAACATTTTGGATCACGCAGATTTTAATTTAGATTTTTGTATAACATGTGACGCCTCATCCTATGGCTTAGGCTGGTGTTTGTTTCAAGCTGTAAAGAATGGAGAACAAGAACATGTGAAAATTATTAGTTGTGCAAGCCGCACACTTAGTGAATATGAACGCACATACTCTACCACAGAACTTGAAACACTCTCTATAGAGTGGGCCTTTAAAAAATTCAATTATTATTTGTATGGTAAGCACACTAAAATTTATACCGACCACCGAGCTCTAACATTTCTGTTAACTTGCAAGCTTGTACATCCCAGATTATCACTCCAGGCTTTATCTTTGCAAAACTATTCTTTTGAAATTGTGTGTATTAAGGGCAAAGCCAACATCATTGCCGACGCTTTGTCTCGTCTGCCTCAAAGCTTGAGTGAGTGCAACTCTGACCTGGAGAATGTGAATGATTACCGAATACTTCTTATGCGGGATAAGCTATATCACCAGTATTATTTCGACTTATGTAGAAATATGTCAGTGTTACAGAAATCTGATCCTCACTGGAATAAGGCGAGAGTTTTACTCACAAATCAACCTGACCATCCTCCGTCCAACCGACATTTGATACATAATGTGTTATTTTATCGCCGTCACGCTGAAGCCACTACTTGGTGTATTTGTATTCCTAAGGATTCTGAACACAACTTAATTTGGCACACACATTTGATTTGGGGTCATGTTCTACCTAGTAAACCTCTAGAAATTGTAAGTTCTGACGTAAGTGGTCCACATCCCACAAGCAGTGCTGGTGTGAAATATATTCTTGCATAAATGATAATTAATTGAAACCCTGAGCTGCCGACAGGTGTTGTTGATATACCTCGATGGGGACAGCTAAGAAAGTGTACCCCGACTGGGACTCGAACCCGGGATCTCCTGCTTACATGGCAGACGCTCTATCCAATTTTTTTTTTAATCTCTTTATGTTCGTTTTTTCGTTCGTTGCATCTGCTCGTGGCGGACGTCACAAGACATCCGTTTCAGTTCGTCGTTGATCCATTAACTCAGTTTTTTTTATTACAGAGGGCAGCTATCCTTCTGAACGAACACGCTGAGTTACTGTGCCGGCATCCATCTGAGCCACCGACGTCACAGATGAATAGCGCGACTGCAGGGACTTAGCCCTTGCACGCTTCTTGCATGTTACGATTTATTCTCCAAGCGTGTTAAACTTTGTGCTGTGAGATCTGCTACTGCCACTGCCATTATTCGTCGTTTCTCGTATGATTACATACGTCACGTGGGAAAACCAAAGTCTATTTGATCCGACAATGCTGCAACTATACTGGGTACAAGTGGCGTAAATTTCTCAAAGACAGTAGTAGTAAGAGTATTTTTATCTCAAGGCACAGTCCCCAGTGTAATCCCACTGACGTGTGTTCCGTGAGGTTAACAGATCTATGAGAACCTACATTTCTACTAAACATACTAATTGGGTAACATATTTGTCTTTATTTGAAGAGATACACAACAACCTCAATGTTTATGAAACTCCGTGCGTTCCTAGTGAGCTCATGTTCGATCGGAAAGAAGGCAACAATTGGACAACGCCGTTACCATAACTTTCTTTTTAGCAAACAACTCGCGGCAAAAAAGTAAGGAAAGTCTGTGCGACGCTGTCTGCGGAAGCCAAAGTTAGGAACAAAACTTATGTGCGCGCTGTCAGGAGGAAGCAGGAATTTAAAGTTCGAATGTTAGTGCTTTTGCGTACTCACTGTAAGTCGTCTGCTCTTCAGAGGCGCGGCGCGAAGTGGCGTCTGCTCTACGGCGGTCCTTATGTTATTATCACCATTCCGCATCTTGGTGTGTATCTGCTGTAGCATCCTGAAACAAACAGAGTTATTGGTCTATATGCTCACCGTGATCTTAGAGTATACCATGCTCAACAGTAAACATATCTATGGAACATGCTTAAGTTATAAGCAACTATCGCCGGCCGGTGTGTCCGCGCGGTTCTAGGCGCTACAGTCTGGAGCCGGGCGACCGCTACGGTCGCAGGTTCGAATCCTGCCTCGGGCATGGATGTGTGTGATGTCCTTAGGTTAGTTAGGTTTAACTAGTTCTAAGTTCTAGGCGACTGATGACCTCAGAAGTTAAGTCGCATAGCGCTCAGAGCCATTTTAAACAACTATCAAATACACGTACTTCACAGTACTTCTACAGAGAAGCTACGTAGTACAAGAATTTTGTTTCAGCTGTTCTTGTCAGCAGCAGAAGGAGAAATAAGAGATTCGTCATCGCCGAATAATTACAGCAGCCACTTAAAATTTTAAAGCAAATTTTATATTAACTTTTGTACAGGTGCGAAGAAGATATATTTTCAGGCTACGAGACTGACTGACTGCACCGCCAGTCTTCGACTACTAACGACTGATTGACGTGAACACAATCATGCTACATCCTTACACTTTCACCTTGAAACTGATTGGATACACATTTCACCACTGAACACACACACTTACGAGTAGCTAAGGCCATGCTTACACTGCACACTTACACTCGAGTCGCGAGTATCTTTTGTATTTGATGTTAGTTCATTGCTTTTGTTACTTGCTTATTTGTAGCTGTGCGCTTGGTCTTATTGCTGGTGTGGAATGTCGTGTCTAATCCTCTTCTATTTCAGGTGACATCATTTGCAAAATCATAGATCTATGTAAAGCTATATGAAAATATTTTTATATGATCAATCATACTTGTGTGAAGACAATGGAAATGTGTTTCTTTGTTTATGTAAAGCCAATATGTGATATGAAACTTCGTGGCAGATTAAATCTGTGTGCCGGGCCGAGACTCGAACTCTGGACCTTTGCCTTTCGCGGGCAAGTGCTCTACTAACTGACCTATCCAAGCACGACTCACGGCCCCTCTTCACAGCTTTACTTCCGCCGGTACCTCGTCTCCTACCTTCCGAACTTTACAGAAGCTCTCCTGCGAACCTTGCAGGACTAGCACTCCTGAAAGAAAGGATATTGCGGAGACATGGCTTAGCCGCAGCCTGGGGGAAATATGTTATATGTTTGCATGTATTTGTACCTATGTAAAAAACATATATGTAACATGTTTCTAAGTATTTATCTGTATTTAGGTAAAGCTAAATGATATATGTTCACTTGTATATGTTACCTGTACTTGTTACATGTGCCCATATGGGAAATGTTATGGGACTTGCATATCCTGAAACTATTTGTGGACTTTTAGTATGCGTCGCTGAACTTGTAACTATGAGGAAACTGGTGTGCAAAACCGCATAATTGAAAAGACTCTTCATGATATATTGCTATGTATATAGACGTGATGAACTATTCATGTGTGAAATGTGTTTACAAACTGTTAATGTTAAGTCGTGTTACGAATAGTTTGCGTAAAGACTGTCATTTGTTCTACGTCACAACTACTTGTGTACAAATATTTGTATATTGCCTGACAAACTGAGTACGTGAAAAAACTGTCATAGTGAAGTGCTCCCACACTTTCGAGTGCATCACAAATTGACATTTACTGCGCTGCATCTCTGTATATCTGCATCTCTGCAAGTCTGAATAGCAAGAACTGGTTCTCTACTGGACGTACGGTCGCTTTGTTCCAAAACCAGGAAGACCACTCGACGGGTGGAGGAATTTTGGACGGGTCTTTAAGGAGCAAAATGTTGTCGGAAACGACAGACACTCTTACCTGGTCTAAACGAGTATCGACGCCAGCATCGTGCCGTCCGACGTCCTGCTTCCATGCCTTCACGAACTTATGCTGTGGATTCAGAATCCACCAGTCACGCGATGTACGACCTACGGCAACAAACAGTGACATCAGTCTAAATAAATGGTGCAACCAGTGCAAAAATATAAACTGTACTTCGAGTGATAGCGTACAAGCATCTGTATCAAAACTGCGAACTGTGACATTTAACTGCCATAAACAATGCTCACCTTTATACTGTTATCGTATGTTTTCGGTTCATGGAACTGTGAACGACGACACGCCGTGAAAAGACGTTATATCTGAAACAAAAAGATATTTCAAGCGCAATACTGTGCAAAAGAGACTATCAGCGATAAAAATTTGTAATTTCATGTTAACGAATGATGTAACTTTAGGATTTTGAACCTGTTTTAAATGTTAATCCACATTTGTGAAGTCCATGATGATAAATCTTGTCTCTACGATGTCTTGTGCACATGAACACACGGACTGAGTATAAACTATGTTTCGTGTGATGAACTCGCTTCACAACGGCCGCGCTAGTACTGTACTTTACGCGACTGCACATGCGTGGTAGGCGCAGTACCAACATAAAAAAGTTATAGGCTCACGCACCACATTCGAACATTGAAAATCTATTTTGTGTAAATATTATGTTATGCTATGTGTGTTATATATGAAATGTATGTGTATTTGTAGACTTATATATGCAATGTGCTTTAGAGTGAGTTGCTCGCCTGTCCTTTTGCTTTGCAACTGAGGGAGCAGTTTAAAGGCACACTTGCCGACTGAACTTTTATTAGCAGAAAACGTAATTATAAGTAATGAAATAGAGAAATAAGTTGAGCCATAGATATAGTCCACAGCTATATAAATATTGTATGCAGCCGCTGGCAACATTTGAAGATTTTTGATAGTCATATCATTAGACTAAGAGGCACCTTTTGTATTCTAGGTCTTGTCCAGATAGTACATGTTGTGGCACACCGCCATTAGTACTACATTATTTCATTAATATATTCAGGAGCTGCAACCAAATGGCACCCGTAATTGCATAATGTAAGCGTCCTACTTTAAATAATGTTTTTATTTCAGAATATACTGTTATTACGAACCTATGTATGATTTATTTTGTATCTTTAGTCATTGTAAGATCGTTGGGTGACTTGGCATGGCAAAAGATTACGTATTTTTAACCAAAAAGTCGTCCAGTTCGATCCACCGTCGTCTTCGGGTGCTGTTTTTTTTTTTCATGAAGTTCGTTTTACCACAGAGAGAAGAAACACGGTTAAAAATACGTGAACGGGTATTTCACAAAAATGCCATGCTCAAGTGCCGAGAGTATGTATGAAATTTTTTGATATTCATTGTTATAATTCATTGTATTGTCTCGATCCAGGAACGAAAGAGCGAAAAAAATTAATTAAAAGTCTTAGACAAAAGAGTTGATTGCCGGCCGGCCGCCGCCGAGGCAAAGTCCGAGTCGTTCTCTTTAGGTGGCTAATAATGGCGATCGCTCCTCAGAATTCAAAGTCTGGCGATTTACACTTTCTGACAACACTGTAGAATGCGAAAGTGGCAGGAGACAAGGTGTTGTCCTTCCCTCGAGAGGCTCAAAGCTGAAACTGCTCGTGATCCGGGGGTAAACGTCGCTCAATGTAGCCACGAATCGCGAGACTGAATTCATTCCATTCCATTTTTTCATTTTTTTTAAATCGCATTTCGGTTGTCTACGAAACTAGTCTGGCGGAGTTCAAAAATAGTTCACTTAATAACCCAAATGTAATACCAGAAATCTGCACAAGAGTTCCGCTGTGTCAAGTCCCAGTTTCCGCTCGGTCGTTTCCTCGCCCTACAGCGGTCCCTGGCAGCTGACTACCAGCCGCACGCCACTCGACATCGCCAAGCGTCGTACGACCAGGTGGATGCGGCGTTACGATTGTGTTTATTAACTGTCATTTTCTAATTTGAAGTTTTTTACCTTCCAGTTACATATTGCATTTTGAATGCTCGAAACTTAAGAACATTGTTCAACATTTGTGAAAGAGAGTTGCAAGGAAAAAAGTCTATCATTTGCAACATAGTTTTTGCTCTGGCTTTAACAGAGGTGTGAAGGCAGCCCAGAACACTTGCACTGTGTGTGGATCAAGAGCGTTTGGTCAAAATACGTCAGCAAAGGGATTTACTGTTTAAAGAATCGTCATTCGTTCTGTCATGAGTTAATATCTACATTCAGGGAGTCTCGATAACTGACATATGTGATGAAGTGCCGCCAATTAACCATAGTACGCTATTTACATTCAATAGATAAGCTTCAGAAGTCGGCTGAAGGAGAACAACAACAAAAATTAAAGGGCTGACTGTTACTGCATTTTAGTTTGAAAATCATCATTTCGGTCATTGGGAATTTCTATGCAGCACTGTTACTGATAGCCCGTTAATATGTCTTTATGTTAAATTCTTAAGGGAAAATTGATGGTCAAGGCATAATAAAAGCATCTGCTCGAGCGAAGGGAAGTGAGAGCATAATATTTTGCAACTGGTGGCTCAATAAAGGAGCTGTGCACTACAAAACCCTCCCCAGGGTCTTGTCTATTGCAGCTGGCGTTTGATGCCAGCAGCTAAGAAGTGTAATTCAGCTTACCATGGTAACCTAACTGCAAAAGTCTATTTTAATTAAACAAAGTACTGTAAAATGAGCATGTGTATAAAAGCATGAATGAATAAGATATTACTCATTCTGGACTTCGAAACGGTATGTGTTTATTTGCTGTTGTATGTCAGACTGAAACATACTGCAAATATGGCATTTCATAGTTAAAATTTATTTATTGATTTTTTTATCTGAGTGCCTGTAGCTCTGTCACGAAACAGATAAAAAATTTGGTCTTCAACAAAACAGTAACCGTGACCCAAAGCAGCTGCCACTTCATAAGCAAACACATTACCTCAGTGACACTGAAGCACTGCTGTGAGTGTTTCTTCTTTATTATTGCAGTGGTGGCTAGAACTGATAAACTGCAACGTAAAAGACAAAATTGGTTGTAATTTCCACGTGGAATGACCTCCCTGCATGCAAAAGGATAAAGTGATAAGCCAGTGTCACACGTTTAAAGAAAATAACTCTCATTACTCAATCAAACTGATAAGGAAATATAAAGGGAATTTGTCATCATATTTATACGTCATGCAGGAAGTAACTCGGTAGTCACACCGTTGCCAAACATATTCTACGTTGTTGCCAATCTTCAGTTACACTACAAGCACGAAGAATTCGTTTCACCAGACGATGCGAAGCGGAAGAGAGCACCTCTTGTGTCTGAAATACACGGCGAAAGAGGGACTGAATACCAGAAGCGTATGCCAGTGGATTTTATTCGTGCTTCTGAACTACAGCGTAATCACTAAAATATTCAGATGCTTCAACTACCAATTAAACGTCATAAATCTGTAACAGTTACAAGTATTTCTGTTTTTCTGTCGTAGGCACATTGACAACTGATAAGCTAATTCGCCAAAGACGATCCACATGTCTGGAGTGTACCGAGTGGTTATACTGCATTCATTATGGGAAAGTAACACGTCTTTTGATTACAGACTTTGAAAATGTTTTCTTAAGAATTCTGTCATTGGCACCGTCCCCGAAACACACGAATACAAATGAAAGGACAGCTCAACTTTCATTGCAGAACGTGAACATCCAAGGTGATGCTTCGTTAGCTCCGAATAACGTTACGCTCCAAAACAAGAATTAGCTGAAAAGAGGGCTCAAAAAACTGTGTGAAATTTGACACCAGCGAATACGCGCACTGTTAGTTCGATTCGAGCTGCTGCTAACGTGAAAGGAGAAGCAGATGTCATCAGGACACGAAAGCAGGAACGAAAAACGCAGACAGTAATGTTTGGAATAAGTCATCCTTAAGCAGAACTGTCATCAAGCTTGTAAATACTGAAACAATGGCAAGTATCTACTCATAGTGATTAAAGTGTAACTACTGTGGATGTTTGGTCGGTAAAAGCGAAGACCAACCATACTGACGATCTTTCAGCTTGCATTATGCATAAGACAGATTTCGAAATAGCAATGCGTTCACCATGCTGAGCGCTGTGCTAATTTTATATCCAGTGCTTCAAAGTCGGTGCACGGTGTTACCGTTAATTAGCGACGCCTCTATCTTGTCGCAGTACTCAGATGAGAATTAGCAGGGTGTGACGCGACGGCACAGGCGGGCAGAAAGTTTTAATACTTGCAGAGGCTCTCTATATGCTGCCGATTCATGACGCTTATCTACCACTATATCGGATTGTAGCTCAGTCTTATTTTCTGCTTGTGAAAGAGTTTCTCAGCAGTGGGCAAACAGGATCCACACCCTTGTACCCCACACATGACACAGGCCCATAATATGCCAGTTAATTGCAGTGAAATGCCATATGCTCTCGTCTTTCTCAAACATCTTTTTCTTTTTTTCTTCTTTTGCGGTAGACTGTCGCCTCGTTTTGGAATCGATAAAGGATTTTTACAGTCTACCACACCATATTTCATACCCAATGCCTCCCCGCTCAACCACAACAACAACCATGGATGAAACTTACTGGCAGATTAAATCTGTGTGCCGGACCGAGTTTCGAACTCGAGACCTTTGCCTTTCGCGAACAAGTGCTCTACCACTGAGCTACCCAAGCACGACTCCCGACCCCTCCTCACACCTTTCAATCCGCCAATACCTCGTCTCCTATCTTCCAAACTTCACAGAAGCTCTTCTGTATTCTTGAAACATCCCCCAGGCTGTGGCTAAGCTATGTCTCCACAGTATCCTTTCTTCCAGGAATGCTAGTTCTGCAGGTTCGCAGAAGAGGTTCTGTGAAGTTTGGGATGTAGGAGACGAGGTACTGGCGGAATTAAAGCTGTGAGGAGGGGTCGTGAGTCGTGCTTGGGTAGCTCAGTTGGCAGAGCACTTGCCCGCAAAAGACAAAGTCCCAGTTTCGAGTCTCGGTCCGGCACACAGTTTTGATCTGCCAGGAAGTTTCACACCAGCGCACATTCCGCTCCAGAGTGAAAATTTCATTCTGGAAACAACCATGGATGTTAAAATATGACACTGGATGCAGTTTCATACCAACCATATCGGCTTCTTGTTGTCAGCTTTTTTTATTGGCTACTCTGCTGTCAGGTAAATACTAATATTTTACTGTGGTGAACACCTAGTGTCTCCATTCTTGGAGCTCCATCATTCAAGTGCAATGAAAATGAGCAACATAAAGGCCCTTATGGGTGATAAACAACGTTATAGTAGTAACTGGTGAAGTATGGCGATCTCTTATCAGTCATCTGACGCTCATGAAGTCAAGTGTTTCACAGCATTCCTTTTGTTAGTTCGTTGCGGTCGTTTTCAATTACAATAGAAAAAGGGAAGTAACTTCTGTCTTTAAACATACGTTCGTGGTGGGATCTGAAGGTATGGCTGCAGCTACAGCAGTAGTTAGTGAGATATCGTCGAGAATGTGAACATTCTCTCATTTCTTTAGTTTAGGCTAAGGCAGAATTTAGCTGTTATGATTATTTATCGTATGTTAATTACCATATTGCAACTCATTTAAATTATTTTGCTCATCATGAGGTGTTTATGCGGACTTCCAGCGGTGTCTCATAGTTTCTTCATTTGTCGTAATTGAAATCACGGTCTGTACAGGTTGCGGATAATGTTTCTTCAATTTGTTGTGGTGCGATATTGCATGATACACTTTTTATAAGTCAGTTGTTCATTTACATTTTTGGCACCCCACGATTCATCTGCATCCATAACACTGTGGATGAGTGACTTTTGACATTTCACTACTGCGCTGTTTGATTGGACACTGATTTTGAAGTAATTACTCCACACTGCAGAGTCTTGTACCGTAGGAAGGAAGGAGAGTATGTTATTATGGGTAGCCGGTATCCTCTTTCTACAACACAAATGCACACCTGGATTAACTCTGTTCTTTACTTACATGAACAGATAGCCGCCACTTAACTTTAATAGAGTCGCCGTGTTGTGGATCAAGCTCCTCAGTAATAGTCCTCTCGCAGACAATGTCGGTAACATTGCTATTACACAATTCTGGTCGGTGACTCCATGGAGTGTTGTGTGCACCACGCCCAAATAGTGGATAAAATTGGAAGGAAAGTCAGTATTGGCCATATTTTGTTTGTTTTATTGTCAGCAAAATCGATTTTCAGTCACTTAGTGACCATCCTCAGTGCTAGACGTAAAAAATTTTCACATGACGATCAACGAGTATAAAACAGAAAATCACAACTACATCTGCGTATGAACATAACAGTTGTTAGGAACATACCTGTCATATACAATTAAAATTGGTAGGTACTGGTATCAAGCTATATCCACAAGCTTAGAGCGATCACGTAAACCTGTACAGCAGACCTCGGTGTGACAGGGCTTGGAACGCCCTCTATGTCTCATGTGTCACGTGAAGACTTAATATTACTCGTTTTGCAAGATATTAACACAAAATCCCTCTTCTGCATTTGTGAATCATGAAGCAATTCAAATTTAAAATGTACGTAAAACACATAGCAGACGAAGAGGGAAGGAAACATCTAAAATACACTGGCGTATTGTTTTTAAAAAACCAACTTACAAAACATAAAACAGATCGATAGTAAGTTGTCAGAGTGCAGGACAAGTAAAAGAGAAAAAGAAAAGGAAAAAGAATAATATATGAATAACATGAAATAAGGTATAACACAGTCTTTTAAAAAACATAATACCCACCATCTGGCGTGGGAAGTTAGAAGTACAACGTTCGTGATTTACGTAAAATGTTACGTTAAGACTAAGAAGTCAAATACATAAAAATAGTAATAGTACGAAAATGCCATTACGTAATAATTAAAATGCCGTGAAACACAATATTCATTACAAAAAAGTTTTGAAGGTGTAGACAAACAACTTTGCTTTCATATTTAACCGACATGATGAAGTATTTCTCGTTTGTCCCTTTGGACAAGCTAACATTATTATAACAATGGTTATACGCTTCCGCATAAGCACTGGGTCAGAACACACACATACATGACATCAAACATACACAGCCGCTTAACGTAAAACACAGCACCCACGACTTGGCGCGGGAAGCCAGAAGTATATCGGTTTTGATTTACGCAAAATACTACGCTAAAACTAAGGAGTCAAATATATAAAAAATAGCAACAGTACGAAAAATGCCACTAAGTAACAATTCACGTAGCCTGTGACCCACTCTGCGATGGGACTGACAAACGCCGAACTGGAGTGCGAGTGAAACCCTCCGGTCAGTGGTAGCGGTCTAAATACTTGCTTTCGAGAGGGCATTGGTGGCGTGCTGCTTGTTGCTATGTCTTTGGTCTCTCTCGTGATAGTCGCGCTTGATGCAGCACCTACTATCGCTTTTCGCGCTACATCTTTGCTGACTGGTGTGCTGGCGGCAGCTTACGCCAGCACATCACATCCTCCGCCCCCCCCCCCCCCCCCCTTGCCAAGAACTGCCACACCGTTATCCTGTAGGGAAGATGCGAACGACACGACAATGGGAAGGGAGGCAGAACGCTTGATGTAGAGGTGAGCAGGGAGCTGTGATTGTGGAGGACAGCGTGCTCTCGAGTCTACCCCGGCACCTGGCTCGTGAGACAACAGGAACGTCCTCCGGAAAACTGCTGCTAGGGCACACATCAAGGCCCGAGGGTGTGTCCTGGGGCGATGACAGCGACGGCGACGAGGGGTCCATGTCCAACGGGTCGGCGAGTGAGGACGGCGAGGGTGAGAGCGTACGGTCCATCCTCTCCTCCTAGGTTGCCCTGGTGGCACCAGTGGGCGGCTGCGAAGGCCGCGGGATCCCGTGAGGTCGTGAACCTGTGAGCAGAGAAGCAGCAGAATCACGGGGCAAATGACACGCACGAATTTGGTTCTTGTGGCGGCGCTGCAAGGCATCGAGTCTTCCAATCAAGTACATAAAAGAGCCAATGCATTCCTGGGTCTAGCAAGTATAGCAGCGTCCGATGGCGGCGTCCATGCAGAAGTTCCGCCGGTGATAGTCCGTCTCGTGGGTGGAAGCGATAGCAGGCGAAAAAGAGTTGCAGCGACTGTTCTCGTGTATGGCTGGTGCGAAGTTTGGCCGTCTGTTGTTTAAAAGTGCGTGCAAAGCGTTCTGCTTCTCTGGTTGGACTGGGGGTGAAACGGAGCACTTGCTAAATGACGAATGCCATTTTGTTCATAAGACTGCTCAAAATCACGGGAACTGTGGTCTGATAGCCGACACAAGTACTTCTGGCAAACTTTCTGTGCAAAATATGGAGGACGAAGCTTGAATGGTGCTACGTGATGTGGTAGAAACCCTAGACGCAGCAAATGGGAACTTGCTAAAAGAGTCTACCACTATGAGCCAAAGAGTGTTCCAAAATGACCCTGCAAATCCAATGCGCACTCGTTTGCAATGGCAACTGAGTCTCTGTAAGCTGAGAATGTCTGTAGAGGAGCGGATTGGTTTCCCGTGCATTCGCGACAATGTGACGTCATCTGACACTATGGGCATCCATGCCCTGCAATTACTGTGTAGTCGCGCTAACTGTTTAGTGCGAAGTAGTCCCCAATGTCCTTGATGGAGCAATCGCAACACATCCTTTTGCAACACTTTGGTAGTAAGCGCACGCGATTGTCCACTGTCATTTTGAACTAGAATCACACGCTGTTGAACTGAAAGGTTATGCCGACCTGCAAAATAGCGGCGCACAACTGTGTTCTGGATACCGTTCAATGGGCGAGGCCAAGACATGCGAATGTAATGCAACAAAATCTTGAGATATGAGTCTGTTTCCGAGGCTTGTGCAATTTTTCAGTGGTGCAAGGGAAAGGATTCCAGCAATTCGGAGTCCTGCGCATCGATGTGTCAACAAGATGTGACAGATGCATCAGAATCAGAGTCTGAGCCAATCGGAAGGCGAGACAGTGCGTCTGCATTGCCATGCTTTGCCGTAGGACAGTACACAATTTCACACTGATACTACGAAAGCAACAAAGCTCAGCGTTGCAATTTTTAAGCAGTGCGTGTAGGAACCGGCTTTGACGGATGAAACGAGGACTGCAAAGGCTTGTGATTTGTCGCTAAAAAGAACTTGCGACCATAGAAATGACGATGGAATTTTGTCACACCACAAACAATAGCGAGAGTTTCTTTTTCAGTTTGTGAATAATTGCGCTGAGTTTGAGTTAACAACTTTGAGGCAAAACCAAAGGTCTTTTTTAGGCACCAATTCTGTGCGAAAGCACAGCGTCGATTCCGTAGGAAGAAAAGCGTCGACTTGCAAAACTACATGCACTAAACATCTGGCTCTGAGCAAAGCATTTTTGAGTTTCTGAAATGCGTTGTGACACTCTTTGCTCCACACTAAAGGTACATATCTGCGACACATGCGATGCAACGGAGCCGCGATCTGAGAGACATTAGGTATGATCCGAACGTAGTATGTTATCTTACCTAGTACTGACTGCACTTCAGACACGTTGTGAGGAACAGGCAGGTCACAAATTGCAAATAAATGAGATTGGAGGTGGTGCACACCCTGACTGTTTATCACGTGGCCTAAGTACTGTAGTTTAGTTTTCTAAAAATCACTTTTGGAGACGACACTTGAGTCCTGCTTCTGACAACATTCGAAAAAGTGTACGTAAATTGGCAATGTATTCCTCTGATGTACGACCTGAGACAATATCGTTCAGGTAGTTTCAACAAAATGGCACTTTTGCAGTCAGCTGTTCCAAATAACGTTGAAAAAATGACGGGTGCGGAAGCACTACCGAAGGGCAAACGCAAATACCTGAACAGTCCTAAGTGTTTATTTACAACTAACACATTCTGTGATTCTTCGTCCAATGGAATTTGCAAGTAAGCATCACGCAAATCCATCTTAGAAAAGTGACGTCCTGCACCAAGCCTGTCCATGAGTACCTCAGGACGAGGTAACGGATAAGTGTCCAATATTGTCTGTGGGTTGACTGTCGACTTGAAGTGCATACAAATGCGAATGCGATCGGAAGGCTTAGGCAACAAAACGAGAGGATTTGTCAATTGACTACTTGAATGGGAGCAATTACATCGTTATCTTGCAATTCTTTCAATTCACTGGCTACTTTGTCTCTTAAAGCAATTGGAATGGGGCAGGCCCGGAAGAAGTTAGGCTGTGCCGTGTCTTTCAATGTAACATGCGCTACAAAGTTATTAGCTTTTACCATTCCTTCTGAAAATAGATCAGGAAAGTCTTTGTCTTTTGGTGTAAAAGCAGTCACTGAAAGTACATTGTCTCGGATGGTAAGTCCAAATAAATCAAAGGCATCTAAACCGAATATGTTATCACTGTCTCTTGATTACAATACATAACATACACTGTCCTAGTGTGCGTTTTGTAAGTGGCAGGCAAACTACACCGTCCAAACACTGGAATGTCCTGTCTCTTGTAATTAGTGAGGTACTTGCTAGATTTTGAAAGGCATGGTGAGCCTAACTATTCATACGTGGCACGATGAAGCAAAGTTACTGAGGTATCTGTGTCTAACTGAAAGTTCACACGACGGCCAGCAATTCGTAATGAAAAAAAAAAAAAAAGCTTGTTAGAACGTCGTTGCACAGCACTAGGACGAGAAGGAGGCACAACCTTAATCTTACTCTCGTCAGAACTTGTAGGTTTTGAAAACACTGGGTTCACTGCATGTGCACGAGCGGACAAAATTGGCGTTTTTGTCCCGTTGCAAAAAAACTGCTTGGAAAAGGCCTTTTCTTTCCAAACGTGTAACACATTGCTTTACGCGATAGGCAAAACTGTGTTTTACGGCGAGCCAAATATCTGGGGCAAGACTTCACTAAATTCACAGGCCTGTTTACTTGTCTACGTGGCTGTCCGCGCGGCTGTGTAGGCGCTCGTTGTTGTGGCTGCTTGGGGGTCGCAAATAAGGGGCGACTCGACCCAACACATCGGGACCTGGTCAAACTTATCGGCCGCTATGGCACCCGAATCATATTGCTCTAAGATTTTCAAGACGTGGGGAAATGATGGATCAGAGTACTTTAAGATCTGTTGCCGCAGTCTACTATCTGGGACATTGAATGTTAATACATCCCGAATCATTAAATCACCATAAAAGTTGCCACAACTACACTTAAATTTTCACTTCCTAGTCAAGCCCGTTAATTCTGTGAACCACTGACGGTAGTCTGTTCCGGCTTTTTCTGCAAGCGAAAGAAATGATACCTAGCTGCAGCTACTTGTACTTGCTGGTCATAGTATTGATTAATGCAGCGATTACTTGTTCATAGCTAAGTTCGTTGGATGACGCAGTTGGGAATAGCTGAACACTGGGAATCCAGCAAACGAAAGTAAGTATTGTAACTTTGTAGTACCTTGAACACTATGAACTTGACAATGTGCCTGGAACTGAATTAGGTATTCTAGCCACTCTTCTTTTGCTTTGTCAAATTGCCGCAACGGTGGCACGTCTTGGGCTTGTTGGTTGGTCGGTTGTGCGGCTGACGCAGCTAGTGCAGCTAGTAGTTTGTTGTACCGTCGTCAGAAAGGTAGCAATTCGTTGGTTCTGAAACTGAAAAACTTGTGTTAGATCCATCACATTGGCCGTCTGCGGCTGCGACGTGGGGGCAGGGGGTGGAGGGGGAGGGGTATTCATGGTTTACATAAATACCTTGTAGCAAAAAGCCTCTGAAAAGAGAAATTTGATTAGTTGTGCAGTTCCCCTTCTGGAATACATGCAAGAACACAACAACAAATCAGTAAAGAGAAACAGTTGAACACGGGCACTCCTGCAAGCTAAAACACAAGAGAAGCAAGCAAAATCTTCGGCCAAGCTGATTATCTTCGATCGCCACTGTAGTATCCTCGCGCCACTGTAGAGTCTTGTGCCATACGAAGCAAGGGAGTGGATGTTATTATGGGTGACTAGTATCCTTTTTCTACAACACAAATGCACACAGGGATTAACATGGTTCTTTATTTACACGAACAGATAGCTGCTTCTTAGCTTATCAGAGTCGCTGTGTTGTGGAACAAGCTCCTCAGTGATAGTCCTCTTGCAGACAATGTCGGTAATCTTGCTATTATACAATTCTGGTCGCTATGTAGTACCGTAGCCTGTGACCCACTCTGGGATGGGACTGACAAACGCCAAACTGGAGTGCGAGTGAGTGAGACCCTCCGGTCAGCGGCGGCTGCCTAAATAGTCGCTGTCGAGAGGGCATTGGCGGCGTGTTGCTTGTCGGTATCTCTCTGGCCTCTCTCGTGGTAGGTGCGCTTGATTCAGCACCTACTATCGATCTTCGCACTACATCTTTGTTGACTGGTGTGCTGGTGACAGCTTATGCCAGCACACACACAATCATGGTCTTTGAACTTAGCCAACATGGCAACAATGAATTAAGAAAGAATGGGCTTTTCCATGCAGTAAATTACCTTTTAGGGTAAGCGAAACGCTAATTTTCTAACGCTCTATTGCTTATTATGCGCTAATTATTCAGACATCAAAATTCCAGACAAATACCTAGTGAACTTCGGTAATTCAGCTACAGTCCTGAAAGTCTGTTGACTATCACTGGCTTGCCAAACACTTTTCAGATGACATTTTTATACATAACTTTCAGACAGTACATGTAATGGGGCTTTAACGGCATCTTTTCATTAGTCATTGTCTTGTGATGTGGCTAAAACATATCAGATACTTGTGACTTGAAGTAAAAAATCTATTGATTCAAATAACTTATAGACAGTATATTTCATAAGAGTGGAAGAGTGGAAGCAATACTGCAGAAACTGATCATTAACTAACTGTAACAATAGAGCCAGAGTAATGACTGTCAGTTCAGTTGCGTGGTCTAGGGGTAGCATCTTCGATTAGAAATCAATACCTCGTTGATCCCAGTTTTGAAACCTGCCACCGCTTAAATTCTGATTAATAATCAGCATTGGTGGTCGAAGATTTCCGACATAAGAAGTCACGGCCTAGTCAAAGAGGGCGGAGGAGCGAGCAGAGGTTAAGGGCACTCTCTTGTCCTTAAGGTGGGGAAACTGCCCCTAATCGCGCAAGAATCAGCAATGATCAACGGCATGAGAAGGCAGAAGGCAATGGAAAGCGCTCAACTGAAGACACATAACGCGTATCCACAGGACATGTGGCCTATAATTGAAAAAGTGTCATGATTATCACTCCATTGACAAAAGATTCCAGAAAGTCCCCAATTCGGATCTCCGCGAGGGGACTGCCAAATGGAGGTGACCATGAGAAATAGACTGAAAACCAAAGAAAGGATAACGTTCTACGAGTCGGGGCATGGAATGTCAGAAGACTACAGGCTAGAAAATTAATTGTAGTGTTTGTTTTTGCGTAAGTCTTGCGAATACCCTTGTGTAGATCAGCTTCCTAGTGTAAATGACCATTGGCCCACCCAGCTAGCCGCGCGGTCTAACGCGCAGCTTCCCGAGCAGGAAGGCATGCCAGTACCCAGCACGTATCCGCCTGGTGGATTAGTGTCGAGGTCTGGTGTGCCGGCCAGCTTGTGGATGGTTTTTTAATGCGGTTTTCCATCTGTCTCAGTGAATACGGACTGGTTCCCCTCATTCTGCCTCAGTTACACTATGTCAGCAATTGCTGTGCAAACACTTGTCTCCACGTAAACGTACACCATAATTACTCTACCACGCAGACATTTGGGGTTACACTCGTCTGGTATGAGACGTTCCTGAGGGGGTCCACTGGGGGGGCCGAACCGCACAATAACCTTGGGTTCGGTGTGGGCGGCGTTGCGGCGGGTGGACTGCTGTGGCCTGTTGTGGGGCTGTGAACCACTGAGGGGTATAGCGGGACGAAGCCTCTCCATCGTTTATAGGTCCCCAGTTCAATACACAATACAAGTGGCCGATGACTACTCAGTGTAACGGCAGCCGCCGAGCCGAGAGGACGCGCAGCAGAGCAGCAACACTTGTCTAACAAACTGTAAATTAATTTAGTCTTTGTTTTTTGTTCACGTGCTTTTGCAAAGAAGTGAACTGTACGTGTGTATTTTACTATGTAGACTAGTGCTTAGAAAATTAATCCTAGTTTTTGTTTTTGCGTAAGTCTTGTGTAGGGCGGCTTCCTAGTGTAAATTTTCCCGTCGCCAGAAACTCCGACACGCCCTAAGTTTTAATTTTGTGCAAGTAGGCAGCACACAATTTAGATCATTGCATTCTAGTTGAATATTTATCTCGTGCAGTAACTTTTCGGCAAACAGGATTTATAATAACAGGTATCTGTAAATACGTCAACTTCAGTGCCACTCTGCCACTGGAATCCCCCGATGACACGGACGTCGCTGCTGCTTCTGATAAACAACATCTGACTGGTCCGTTCTCACTCCAGGGTGGGTGGCAGACAGTGGTGAGTTCGCGGTCACTGAGCGGAAGGCGAACGAGGGAGCAGGCCATGCTGCTGGTTCCCTACGTCTTAGCAACATGTACGAGGTGCTACCCAGTGTTGATGATAACTCTTGAGCCAGAACGAAATGCCTCTCCTGTTGGGCCAGCGTTCGATTTTCCTGCCCAGTCCGGAGAAATACAGAGGATAGGTATGCTAGTCATTGGGAGCTCCAATGTTAGGCGGGTGATCGAGCCCCTCAGGGAGATAGCAGTGGCAGGAAAGAATTCCAGTGTGCATTCAGTATGTTTGCCAGGAGGTCTCATTCGTGATGTGGAGGAGGCCCTGCCGGTGGCTATCGAGGGCACTGGTGCACCCGGCTGCATGTAGTGGGACATGTCAGCACGAATGACGCCAGCTGCTTGGGTTCTGAGGTCATCCTCGGCTGATTTCGGCGGCTGGCTGATTTGGTGAAGGCAACTAGAAACGCACGCGGGGTGCAGGCTAAGCTGTCTATTTTGTAGCATCGTACCCAGGGCTTATCGCTGTCCTCTGGTATGGAGAAAAGTGGAAGGTCTAAACCAGAGTCTCAGACGGCTCTGCGACGGTATCGGTTGCGAATTTCTCGACCTCCCCTGTCAGGTGCAGAATTGTACGGCTTCCCTTAATAGGTCAGACGTCCACTACACGCAGTGTAGCGGAGCATGTGCGGCTTGCACATGGGGCTTTTTTAGGTTAGAGAACCCGTCCTTTGGGATCAAAGACGATTTGCCTGTTAAATCAGCTACAGAGACCTCAGGGAATCTTGGTCCTCGCAGATCAGAGATAGAAAAGATTAATATGACAGTAGTAAACTGCAGGAGTATCCAACGAAAGATTATAATGCACAGATAGAATTTTGAACAGAAAGCTGGTTGAAACCAGATATCAATGACAAACGAAATCCTAAGTTCAGATTGGAATGTTTATCGTAGGGATAATTGACTATGTGGTGGCGGCGCGTTTATTGCAGAAAAAAAATTCGATAAAATCTAGCGAGGTTATCGCGGATTCCGAAAGTGAATTAACCTGGGTGAAATTAAGTATCAAAGAAAGGTCAAAAATGATGATTGGATTCTTTTATAGACTTCCTGGATCAGGATCTGTAGTTGTAGAGTGCTTCAGACAGAACTTGCAAAATATCATCAGTAATTTTCCTGATCATGTCGTTGTAATAGGAGGTAACTTCAACTTGCCAGGTATAGAGTGGGAGTGTTATGCCATCAAAACTGGTGCCAGAGACAGGGAATCGTTTGGCATTGTTCTGGATATCTTGTCCGAAAATTACCCTGAGCAGGTAGTTAGAGTACCAATTCGTGACGGTAACGTCTTAGATCTCCAGGCAACAAACAGACCTGAACTTATGGAATCAGTTAACGTAGAAGAAGGTATCAGTCATCATAAGGCTCTAACAGCATCTACACTATGTGATCAAAAGTATCTGGACACCTGGTTGAAAATTACTTACAAGTTCGTGGCGCTCTCCATCGATAATGCTGGAATTCAGTATGGCATTGGCCCGCCCTTAGCTTTGATGACAGCTTCCACTCTCGCAGGCATACGTCCAGTCGGGTGCTGGAATGTTTCTTGGGGAATGGCAGCCCATTCTTCACGGAGTGCTGCACTGAGGAGAGGTATCGATGTCGGTCGGTCAGGCCCGGCACGAAGCCGACGTTCCAAAACATCCCAAAGGTGTTCTACAGGATTCAGATCAGGACTCTGTGCAGGTCAGTCCATTACAGGGATGTTATTGTCCTGTAACCACTCCGCCACTGGTCGTGCATTATGAACAGGTGCTCGATCGTGTTGAAAGATGAAATCACCATCCCCGAATTACTCTTCGACAGTGGGAAGCAAGAAGGTGCTTAAAACATCAATGTGGGCTTGTGCTCTGATAGTGCCACGCAAAACAACAAGGGGTACAAGCCCCCTTAATGAAAAACACGACCACACCATAACACCACGGCCTCCGAATTTTACTGTTGGCGCTACATACGACACTGGACTCGCATTCGGGAGGACGGCGGTTCAATCCCGCGTCCGGCCATCCTGATTTAGGTTTTCCGTGATTTCCCTAAATCGCTCCAGGCAAATTCCGGGATCTTTCCTTTGAAATGGCACGGCCGGCTTCCTTCCCCGTCCTTCCCTAATCCGATGGGACCGATAACCTCGCAGTTTGGTCTCTTCCCCAAAACAACCCAACCCCCTACATACGCTGGCAGATGACGTTCAGCGGGCATTCGCCATGCCCACACCCTGCCACCGGATCGCCGTATTGTATACCGTGATTCGTCACTCCACACAACGTTTTTCCACTGTTCAATCGTCCAATGTTTATGCTCCTTACACCAAGCGAGGCGTCGTTTGGCGTTTACCGGCGTGATGTGTGGCTTATGAGCAGCCGCTCGATCATGAAATCCAAGTTTTCTCACTTCCCGCCTAACTGTCATAATACTTGCAGTGAATCCTGATGGAGTTTGGAATCCTGATAGTCTGTATAGATGTCTGCCTATTACACATTACGACCCTCTTCAAGTGTCGGCTGTCTCTTTCAGTCAACAGACGAGGTCGGCCTATACGCTTTCGTGCTGTACACGTCCCTTCACGTTTCCACTTCACTATCACATCGGAAACAGTGGATCTAGGGATGTTTAGGAGTATGGAAATCTCGTGTACAGACGTATTTCACAAGTGACACCCAATCACCTGACCACGTTCGAAGTCCGTGAATTCCGTGGAGCGCCCCATTCTGTTCTCTCACGATGTCTAATGATTACTGAGGTTGCTGATATTGAGTACCTGGCAGTAGGTGGCAGCACAATACACCTAATATGAAAAACGTACGTTTTTGGGGGTGTCCGGATACTTTTGATCACGTAGTGTATGACGACGGGACCTACAAGGAATGTTAAGAAAGGTAGGAAGACATATTTGTTTAGCAAGGATGAGAGGATACAAGTTTCAGAAAATCTCAGCAGTCAGCGTCAAATATTCGGTGATGAGGACGAAGATGTGGAGAACAAATGGAAAATATTCAAATCCATCGTTCAATATGCCCCAGACAAGTACGTTCAGAGTAAGGTTTTAAGGGATGGGAAAGACCCTCCACGGTTTAATAGCCGTGTTAGAAAAGCGCTACGTAAACAAAGAGCACTTCGTCTCAGACTCAAGAGATGTAAAACCTAGCTGACAAACAAAAGCTGAACGAAGCGAAAACGAGCGTAAGGAGAGCAATGAGAGACGCGCTCAATGATTTTGAAAGTAAGACGTTGTCAACCGACCTGAGTAAAAATCCTAAGAGCGACTACACCGGCTCCGAAACGGAAGATAACAGAGAGAAGGCCGAAATACTGAATTCGGTCTTCCGAAGTTGTTTCACCACGGAAGATCGTAACACTGTCCCTCCTTTCAATCGTCGTACGGACATCGAAATGGCAGATATTGAGATAACCTATCGCGGAATTGAAAAGCAGCTACTATCGCTTAGTAGCGGAAAGATTTCAGGATCAGATGAGATACTTATAAGATTGTATAAAGATTATGCGAAAGAACTTGCTCTCCTTCTAGCAGTAATTTATCGTAGATCGCTTCAGCAACGAAAGGTACCTAACGACTGGAAAAAAAGCGCAGGTAATTCCTGTTTTTAAGAAAGGCCGTAAGACGGATCCACACAATTATAGACTTATATCGTTGACGTCAATCTGTTTTAGGATTATGGAACATGTTTTATGCTCAAGAATTATGACGTTTTAGGAAACGAACATCTCCTCTATAAAAATCACCATGGATTCCGCAGACAAAGATCCTTCGAAACTCAGCTCGCTCAGTTCCACCATGAGACCCACAGCGCAGTGGACAACGGCGCTCAGGTTGATGCCGTGTTCCTTGACTTCAGTAAGGCATTTGAGACCGCCCCTCATTGCCGTTTAATAATAAAAAAAATACGAGCTTACGGAGTATCGGAGCAGACCTGCGACTGGATTCAAGACTTTCTTGCAGGTAGAACTCAACACGTCGCTAGTAACGGAACTAAATCGGCAGATGTAAAGGTAATATCCGGAGTACTTCAAGGAAGTGTCATGGGACCGGTGCTGTTTACAATATATATAAATGATCTAGTAGATAGCGTCGGACGCTCTTTAAGGCTATTCACAGCTGATGCAGTTGTCCATATCAAAGTAGCAACGCCAGAAGATAGTAGGAATTTGCGGAACGACCTGCGGAGAATTGACGAATGGTGCAGGCTCTGTCAGTTGACCCTGAACGTAAATAAATGTGACATAATGCGCGTACATAGAAAAAGAAATCTACTACTGTGCAGCTACACTATTGATGGCAAACAGCTGGAGTAGCGTCTGCCGTAAAATATCTAGGCGTAACTATCAAGAGCGACCTTAAGTGGAATGACCATATAAAACAGATAGTGGGAAAAGAAGACACCAGCCTCAGATTCATCGGAAGAACTTAGGGATATGTAACTCATCCACGAAAGAAGTGGCTTATAAGGCGCTTGTTCGCCCGATTCTTGAGTATTGTTCATCTATCTGGGATCCCTATCAGGTAGGACTGATAGAGGAGATAGGAAAGATCCAACGAAGAGCGGCGCGTTTCGTCACGGGATCGTTTAGCTGGCGAGAGAGCGTTACGGAGATGCTAAACAAACTCCACTGGCAGACGGTACAAGAGATGCGTTGTGCATCACGGAGAGATTTACTATCGAAATTTCGGCATAGCATTTCTCAGGAGGAGTCGGTCAACATATTACTTCCCCCCCCCCCTCCCCTCCCCCCCAAATACATCTCGCGTATTGACCACGGGGAGAAAATTCGAGAAATTAGAGCCAATACAGAGGCTTACCGACAATCATTTTTCCCGCGCACTATTCGCGAGTGGAACAGGTTTAGAGGGATCAGATAGTGGTACCGAAATTTCCCTCCGCCACACGCCATTAGGTGGCTTGCGGAGTATGATGTACGTGTAGATGCAGATGAAGCTTGAACGTGGTAGGGAAGCTAGAAAATCTGAAAATGCAAAGGCTCAATCTAGATATAGTAGGGTCGGTGAAGTGAAATGGAAAGAGGACAAGGATTTCTGGTCAGATGAGTATAGGGCAATAACAACAGCAGCATAAAATGGTATAATGGGAGTAGGTTTCGTTATGAATAGGAAGGTAGGGCAGAGAATGTGATACTGTAAACAGTTCAGTGATAGGGTTGTTATTATCAGAATCGACAGCAAACCAGAACCGACAACGATAGTTCAGGCATACATGCTGACGTCGCAAGCTGAAGAATAAGAGCTAGAGAAAGTATATGAGGATATAGATATGGTAATACTGTGCGTAAAGGGAGATGGAAATCTAGTAGTCATGGGGAACTGGAAAGCAGTTGTAGGGAAAAAAGTAGAAGAAACGATTAGAGGACAATATGGGCTTGGAACAAGGAATGAGAGAGGAGGAAGAATAATTGAATTTTCTAATACATTTCAGCTAGTAGTAGCGAATGCAGCTACTATCGGTTAGTAGCGGAAAGGTTTCAGGATCAGATGAGATACTTATAAGATGAGACAACCTCATTCTCTAGCACCTGTACCGTTATGATTGTACAGTCGTCACTATCATCTATTAGTGGTAGTTACAATATAACTGCTACTGATACTTTGACTAGAAACGTGATAAACGAATTATAGATGAGAATTTGCATTTTCAGTATACCTCGATTCTTGAGTTTGATCTTAATAAATTCCCGATAGTTTCACACAAACAGGTCCCTTTTGGCTATCAAACTATTCGTACGGGAATTATGTAAATGTAATGGCTGGGACACTCGACCACTATCAGTATTGCTCCATTTTGGGATGAACATGACTCGGAAAGCGAAGTTAATCTGATTTTCACTCCCTGTACTGTCGACTTACTGAATGTTGTCTGAATGATCTGACAACTGTGTTGCCTCATGCGTGAATTCTGTGAACTGTGAGTCAGTGCTGAATGCACACATGTGCAGAGATGTTCACTGCAGTAAGGTGATGGGGGATACTTTACACCCATGTATGTTCCCATACCATAAAGAGTAAGGTAACTCAAGGTTCATTCACCAGAAAAAATCAATGTCCGCAGATCCACAAATCGGAATTTGTGAACGGTAGTTACGCATGAAAGAAAAGAGACTCCTTGATTTTATGATGTTTCCGATCGGTACTACAATTAGAATCTGGTATTGTATTCTGCTGCACCACCCCAAAAAGTTTCTCACATCATAATGAGACAAGTTCTTTGATACGAGAGAAGGAAATGAATTATATGCTTCTCAGACAATCTATTAACTTAATTACTATATCGAGTGCACAAAAGCTCTGTAGTTCCTTTTGTGTGAGTTGCTTAAATTTTGAAGTCACATCAACTTACTTTGAGAGTAAGTCCCCTTCCTATTGGAGTAAGAAGAGAGTCGTCAGTCACTGATTAATATTCTCCTGACTAATGAAGTGATACTGGTACCACATGCTTCATCGGGTCTGGGAACAGTGTTTCACTTTGGCTACTCGAAGACTGTGCAGATAATGATCTCGGCACACTGCGTTCAGAGCCAAGACGATGTCTTGCAGTTTGTATCTTAGCGTGTGCTGGAGTGTCAGTCGGTCAATCAACATGAACGCATTGGGCACTGTTTGTCACTGCCCTTGTCTCGAGTCTCCATAGTCTGCCGTCGTTGCTGAATATACTCACATCAAAAAAAGTTTTGCATCACCCCAGTTCCCACAACTCCTGAGGATAGACGTTGACTGTGGATATTGTATTACAGACACAGTCTCTTTGACTGTTCTGAGATGTCACTAAACCCGCTCAAAGATGTAAACAACCATGCATGAGTAACGGCTATTAGAGGGAGGGGTCCGACAGCCGATCAGTTCTAGTCATTCTATCAGGAAGGAGGTACGATCGCGTCCGCATTGTTACTTCGTGCCAGGTAGGGCTCTTAACAAGGGAAGTGTCCAGGCGTCTCGGAGTGAACCAAAGCGATGTTGTTCGGACATGGAGGATATACAGAGAGACAGGAACTGTCGATAACATGCCTCGCTCAGGCCACCCAAGGGATACTACTGCAGTGGATAACCGCTACATAAGGATTAAGGCGCGAAGAAACCCTGACAGCAACGCCACCATCTTGAATAAAGCTTTTCGTGCAGCCACAGGACGTTCTGTTAAGACTCAAACTATGTCCAATAGGCTGCATGATGCGCAACTTCACTCCCGACGTTCATGGCGAGGTCCATCTTTGCAACCACGACACCATGCAGCGCGGTACAGATGGGCCCAACAACATGGCGAATGGGCCTCTCAGGACTTGTATCACGTTCTCTTCACCGATGAGAGTCGCATATGCCTTCAACCAGACAATTGTATAGCCGGCCGCTGTGACCGAGCAGTTCTAGGTGCTTCAGTCCGGAACCGCGCGCCTGCTACGGTCGCAGGTTCGAATCCTGCCTCGGGTATGGATGTGTGTTAGGTTAGGATTAAGTAGTTCTAAGTCTAGGGGACTGATGACCTCAGATGTTCCATAGTGCTTAGAGCCATCAATCAGACAATCGTCGGAGACGTGTTTGGAGACAACCCGGTCAGGCTGAACGCCTTGGACACACTGTCCAGCGAGTGCAGCAAGGTGGAGGTTTCATGATGTTTTGGAGTGGCATTATGTGGGGCCGGCGTACGCCGCTGGTGGTCATGGAAGGCGCCCTAACGGCTGTACGATTCGTGAATGCCATCCTCCGACCGATAGTGCAACCATATCGGCAGCATACTGGCGAGGCATTCGTCTTCATGGACAACAATTCACACCCCATCGTGCACATCTTGTGAATGTCTTCCATCAGGATAACGACATCACTCGACTAGAGTGGCCAGCATGTTCTCCAGACATGAACCCTATCGAACATGCCTGGGATAGATTGAAAACGGATGTTTATGAACGACGTGACCCACCAACCGCTCTGAGGGATCTACGCCGAATCGCCGTTGAGGGGTGGGACAATCTGGACCAACAGTGCCTTGACGAACTTGTAGATAATATGCCACGACGAATACAGACATGCATCAATGCAAGAGGACTTACTGCTCGGTATTAGAGGTACCGGTGTGTACAGTGACCTGGACTACCACCTCTGAAGGTCTCGCTGTATGGTGGTACAACATGCAATGTGTGGTTTTCATGAGCATTATAAAGAGCAGAAACGATGTTTATGTTGATCTCTATTCGAATTTTCTGTGCAGGTTCCGGAACTCTCGGAACCGAGGTGATGCAATACATTTTTTGATGTGTATATTTTGGTGAGTGCATAACTGTTAATCAATAGAGATCTCTGTAACCGGTTTACCGTTCTAATTTTTTGCTCGTGGAGTGTACTTGTGAATATATTATGTTGTGATACCTCAGATTGTCTTGGCGGTGGTTTAACATTGTATTTTTCTGCTCACAGAGTTTCGCTCTGAATATATTAAGTTGTGATAGATTCTCTTGGCGTGACTGATTAATAGCATGCTTTCAGGTGTACTGCCAAGTTGTTGTTTCCATTTTATCCACAATATTTCGACAACCGATCGAAATATCTTCTTCAGGTGCAGCATGTTCTACTGTTACGGTATATATACACACTGCATAGACTCCAACCATTCTGATAGTGATTAAAATTCTTCTGGGTATTATGCCACGTCATTGCTAAAAAGCTACAACACACGTTTCGTGCCAACGACTATGCTGACAACATCATAAGAAAGATAGCTAAAATCACAGGAAGCAGAACGCGAGAAGAAAGCAAAGAAGAGAAGCTCCCACTGGTACACTTACCTTATAAAAGGCTTCAGTGAACGGCTAGGCAACGTCCTCCACCGGCGAGGTTTCAAACCGATTTTTCGAAGTAGTCACAGCATCCACGAAATGATAGGTTCCACCAAGGATGTAGTCAACAATCTTAACATTGCAGGTGTTTACGAACTACGGTGTGAGTACGGAGATGCCTACATATTGGCGATAGCGAAACACCACCGTGACTGTTGACAACCTATCAGGTTCCAAGAAACCCCGAGTACTGGCGAAAGAATCGTGGATGCGAGAACGCAAAATATGGGAGGCGATCGAAATTATTTAGCAACCTGACAACATCAACAGAGAAGATGGCTACAAACTCCCAGCGTCCTGGCTGCCGGCCACTGCAATACAAAGGGCCGCGAGCGGTCGCGGTGCAGAAGCCACACGGGACACGGGCGTATCTGCACAAACAGCTGTAGAGCAACTGTCAGTCCACTTCCGCGCACACCAGGAGGAAAACTTGCCGACCAGAAGCCGAACGGAGATTAGCGGACAGCTACCAATCGTTGACGACGTGGACATCCACGAATAGCCACTTTCCTTCCATCATCCCTTACGTCATGACTAGCCAATTGTATTAGAGGGCCAATTAAAAGTTTTACAACAGTGACTTCAGACAACGATAGTCTGTAATAAATAGAGCCACCCATCCCCATGCAACACCATTCGTGCCCTGAGGAAGGCCGTTGCAAAACGGCCGAAACGTCGGTTTTAGTTTATTATTGTTGTCAGTTTTTAGCAATGACGCGGCATAATACCCAGAAGAATTTTAATCACTATGACACCGGCCGCGGAAGCCTACGATCTTATATCCAACCATTCTGTCAACTACTATTGCCAGTAGGGGGACAACCTATGTGTCACCCCACTCTCCACTGTTGCCAAATTTATTCAAAATGGCGGCGATGACGTCATCCTAGATGGCGGCATGTAGACTTGGCAACAGCGCATGACGTCATCCAAGATGGCAGATTTTGGTGAGAGAATAGTCCAATTGTGCTACGTCCACTAACATAAGCGTCCAGAAGAAAAAATGGCGGTAAGTTTGAATTCCAACAGGATGATGCATGCAAAGACCGTACTTGTTTTTATTATTATTATTGATTATCATTCACTAACATTCATTATCATTTATTATCATTTATTATTATTTATTATCATTTATTATTATTTATTATTATTGACCTGCCTCCACTAGAAATTCCCTCCAAATTCAAATTCCTACACGATATGACTGCAAAACCCAACTTTTGTTTATTATTATTCATTATCATTTATTATCATTCATTGTCATTTATTATCATTTATTATCATTCATTATCATTTATTATTATAGGCCTACCTCCACTAGAAAATTGCGCCAAATTCAAATTCCAACACAATATTCTCTCGAAAACTGTACTTCTATGTATTATTATCATTTATTATTTATGCAAGATGTCCGATTTTCTCGGTGAGAAAGCCATTCTCCTTCCATCAACTAACAAAAATCTATCACAAGTTCAAATCGCCAACACCATAATTAATCACATGTATGAGCTTTCTCCGTCACTTATCTTTTTTTTTCTTACTAGTAGCCTATCATAATCGTGTCAGATAATAAACTGCACTTATAGTAACGTAATTCACGTCCTTTGATTTTGCAGGGTGGAAGGGACTGAAGACTTTATTTCAAGCAGTACGGCCATACTTGTTCTCCAACACAGTCAGCACACACATCTTTGATATCGCAGTGCAGTCACCATGACGTCTGCGCTCCAACTGAATTAGTTCAAATTCTCGCCACCCCCTGGCCAGCGCGCAGAGACACTGCCTACGCCTGTCACGTGCGGCGGCCGGCCACTAGCGCGGGGGGCGAGCCCAGCGATCGCTGCCATGTCGTAAACATACCGGCTGCTAATAACTATCATTTTTTATATACACCTGATGGAGTAATAGTATTATTTCTAATAATAATAATAATAAATGATAATGAATGATAATGAATGATAATAAATGATAATGAATGATAATAAATGACAATGAATGATAATGAATGTTAATAAATGATAATGAATGATAATGAATAATAAACAAAAGTAAGGTTTTGCAGCCATTATCAAGTTGGAATTTGAATTTCGAGGGAATTTTCTAGTGGAGGCAGGTCAATAATAATAAATGATAATAAATAATGAATGTTAATGAATGATAATCAATAATAATAAAAAGACAAGTACTGTCTTTGCATGCATTATCCTGTTGGAATTGAAAATTCCCACCATTTTTTCTTCTGGAGGCTTAGGTTAGTGGATGTATGTCTGACAGGACGGAAAACTAAGCGATCGAAGGTTATTGTCCGTTTTTAAGTGGTGAACGTTCTAGTCTTAGGAGTGTGTGTGTGTGTGTGTGTGTGTGTGTGTGTGTGTGTGTGTTTATGTTCTCTCTCTCTCTGTCTCTCTCTCTCTGTCTCTCTCTCTCTGTCTCTCTCCTACTGGAACCTTCGATGCACCAATCATGGACTCTAGAACAATACTTTACACATGATGGATTGGCTGATTTGCTTAAAAATCTATCGAACTATTTTGTGTATAAATATCGCTCCGTTCTTGTTCTTCTTAACTGTATGCTATTAAATTAAGGCACTTTGAGATCTGTTACTATAGATCGATATGGTGTGCTAAGCTCCAAGACTTGGTTACATTTCGAGAAATATGGTGCACTTGGGTGGATTATGACTAGGAAAGCTCTATTCAGTCAAGAGAGGTGGAGTGTAGCTGTATTTGTCTGCTCGGTTGAGGAATAATTGGGTAGCGATGTTGCGGGTAGGTAGGTCAATGCCGAGGTGAGGATGGTCTTTTAACGTAAGAGGACTAGTTAGCTCTGTGACTTCCATACGCAGAGAGATTGATTGAGTACTATGTGCGAGGTGTTAGAAATATGGATAGTATTGTCTGGTATAATTTGATCGTCTTTATGTGTTCGAGAATTAAGTGTGTGCCGGCCGGAGTGGCCGAGCGGTTAAAGGCGCTACAGTCTGGAACCGCACGACCGCTACGGTCGCAGGTTCGAATCCTGCCTCGGGCATGGCTGTGTGTGATGTCCTTAGGTTAGTTAGGTTTAAGTAGTTCTAAGTTCTAGGGGACTTATGACCACAGCAGTTGAGTCCCATAGTGCTCAGAGCCAATTAAGTGTGAATGGATTTGTTGAGCAGTCATCTATGAATGATCGCAATGATACTTGCAAAGTAGAAGATGTATGATTTAGCTATGATACTGAAATTAAGAAAACAAGCTGTCACATGATTGGCCAGTGTCAGACTTACAGTAAAATTTTTCGCAATATCAGCTGTGATGGATAATATTACAGTAGATCGGTGGTGTCTTATGCATCGCATCTGTGCATTGGGTACGACATAATGATTGACTGACAGTGCTTGCTTGAGTTGGGGGTGAAATTTTGGTTGATGGACTACAACTTCCAGGGTTGCTATCACTGAAAACGGTGATCCTGTACTTATATGCAAAAATGACCAATCACTAGAAATTGAATGCAGAGTTATAAACTATTCGGTCACTGCGACATATGAGTTTAAATTTAGAGGTTGTCAATCACTTTCGAGGGAAGTGGCTACAACGCCAGCAGACTCTTCTATTTTCCTTGTGTTGTGGGTGTCCTTTATTTAAAATCATTCACTGTTATGCTATTGACTGTAAGAATATGATTTATAAGGTGTAAGGTATAGTTTCGTGTGAGAGACTATGCATCAGTCCGTGTTAATGTCTGTTTAGAATCAGACAATGACTTCGAAGTCGCGGCAGAAAGACGAAATGCTCGGCAGTGTGCAAAAGCGTGTTAGAAAACACTGTTTGAACAAGGGCCAGAGGCAGCTTCTCATTCGCTTAGAGTATGGGTGATCAAACTTTAAAAGGCTCTCTGCAGTGTGTGTGTATATTTAATATGATCTTGTTCATATAGGCATTTGTAGTTTGAGTTGTTGGATTTGGTGAGCTGGTAGGAATTCTTGGATGGTTGCACTCTGAGTTATTCGGGGGGAGTATTGTGAATTCCGTTTGTCTGCGCTGGAAGTGGATCACATTGGTGCCTTCGTGACTTTTTCACTGTTTGATGGTAGAGGATAAAGATGATAGGGTGTTGAGGATCTGTTGTACTTGTACCTAGTTTGAGGCGTACAACATTGCGCGCATTTCCGGCGAATGGTCAAAACAAGGTCCTGTTGTAGTAACTGAGATCGTTATGTTTATAGACAGGTTGCAGAAGGTAATAGATATGTCTTTCTCTGACTTAAATTGCAGAGATCAGGGACCAGGCTTTGAATATTGTCGTATGTGCTTGATGCTTTGTATAAAAGTTTGAGTCTTTAATTGGGTTTGGTATTTCTGGGTGTGTGTAAAATTAATTTTACTGTCGAAAGTGCGAGAAAGATGAGTTGATTGGTGTTTAGATGTAGGCTACATATGTAATTCGAAAAGAGGGGATGAGAATGGTAAATTGATTGATGGGCATGGTTAGTGGGGTGATATATGAATGTCAAGATAGGGTTGAGGATGTTGATGGTGGGACGGGGGTGAGGTTAGGTGCGGTGAGAGGTGTAAATTAGATCTTATTTTTTAAAAAAAAGTTGTAAAGAAGGAATAATATTGAGAAGGTTTTTAGATGGCTGGTCACGCGACGAGGCGAGAGCAGGGATGCGTAGTTATGTTCAGTTAAAGGGCCGTGTAATGTCTTGTAAGGAGCAATGTGCAGTGTGCTACAGTTTCATAGGAGGTAAAGACATGTGCTGCTATGATTTGTCTAGCGTATGGAGGCTGCGCTTTGGAATTATGCTACGTTGATATAAAGTTGACTTTCACCTGCGTTAGGTGGTCGCGGCTCGGGATTGCGGTCCTGGACGGACGTATGTGTGTGCTTTGACCGCTGACGAGCGCGTTGACCGCGCCAACTCACGCTTGCGGAAGCCGAGCAGGGGCTGTGCGGGGTCTTAAATCAGACGAATGGGTGACTTCACAATCCAGTGGGCGGGGTGCAGAGTGGGGGTACCTGTGCACGTCTGCTGACTTATTTTGCGAGCGGATTTGCAGGCTCTGCTATGCGTTATTAGGATAGTTTACGAGTACTGAGCGTATCTACACATCTGTGTGATGTATTATTTAGTAGTAGTTTGCTATAGTGCATACTGAAATTATGATTGGGTGCGTATCTGTGGGCTGTACAACATGGTCCAGGGCACATCTGGGATTGGTGTTTTGTAATAGCATGATAGATACACTGTATGGTTAAATAAGTTGTTCGAAAAAAATAGTGTTCTCAATGATTACACGCGCCTGCAGCGCAGATCAGAGTGATTTGGTTTTTCCATCACCATCTCGGTTGCATGTGAGTAGTAAATGTTTTTGCGGCTGTGTTAATCGAGTGTGTCAACGAGCTATGAGCTATTCTGAGAATAGGCGTGAAGGCAGGTCCAGACCTGAGACGCCAGCAGTATACATGAGATGAACAATGCAGCTTTCACATGTGTCGGCTGTCACGAGCACTCGGAAGATGAACTTGGCTGGAGACTCTTGAAACCCCTTCCCCGCCGGCCCGCCTTGGAGTGTACTCTAAGGCACATAGGCGATATCAATTTCTCCGGTGATAGGTGCAAATGCGACTGTGTTGAGGTCATGTTTGGGGGAGGCCGAGCAGAGACTTTTGGCCGGTTTGGCAGCTGGTGGTGTTTGGGCGCATCTGTTTCACTATTTTGCGAGCATGTCTGTGCACTGTGCGGTGCTTTATTTGGAGAGATTAAGAGTACAGAGGTCGTCTGCTGATATTGTGTACTGCATTACTTAAGAGCTGTTTGCTATTGTGTGGTGAAATTAGGAGTTTTTTACGTGTTTGTGGCCTGTGTCAGATGACCACAGTCGGATCAGTGCGGGTGTTTTGTGACAAATATACTCCACGACTAAATAAAAGGGCTGCAAATAAATAGAGTGCAGCAATTCCTTACTTCACCGAGCAGCACAGCGCAGTCTGAGGTATTTTTGTGCAATAACGGCAAGCTGGTCAGAATGTGAGTAGACAAGTAACTGGACAAATTTATCTGTAGAGGAGTTACAGGTCTGGAATGGAATGAATATCTTGATGGGTGTGGTTGTGTTGCCAAGTGTAGTGCACTACTGGAGTTCAGAAACTGCCTTATGTCAGCCTTACATATCGAAACCTATGAGAAGTAAAAGTTTGAAAAAGATATGTAGCAAATAAATAAAGTACACTCATTCTTCCTTCCATTGGTCTATGCACTGAAATTATTTGTGAAAATTAGCAGTTGTTTGGCTATTTGGAGGTAAATGTTTTGCATTATTTACGAGCGGTTCGCATGTCTGTAGGCTGTGCTATGAGTTATTTTTAACTGTTTACAATTAGCAAGCGTGTGTGTAGAACATTATAAATGAGTTATGTAGGAGTGTTTTGCAGGTCTGTATGATGTGGGACATGTCGGCGTGATACATGTACTCCATTCCTAAATAAAGTAAATTCGTGGACGTAGTGCAGGGTGAGTCCGTTTACCAGAAACGTGTAGGAAGAGATTGAGTGCTGGTGGCTTAGTTTGAAGCAATTTTCTTAGGTTGGTGGCGGAAGCGCATGTGAGCTTTGTTTACTGGCAGATTTCAAACTTGGCGCTGGTTCCTAGGAGGAGGAGGTGGCGTTCTGGTACTCGAAAAGCAGTTGATATTTGGGAGTTGAACACGTTTGAATATGTATATGAAATTGTAACTGGAATTATTTAATATAGCGGGGTGGTGATAGTGAATTAGCGAGCGTTCTCGCGACGAGCAAACGCGCTGTTATATGGTCATGGTGGATTCCACTGTCGGTCAAACTCTGGCGCCAAACGTATCCTTTGTACAGCACGCGCTCGACAGGAAACATCGGGTCCATGTTAAGTGCTCGTGGGCGCGGCCGACCGTTTGTGGCGGGACCCTCAGGCGCCGCTGCCCAGCTGTCGCGCTGGCCGTGGGGGTGTGCTTGACGTCAGCGGACCAGGGACCGGGCTCAGCCGGCAGCGCGTACGTCAGCTGCGCTCTGGAGTTTCGCTGTGTTCGCATGGAGAAGTCAGTTGGGACACACCTGCATGACCGTAATGTCTGAAATAAAGAGTCATTTTCCAGGGATTTACAGAAGGCTATGTCCGTCGCTTGAATGGAGGGTGTGTGACGTAAGCGGGGCGGCGGCGCAGCGATTGTACAGTTATAACGCGCGCGCGAGAGCGAGTCAATTAGCGAGCGTTCTAGTGCGATCCAAAGGTGCTGTTATATAGTCATGGCAGATTCCACTGTCGAGCAAACTTTGCCGCCAAAAGTGTAGCACTGCGTTCTCGCTCGCACAGGGAAACGTGGGGAACGGCTGTGTGAGGTCGGCATCGACAGGTTTGAACGTGGTGCCGGAAGTGTTGCAAGGAAACGGCCGACCGTTGTGTGATTTAGCTCCGAGGGAGACAATTTTGGCAGGAAACGTGTGGAGGCGACGAATGCACGTGGTGAGTGGACAAGGGGCCGCTGTGACGTCAAACTCGACAAGTTCCAGCCTGTCCAGCGAAAACATGTTTACAACATGGGAGCGATCGCTGGGCTCGTCCCCCGCGCTAGTGGCCGGTCGCCTCACGTGACAGGCGTAGGCAGTGTCTCCACGCGCTGGCCAGGGGTTGGCAAGGATTTGAACTAATCCAGTTGGAGCGCGGACATTGTTGTGACTGCACTGCGATATGAAGGATGTGTGTGCTGACAGTGTTGGAGAGCAAGTGATGGCCGTACTGCTTGAAATAAAGTCTTCAGTCCCTTCCACCCTGCAAAATCAAAGGACGTGAATTACGTTACTATAAGTGCAGTTTATTATTTGATACGATTATGATAGGCTACCAGTGAAAAAAAAAAAGATAAGTGACGGAGAAAGCTCATACATGTGATCAACTATGGTGTTGGGGATTTGAACTTGTGATAGATTTTTGTTAAGGATGTAAGGAGAATGGCTTTCTCACCGAGAAAATCGGACATCTTGAATAAATAATAAATGATAATAATACATAGAAGTACAGTTTTCGAGTGAATATTGTGTTGGAATTTGAATTTGGCGCAAATTTCTAGTGGAGGTAGGCCTATAATAATAAATGATAATGAATGATAATAAATGATAATAAATGACAATGAATGATAATAAATGATAATGAATAATAATAAACAAAAGTTAGGTTTTGCAGCAATTATTGTGTAGGAATTTGAATTGGAGGGAATTTCTAGTGGAGGCAGGTCAATAATAATAAATAATAATAAATGATAATAAATGATTATAAATGATAATGAATGTTAGTGAATGATAATCAATAATAATAATAAAGACAAGTACGGTCTTTGCATGCATTATCCTGTTGGAATTCAAACTTCCCGCCATTTTTTCTTCTGGACACTTAGGTTAGTGGACGTAGCACAGTTGGACTATTTTCCTGCCAAAATTCAAACTTCCCACCATTTTTTCTGAAGGTTAGGTTAGTGGACGTAGCACAATTGGACTATTTTACCGCCAAAATTCAAACTTCCCGCCATTTTTTCTTGAGGTTAGGTTAGTGGACATAGCACAATTGGACTATTCTCCCGCCAAAATCCGCCATCTTGGATGACGTCATGCACTGTTGCCAAGTCTACATGCCGCCATCTTGTATGACGTCATCGGCGCCATCTTGAATAAATTTGGCAACAATTGCTTAAATGTAGTTTTTTTAATTTCTTATACTTTATTGTGTCATTTTCATGATCGTACTCGCTATTTTAATTTGCCCTTACTTTTCCTTTTTATCATTATTTTTTCATTAAGAATCTGCCTGTATCGTCTATAATCTTCGACCAAATGCCAAACAGCATTGCTCATTGGTTGGTGAAGCGGGATTTCGTGTAGCCAGGGTAAGGCTAGTTTCAGCTAACCAGCAAATGAGAATCTCGAAATTACAGTTAATTTTTCAGCGCTGAAACTGATATTTTTGTCTTGAATTTACTTGTAGAGCTTATTTTTAATCGCTGTGAACAAATCAATTGTGATGTTAGTTCTGCTGCAGATTGTTGACCGCTGTTTTGCTAGATACGTTACACATCAAGAGGTTATGTTAGGTTACAACTAGAGTTTAAATTCAGGGCTACAATACGCATCGCCTGCCGCAGTTTAGTCATTGGTCGCTTAAAATCACCTGTCGATAGAACATCTCAAATTTCCATCATACCTCTCGGCGACTGCTTCCAACTTTGCTCCATGTTACACATTAACAGCATTTGTGAAGTGACCAGCCATGTTTCTGTGTCACCCAAAACCTAGCGATATCTGGCAGCCACCGTGCCAACGCCATAGTGGCAAGTTACAGACAGCAGTTATCAAGTAATTTTAATCAGAGAATAGTTCTCGAATTTCGTCTGGAGTCTGTTTATGTGTTTGCCATTCAGGCTAATGCCTGAATCTATCTTACTCAGTATTCTGCAGATCTCCTAATAGGGTGATACTCTCACCTGAATTTTCATTTTTGCTTTCACTGGAGTTATCTTTCAGCAAAGGTGTCAGTTCCTTTATAGGTTAATCGTTTACTGTTGGTTCTTACACACTGTCAGTCTCATCACCGGAGAATGGATTTTTCCTTGCAATCTTTCAAGATGCGTTGTGCTGAAACAGTGATAGCTGTCACTATTTCATTAGATTCAGATGGCCTCAGTTCTGTTGAATTGGTTTTTTTTTGTCATCAGTCTTCTGATTGGTATGATGTGACCCACCATGAACTCCTCTCCCGTGTCAACCTCTTCACCTCAGAGCAGCTCTTGCAATCTACGTCCTCAATTATTTGCTGGGTGTATTCAAATCTCTGTCTTCCTCTACAATTTTTACCCTCTGCAGCTGTCTCTAGTACCACTGAAGTGAATCATATCATTGACACGCTTTCACCTTTAATTTTAATTCCACTCCTGAACCTTTCTTTTATTTTCACCATTGCTTCTTCCATATATAGATTGAACAATAGGGGTGAAAGACTACATTCCTGTCTTATACCCTTTTTAATCTCAGCTCTTAGTTCTTGGTCTTCCACTCTTATTCCCTCTTGGCTCTTGTACTGTTGTATATTACTCATCTCTCCCTATAACTTACCCCTATTTTTCTCAGAATTTCGAACGTCTTCCACCATTTTACATTGTCAAACACTTTTTAAAGGTAAAAACATCCTATGAACATGTCTTGATTTTTCGTTAGTGTTGCTTCCATTATCAACTGTAACATCAGAATTGCCTCTCTGGTACCTTTACCTTTCCTAAAGCCAAACTGATCATCATCTGAAACATCCTCAATTTTTTTCCATTCTCCTTTACGTTATTTTTGTCAGCAACTTGTATGCATGAACTGCTTTGCTAATTGTGAGAGAGGTCTTGCACGTGTCAGTTCTCGCAGTCTTCGGAATTGTGTGGATAATATTTTTTCGAAAATCAGATGATATATGTTCAAATGTGTGTGAATTCCTAAGGGACCAAACTGCTGAGGTCATCAGTCCCTAGACTAACACACCACTTAAGCTAACTTACACTAAGAGCAACACACACACACACACACATGCCCAAGGGAGGACTCGAACCTCCGGCAGGAGGGGCTATGCAATCCGCGACAGGGCACCAAACTGCACAGCCACTCCGCGCAGCTCAGATGGTATATCCCCAGGCTCATATATTAACTGCAATGTTAACATGATAGTCGTTTTGTTCCCATTCCCCCCCCCCCCCCAATGATTTTAGAAATTCTGATGGAATTTTGTCCTTCTGTTCTGCCTTATTTGATCCTAAGTCTTCCAAGGCTCTTTTAAATTATGATTCTAATACTAGATACCCTTTCTCCTATAAATCGAGTCCTATTTCTTCTACCACATCAGACAAATCTCCCCCCCATAGAGCCCTTCAATGTACTCTTTTCACACATCTCCTCTCTCCTCTGCATTTAACAGTGGAATTCCCATTGCACTCTTAATGGTACCATCCTTGCTTTTAATTTCAACAAAGGTTGTGTTGATTTCCCTGTATTCTCAATCAGTTCTTCCGACAATCATTGCTTTTTCGATTTCATCACACTTTTCATGCAGCCATTTCGTCTTAGCTTTCCTGAACTTCCTAGTTATCTGCTGAAATCTTTCTTCTCTTACCCATGGTTTCTTCACAGTTGCCTTCTTTGTATTTATGTTTTTCTTTCCAACTTCTGTGGTTACCCTTTTTAGAGCTGTCCCTTCCTCCTCAACTGTACTGCCTACTGAGCTATTCCTTATTGCAGTATATGTAGCTTTAGAGAACTTCAAGTGCGTATCTTCATTCTTTAGTTCTTCCATATCTCATTTCTTTGCATATTGAGTGTTCCTGACCAGTCTTTTAAGCTTCAGCCTATTATTCATCACAATTAGTTTGTGATCTGGGTCTGTATCTGCTCCTGGGTACACCTTGCGATCCAGTATCTGATTTCAGAATCCATCTGACCATGATGTAATCCAATTGAAATCTTACAACGTCTCCTGGCCTTTTCAAGTATACCTCCTCCTCTTGTGATTCCTGAACAGAGCATGAGCTATTACTAGCTGAAATTTATCACATAATTCAATTAGACCTTCTACTCTCTCAGTCCTAATACCAAACCCATATACTCCTGTAACCCTATCTTCTACTCCTTTCCCTACAACCACATTCCAATCTCCAGTGTGCAAATGCAACATAAAGATCGATTCAAACTTGGAAATGGAAATGCTGTGTGGCTACGGCCTCCCGTTGGGTAGATTGTTCACCTGGTGCAAATGTTCAGCGACTTGGGTGTCGATGGGGATGAAATGATGATGATAAGGACAACGCAACACCCAGTCACTGAGTGTAGAAAATATACGACCCAGCTGGTAATCGATCCAGGCCGCTACATAGATTCACACTTGACAGAGTGGAATGGGGTGGAACGGAACATCAAAACATTCCATGACCAAAGCATCCCACTACTGCTGGATCATGTATTGGAGATAGCCACATGGATTTGTTCATGGTTCATGCGGTTGTCCATATTCTTGTTTGGGTTGTGGATTGAGACTTGTATCTGGTGTGGAAATGCAACATAAAGATCGATTTACATTTGATAGAGTGGAATGGGGTGGAATAGAACACAAAACATTCCATGATCAAAGCATTCCATGATGCAGTTCAAATTGCAGCATTCACACAGTTTGTCATTGAAATGGTATGGGATGAGGTGGAATGCCAAGGTCAGAGTTTTCTGATGAGAAAATTTTGACATTAGTGGCGTGAAAGATGTCATATGCCAAGATTGGAAGTTAATCTACTTTCGCCACGCTAACTCATGTTATATTTGCTAATTTTGTGTTTTGGCGTCTTATTACTCTTTATTTTATTATTTTTCCTTGGTTTTAGAACTCATTACAAATCTTCCAAGAGTAGTTGGAACTTTTTACATTGAGTGTTGTTAGTAACAGGTTCCAGATACCTGCAAGCCGAAAATGATTTAGTTTTTACTGTAACTGAGTTGATTTGTAACCAGCATTGTGTAAAAATAGGTGCTATCATTACAATTATCTGTTCTGCTGTTACTTTGATTGGCATTTAGAATATCCTGACCTTTCACATTCCAAATCTTGCATTAGTACAAATGGTAACTTCACCTACATTTCTTTCACAATGTTTAAAGTTCTTAACTCCCCTGCAAAACTTTTGCATAAGGCAGGAATCTTCAATCTGACAAAAAAAACAACACTGTTGGCTATCGAAAGGTGAATTCCAATAATGTCCTCGAATTCATATTTTACTTCTTCCTCTAACCAATCTTCGATTTCATGTAACTTGTGTCAGGAGTAATTTCGATTAAATGAGAACTTCAAGTTTCTTTGCTGTTCAGATGGGCCATCACTGTATCATATTTCAATTTTCAATAAACTGAGAAGTTTCTGTGAATACTACAATAAGCTCTGCTACTTGCAGTCCACAGTACAGCAGACTGTGGTGCATGACACACCATCGCACTACCACAATCACATAGGTGGATGCTATGACAATGCTTATCACTAATATACCATTGATAGATCTTATTCTTTAGCAGTTTCTCACTTACAAAGAAACAAAGAAAAACTAGCAATATCTTCCAAAATTGTATTTAATGTACAAATTTAGGATATAAAGCCACGTTTCCATGGCTGTGTATTACTAACACTTACAAGCCCTGACCATCACTAATGTAATAAGTCAGTTTACTTGTGGAAACACTTGACTTGTACACTGCCATTACAACACCCAGGTGAGTTGTAAACGTTAAAAGACATTTAACTTTCTTGCATGAAGTAAATTACACCACCATCGCCTACGAGCATCAACAACTGCAACTAGGTTGATCTCTCTTTCAGCTCTCATTTGTTGGGTAGCTTGAATCTTGAATAGTTTGTTTACTTTTATGAGTATTAACATCACCATGAAATAATCAGCTAGGTCTTCAACTAAATAAATAAATAAATAGTAAGGTGGCAAAATTTCTTAAACAATGCGATAGGAGTCTCATTCAAACATTCAGAAATTCCTTATAATCACTTATTTATAGTGAGGTAACACAGTATTGTTTGGAGTTACATATCAATTTGAAAAATATTGTTTTTGCCAATGTGGACTTACCTGTGCTGCCAGTCGTAAAAGGCGACCAAAAGAACAAATCAGTAATAGGGCTAACCCCCTCCCCCTTTTAGTGTGATTAGTTGGTTCAGGACAGAACTAATGAAGCCTCGGACAAGCGCTGTCATGGTTGCGGACGGCGCTTGAACCCTATGCCCATCCACAATGGTAATGACACTGTTAGCCACATGGAAAATGATTTGAATCCAAATAGAGGTGTTTTGCAGGATATGCTTCCTGCAACGACTCTAGAAGGAAAACAAAGACAGAGGATGAGATGGTCAGATGAAGTTAACCTACACCTCATGTTCTGTTATTACCAAGCAACAAACTTAGGAGCCAACAGAACTGGATACACATCACAAGTATACACAACATTTATTACCAGATACCCAGAATTAAAATTTTTAACAGAATATTGCCTAGCTGATCAGATCCATGTAATAATAAAAAATAACAGGGTACCCCAGTCAGAATTAGAAAACATCAAACAACAAGTGCAACAAATACTGGAACAAAATAATGTGCAATCAGAAGAAGAAGAAAATACAGTAATGAACTCAAACATCCCAGAGCAAACAAACAAAGAACAACATGCATCAATTAAACAATCAGAGGAAAACGAAATCTTAACATAGTCACCAGAACAAGCACAAATAGAACATGAAGTGACACACATGTTAGATATGGAAGAAAAATTTCAGCTGATATATATAGAAATCAAAGACACAAATACAGACATTAGACCATCCTTGCATAGATCCCCAAATAACCTACAAGTCGAAACAACAATAACAACTATCAACACATCATACACAACAAAATAAAAGAAAATACAACTATAGAAGAGTTACAGCTACTGGTTTATACAGGAGCACTCACTACACTAGATATACACACTAGGCAGAGATCAGAACCAACCAACACACAGTATAAACACACAAAACCAGCATGGCAACACAGGCTACAGATCAGAATAGAAAAACTGAGAAAAGACATCAGACAGCTAACACAATTTATAAGAAATGAAATATCAGATAAAAAACGAAAAAGTTTAGGTAAAATCTCACAACAAGAAGCGATAGAGCAATTAGATGAAAAGGAGCAGAAATTACAAGCATTGGCCAAACGACTTAGACGATACAAAAAAAGTGAAAATAGAAGGAAACAAAACCAAACATTCAACACAAACCAAAAGAAATTTTATCACACAATATATAACACACACATTAAAATAGACAATCCACCAAACGTCTGGAGCAAGATATGGTCAAACTCGGTACATAACAGACATGCACGGTGGATACAAGCAGAAACAGACACATACAAGATGATACCACAAATGCCTGAAGTGATAATTTTGCAACATGAAGTCACCCGAGCAATTAATTCTATGCACAATTGGAAAGCCCCTGGAAAAGATAAAATAGCAAATTTCTGGCTGAAGAAGTTCACCTCAACACATTCACATCTAACTAAATTATTTAACAGTTACATTGCAGACCCATACACAGTCCATGATACACTTACACAAGGAATAACTTATATGAAACCTAAAGACCAAACAGACACATCAAACCCAGCTAAATATCGCCCCATAACATGCCTACCAACAATATACAAAATATTAACGTCAGTCATTACACAGAAATTAATGACACATACAACACAGAACAAAATTATAAATGAAGAACAAAAATGCTGCTCCAAAGGAGCACGAGGATGTAAAGAGCAACTGATAATAGATGCAGGGGTGACATATCAACCTAAAACTAAACAAAGGTCGCTGCACTACGCAAACATTGATTACCAAAAAGCTTTTGATAGTGTACCCCTCTCATGGTTGCTATAAATATTGGAAATATACAAAGTAGATCCTAAATTGATACAGTTCCTAAACATAGTAATGAAAAATTGGAAAACCACACTTAATACCAAACAAATTCAAATAGTATCACATCACAGGCAATACAGATTAAGCATGGAATATACCATGGAGATTCATTAAGTCCTTTCTGGTTCTGCCTTGCTCTGAACCCACTATCCAACATGCTAAATAATACAAATTATTGATATAATATTACTGCAACATACCAACACAAAATCACACATTTGCTATACATGGATGATCTAAAATTGCTGGCAGCAACAAATCAACAACTCAACCAATTACTAAAGATAACAGAAGTATTCAGCAATGATATAAATATGGCTTTTGGAACAGACAAATGTAAGAAAAATAGCATAGTCAAGGGAACACACACTAAACAAGAAGATTACATATTGGATAACCACAGCGACTGCATAGAAGCGATGGAAAAAACAGATGCCTATAAATATCTAGGATACAGACAAAAAATAGGAATAGATATTACAAATATTAAATAAGAACTAAAAGAGAAATATAGACAAAGACTAACAAAAATACTGAAAACAGAATTGACAGCGAGAAACAAGACAAAAGCTATAAATACTTATGCTATACCAATATTGACCTACTCATTTGGAGTAGTGAAATGGAGTAACACAGACCTAGAAGCACTCAGTCCACTTACACGATCACAATGCCACAGATATAGAATACATCACATACATTCAGCAACAGAAAGATTCGCATTAAGCAGAAAGGAAGGAGGAATGACCTTTATCGACATAAAAAACCTACATTATGGACAGGTAGACAATTTAAGAAAATTCTTTATAGAACGAGCAGAAACTAGCAAAATACACAAAGCAATCACTCTTATAAATACATCAGCTACACCATTACAATTTCATAACCATTTCTACAACCCTTTAGATCACATAACATCAACAGCTACAAAGAAAGTAAATCGGAAAAACACTACACTACATGGCAAGCACCCGTAGAATCTAACACAGCCACACATCGATCAAGATACATCCGACACATGGCTAAGAAAAGGCAATATATACAGTGAGATGGAAGGATTTATGATTGCAATACAGGATCAAACAATAAACACCAGATATTACAGCAAGCATATTATTAAGGATCCCAATATCACAACAGATAAATGCAGACTTTGGAAGATGCGGGAGATTGCTGTGTTGCCAGTTGTACGCACCAAGAGAAGCAGCGCCATAGTATAGTTCGCAAACTTACGTTTAGGGGGGAGCGCGCAGTTTATGAAGTAAAGCCACCACGGCTGCATTAACCCTTTCGCTGCTACAGAGACGTGCTCCCCGCATTCTGCGATGTGCGCGATTTTGTCATCATTCCACTGCTCGCCTGTGCAGACACATGGTGTTTCGACTGCTTTGACACACTTTATCATCGATTTCACAAAAACTATTTGGCCCAAAAATTTGATTTTTACACATCTTCTTGACTGATACCTTCCCCCCATAAATGACTTAATTTTGTTTCGATGTTCAAAGCAGTTATTGTGCAACATTAGATGTAGTAAACCATTGCACGAAATTTTGAAGAGTTTGCAGAGGTAAAAGTCCATAGCATATACTTTCCATATGGTCGATTTTAGTTGCCACTAAAAATTTCTTAAAATTACATTCAAACGATAAAAATTCATGAACTAAGATGCTTCGATATTGCTTTTTAATAAAGAAAATATTAAGCACTGATCAAGGTTTTAACTCAGATTCTTTTGCTCAGCAGCCATACACTTTAACCATTACGTTAACGCAGCTAGTCGTTCATTATATCTCCTGGAGGACTTTAAAAGGTCACGCAGAATACCGACAAACACTGTTGGTATGATTAAGAATTACTCACGTTTCATCGAATTACAATAGGAAATAAACAATTACCGCTGTTCTTTATTGCGAAAAAGCGGTTAGTGAGAATGATACATACACCTTTCCTTGCTATCGCCTGAATTAGGAGGCTTATTGCTTGTTTGGTTTAATTAATTGATAGAATATGAAGCAATTGGTATAAAGAACACTTTTTCCAAACTTTCTATAAAAGAAAGCCTGCTATCAAGACATTGCTTTTGTTCAGTTACTTTATTTACGACCGAAAGTTTCTAAAATTGAAGACACTCGTCCGTGCTCTGCACTGCAGTCGAGCTCTGGCAACGTCGTTCTCTGTTCATTGGCTGACTGTGTTTTGTGACGCCAGATGCGTAGAACGAACCTAAACTCGTCTGCTGTCATAAATGATGCACACTTTAGCAAATACAGAATACCCCAGAAGACATGACAATGTAGCAAAAATAATACATCAACAACTTGCCATACAACATAAACTAATAAAACAACACGTTCCCACATACAAGTATGCACCAGATAATGTACTGGAGAATGATGACTGCAAATTATACTGGAACAGAACCATTATAACAGGTAAAACACCACCACTTAACAAACCTGACATCAAACTCAGCAATAAAAGGAAGAAAGTAACACAACTAATCGAAATATCCATACCCAATACAACAAATATACAGAAGAAAACAGAAGAAAAAATTGAAAAATACATCCAACTGGCTGAGGAAGTCAAGGACATGTGGCATCAGGATGAAGTTGACATTATACCAATTATACTATCAACTACAGGAGTCATACCACACAATATCCACCAGTACATCAACGCAATACAGCTACATCCAAACGTATATATACAACTACAGAAATCTGTAATTATTGATACATCTTCAATTATCCGAAAGTTCCTAAATGCAATGTAACATATACCATACAGTTAAAAGGAAGTCACGCTTGATCAAGGTCCGCGTCACTTTCCATTTTTAACCAGACATAATGTCTGAGAAAGGAGAGAAATAAAAATAATAATATTTTGCTGTAGGTATTATGTGTAAATATTGTGTTGAAGGGGAAATAAAATATTTATTGTGACTTTAGAGATTTAAAGCTACTATTAACCATAATTAACATCATATATAAATACAGCACTGCTCATATTGGCCCAACCAAAGACTAATGACTTTTCCACACATTAGTACAATGTTTGCTTACAAACATAATTACAGTACCAGTGAAGGAAAGATTACGCTCAAAGCACCTCTGGCATATCAAAATGTTGACTAATTCTAAAAATAAAGTAAAAGCAGAGCTGTTGAGGGACAATGAAACCTTACATTTGTGTATTAGATTTTCGTAGAGAGCCACAAACGTACTTCAAGAGGAATTCAGAATTGATTTTACTCATTCACAAATGATTTTCGTCCTCAAACGATAGCTCTCGTATTAGCAGCCTGGATGTCTCCAAACAATTTCTACGAAATAGAGTTTTCTGTACCCAACATTTGTGGGTTTGCTTTTTCTTCATCAACATCTGTATAAGCCCTTTGTCCAAAATCTGTACAACCATATTAACTATTATATGAATAAGGCCACTTGTCACCATCTTAAAAGTCGCTTAAGTGTCGTTTCCAGCTTTGGAGTGTGGAAATGCCAACTTGGCTGTAAGTTAGTGGTCGGCAGATGCATGTGTTAGTAAGTCTTGCATGTGGAAACCTGGCTTAATGAACTGCGCCATCAATTCATCTGCTAGAATGCTACCGCACGTTAGGGTATCGAACAATCACAGAAGTCGATACAAGGCTGTTGCTTTCGACACAGTATGAACATGTAGTAAGTTAACATTATGTTTGCCCCACTATGAAATGAGGACTGCACGTATAGAATCACAATACCCTGATATTCCTGAACACTTATCGGTCCATACTTAACGACCAGGATGCCGTTCTTGAGACAAAATGGACGTTTGTAGATCAGCAGAGCTGATGTTGGTCTATTTTGAAGAGCAGTCAAAGATGGATGCACCTTTGGAACGTGATCTATGATGCTTGCAACTCAGAATGCAGAAAGCAATGTCCAGCATCCATAAAAGGGACTTTATCCATAAACTACATAATGTGTACTGCAATGTAGATACCAGTGCATGCTGTATGTTGTGGTTGGAGTCTAAGAGGCTGACTTGAAGACCAGAGACATTCCCATGATGTCAACTTTTTATCATCATCTTTTTAGTCAAATATAAAGCTGCACACTTTATGTGGGAAGCAGAACTGTATAGAGAATCGTTGTTTGTAGAAGAAGGTGGTGACTAATGAGAAAGCGTGCATTAGGGTTAAACATTGGGGATTGATATTGACCATGCCCTTGAAAAGGAACTGTAATAATATTTGTCTTAAGCCATTTAAAGAAATTATAGAAAACCTAAACCTGGATGCCTGGAAGGCACTTGAACTGAATACAAGTTCTCTGCCTATCCTCTGAACCAACTCATTCAATTTAAGTTTTTAAATCAGAAGCTAGTGATCATCAGTGGTAGACAAAGTTTTTCTGCTAGTATAGAAAACATAGAAGAATTCTAAAATGCTTTCCTGTGTGGAACTGTGGAATTGTGATAAATCGTTTTCGATATTTTGGCTAGAGTTGTGGCTTACTGATTGTGCATGTGATCAATAACCACCAGCCTCACACCAGATCTTGGGGCCATTAACTAGTTGGATGTGATAATTAATGAAACATACTGACTTTACAAGATCTAACTGAATTCAAAAAGTGGATTTGTTTCTATTCAAACTCGAGGTGGTTAGATTGGTTTGTGGCTTTTGACCTATGTAGCTACGAACTGCTGTTCTGTGTTTGCATTGTGAGCATTTGTGTAGAAGCTGCAAGGAATTAGCTGAAGTAGGTCTACTGTTTGTTGGCACAGTATATTTTCCAATACAGTGGTTGGGTCTCAGAACATTTCTAGAGGCCATTAGATGCTTACATGGCATTTACCTTTGCTTTTGGAACAGTGACAGTCTTAGCACTGTCTCGAAGGCCAAAGTGAAACTGAGAACCTTCATTATGGCTATATTGTATAGGTATAATCCTTGTCTGCTGATAAACGTTTCCTTGGTAATCAACTGAGTAATAGGTCTCACAATTTTCCTTGTGTGCTGTGTATCGCTAAGAGAGTGTGAATTCCAGCCATGGCTGAGACTTCATGCGACTCCACGTCTTTGCCAAGGATGAGAAAAAGTAATATTACGGATTCAGAATCCAGATAAGTAATGAAAGAAATATAATGCTAAAAGCAAAATTTTTTGAAGTCATACTCGAGGAAGTTTTGGACGAGTAAACATTGGCAATACAAAAGGTCTGTTTGCAGTAATGTCTATTTAAAATTCTAAATGAGCCTGGTAGTCTGTGAAAGAAATATACTGCTATGGAAATGTCTCTAATTAACTTATTATCAATGGAACGATATATCCTCTCCTTCCTTTTTCCTGTCATTGTTTTTATTTTTGCTTAATGAAACATGTAACAAATAATGGATAGTGCATTACCACATAGAAAATGAGCTACCTCTATTAAAATATATTTAACCAGTGAAAGGTAACAAATCTATCATTTAGTCTCATCTTGTGAAAAATGTCACACTAACATTAGAACCGTTTATGGAACAAGCATGTATTTCATTATAGTATAGAATTAGCAAACAGTAGTACTATTGTGGCAAATTTGTGATTCCAGTTTTGTTATTTGCATGAGGGTGTCAGGCATGAAGCAATATGCGTTAAAGCAATTCTGAAAACATAATCTGACTCACATTATAATTTGAGTCAAAAGATGTGGATCACGTACATTTTAATGTAAATTAGCAAATGCATAAGTACCAGCATTTAGTAAAGTCGAAATAAGGAATAAACAAATAGCCTCTTTAGGGTCTGGGACATATTTTATTAGATTCAACAGATCAATAACAACAAAATAAATGGAAATCTTGCTTTACTTTAACCTCGTAAAGTTATGCAATGGCTTTATATTAGCAAAGTTGCTAAACTTCAGGTAAAACCTTTTGTTAGCCGTAACAACATAACTAAACATTTGCAGACCTATGTTTATATGAACTTTTTTCTTTCGCTTTACTCGTAGAATAACAGATTAAAATATTTGCATATCTTTGTGAATCACCATGTATAAAAAAATCATCTATTGAGTAGAAGGAGGTGCCATTCAGACATTATTTCAATTTGTTTTCTAGTGCTGGTTTGCTCTCTCAGATGTTTGTGGCAGCATAATTCACCCATTTCTGAGCCAAATTTAGATTTAAACGACAATAATGAAGGTCAGCCACTCTCCTAGTGTTGTACTGATGCACGTAGCTACTGGTTTTGAACTAAGATGGGTTATTAATAACAAATTTCATAACTGAATATACATATTGTGAGGCTACTGCAAATATCCTTAACTAAATGTCAGCAAGACGATCTTGGGTGGTCTCAGCTATTATTCTAATTACATGCTTTTGTGCAATGAATACTTTTTCCGTAACAATGAATTACCCCAAAATACGAGTATGATGCCATACAAAAGCAGTGAATGAAGACAGCTTAATAAGCTACTTTACTGATGTATTTACCACCAAAGTTTGCAATAACTCTAATACCATAAGTAGCTGAACTCAAACATTTCAATAGTTCATCACTGTTTTTCTTCCAAATGTAATTAGAGTCGATTTGCAGAGAACAAATTAATAATTTTCTGGAAGACATTGTTTACAATTTCCTCACCTAATTCTTGTTTGTTGGGTGTGATTACTACATTCATATCACCACTAAAAGAAACTAGCTTTGCATCTTCATAAGTAAAGAGTGTCAAGTCATTAATATATATTAAGAACAATAAGGGACTCAAGACTGAACTATATGTGATCCCATTCATGATACCTGCTCAGTTTGACGAATCTGCTGATTTTGCTACATTGTGTGAACTGTTTATTTCGATCTTCTAAATACGAATTAAACCATTTGTGCACCATTGCACTCATAGCATAGTACTTAAGTTTATCTTCAAGACTTTCATTATTTACCAATGAGCTTGTCATCAACTGGCTACTAGATCTTATGTAGATCGATGTTAAGGAAAATAATGTTAGTTAGTTTCGTGTTTCATGAATAATTTGCACACCAAATTGTAATGATCTGTTATTTTACACTCAGACCATAAGATGCTTTGTTAAAATGCCTACATACTAATCATTTACAAGTGGTATTTCTTTAAGATATACAGATGTGGATCTGCATCTACATCTACATTTATACTCCGCAAGCCACCCAACGGTGTGTGGCGGAGGGCACTTTACGTTCCACTGTCATTACATCCCTTTCCTGTTCCAGTCGCTTACGGTTCACGGGAAGAACGACTGTCTGAAAGCCTCTGTGCGCGCTCTAATCTCTCTAATTTTACATTCTCGATCTCCTTGGGAAGTATAAGTAGGGGGAAGCAATATATTCGATAACTCATCCTCTCGAAACCTGGCGAGCAAGCTACACCGCGATGCAGAGCGCCTCTCTTGCAGAGTCTGCCACTTGAGTTTGTTAAACATCTCCATAACACTATCACGGTTACCAAATAACTCTGTGACGAAACGCGCCGCTCTTCTTTGGATCTTCTCTATCTCCTCCGTCAACCCCATCTGGTACGGATGAGCAATACTCATGTATAGGTCAAACGAGTGTTTTGTAAGCCACCTCCTTTGTTGATGGACTATATTTTCTAAGGACTCTCCCAATGAATCTCAACCTGGTACCCACCTTACCAGCAATTAATTTTATATGATCATTCCACTTCAAATCGTTCCGCACGCATACTCCCAGATATTTTACAGAAGTAACTGCTACCAGTGTTTGTTCCGCTATCATATAATCATACAATAAAGGATCCTTCTTTCTATGTATTCGCAATACATTACATTTGTCTATGTTAAGGGTCGGTTGCCACTCCCTGCACCAAGTGGCTATCCGCTGCAGATCTTCATGCATTTCGCTACAATTTTCTAATGCTGCACCTTCTCTGTATACTACAGCATCATCCGCGAAAAGCCGCATGGAACTTCCGACACTATCTACTAGGTCATTTATATATATTGTGAAAAGCAACGGTCCCATAACACTCCCCTGTGGCACGCCAGAGGTTACTTTAACGTCTGTAGACGTCTCTCCATTGATAACAACATGCTGTTTTCTGTTTGCTAAAAACTCTTCAATCCAGCCATACAGCTGGTATGATATTCCGTAGGCTCTTACTTTGTTTATCAGGCGACAGTGCGGAACTGTATTGAACGCCTCCCGGAAGTCAAGAAAAATAGCATCTACCTGGGAGTCTGTATCTAATATTTTCTGGGTCTCATGAAGAAATAAAGCGAGCTGGGTCTCACACGATCGCTGTTTCCGGAATCCATGTTGATTCCTACATAGTAGATTCTGGGTTTCCAAAAACGTCATGATACTCGAGCAAAAAACATGTTCTAAAAATTCTACAACAGATCGACGTCAGAGATATAGGTCTATAATTTTGCGCATCTGCTCGACGACCCTTCTTGAAGACTGGGACTACCTGTGCTCTGTTCCAATCATTTGGAACCTTCCGTTCCTCTAGAGACTTGCGGTACATGGCTGTTAGAAGGGGAGCAAGTTCTTTCGTGTACTCTGTGTAGAATCGAATTGGTATCCCGTCAGGTCCAGTGGACTTTCTTCTGTTGAGTGATTCCAGTTGCTTTTCGATTCCTTGGACACTTATTTCGATGTCAGCCATTTTTTCGTTTGTGTGAGGATTTAGAGAAGGAACTGTGAAACAGCTTTGGAAAAAGGTGTTTGGTATTTCAGCTTTACGTATGTCATCTTCTGTTTCAATGCCATCATCATCCCAGAGCGTCTGGATATGCTGTTTCGAGCCACTTACTGATTTAACGTAAGACCAGAACTTCCTAGGATTTTCTGTCAAGTCGGTACATAGAATTTTACTTTCGAATTCACTGAATGCTTCACACATAGCCCTCCTTACACTAACTTTGACATCGTTTAGCTTCTGTTTGTCTGCGAGGTTTTGGCTGTGTTTAAACTTGGAGTGAAGCTCTCTTTGCTTTCGCAGTAGTTTCCTAACTTTGTTGTTGTACCACCGTGGGTTTTTCTCGTCCCTCACAGTTTTACTCGGCACGTACCTGTCTAAAACGCATTTTACGATTGCCTTGAACTTTTTCCATAAACACTCAACATTGTCAGTGTCGGAACAGAAATTTTCGTTTTGATCTGTTAGGTAGTCTGAAATCTGCCTTCTATTACTCCTGCTAAACAGATAAACCTTCCTCCCTTTTTTTATATTCCATATTCACGGATGCTGCAACGGCCTTATGATCACTGATTCCCTGTTCTGCACATACAGAGTCGAAAAGTTCGGGTCTGTTTGTTATCAGTAGGTCCAAGATGTTATCTCCACGAGTCGGTTCTCTGTTTAATTGCTCGAGGTAATTTTCGGATAGTGCACTCAGTATAATGTCACTCGATGCTGTGTCTCTACCACCCGTCCTAAACATCTGAGTGTCCCAGTCTATATCTGGTAAATTGAAATCTCCACCTAAGACTATAACATGCTGAGAAAATTTATGTGAAATGTATTCCAAATTTTCTCTCAGTTGTTCTTCCACTAATGCTGCTGAGTCGGGAAGTCGGTAAAAGGAGCCAATTATTAACCTAGCTCGGTTGTTGAGTGTAACCTCCACCCATAATAATTCACAGGAACTATCCACTTCTACTTCACTACAGGATAAACTACTACTAACAGCGACAAACACTCCACCACCGGTTGCATGCAATCTGTCGTTTCTAAACACCGTATGTACCTTTGTAAAAATTTCGGCAGAATTTATCTCTGGCTTCAGCCAGCTTTCTGTACCTATAACGATTTCAGCTTCGGTGCTTTCTATCAGCGCTTGAAGTTCCGGTACTTTACCAATGCAGCTTCGATAGTTTACAATTACAATACCGATTGCTGCTTGGTCCCCGCATGTCCTGACTTTGCCCTGCACCCATTGAGGCTGTTGGCCTTTCTGTACTTGCCCAAGGCCATCTAACCTAAAAAACCGCCCAGCCCACGCCACACAACCCCTGCTACCCGTGTAGCCACTTGTTGCGTGTAGTGGACTCCTGACCTATACAGCGGAACCCGAAACCCCACCACCCTATGGCACAAGTCGAGGAATCTGCAGCCCACACGGTCGCAAAACCGTCTCAGCCTCTGATTTGACAAGGAGAAACTTTTTTCAGTGTAATTTCAGATATTGCCTTCCTATCAATAACTAAATTTATAACACTAGGTAAGTGATGAAATATTTTGGTTGCAGCATTGTCCTAAAGACAACATTAAGTGGTGCAATTAACATCATTTTTTCTTCTGGTATTGCATTTCTCTACAGCATTGTTCCTGTTGACCTGCAATGAATTAAGTACGAGAAACTTCACAAGGGTATAAATATACTGTGAAGCAGGAAACGAAATACCTAACTCTTAATCAGCTTCCTAAAAGATCACCTTGGGTGTGCACCACATATTGTTATTACAGCACGTTTTTGACCAATGAAGACTTTCTATCTTAAAGATGAGTCATCCAAGAACATTGTTTCATATGACATTATTGAATAAAAATATGCAAAATATGTCAACTTTTTGATTTGTCACACCCCAAGATTTGTAATGATTCTAAGTGCAAATATGGCTGAACTACGTTGTTTTAGGTGTTCTAAAATGTACTTTTTCCAGTTTAAATTCTCATAAATATGGACAACTGAGAATTTTGAAATTTTCATACCATTTATAATTTTCCCATCATGTTTTATGCTTATCATCGGTTCAGTACGACTAGTTGTACAGAACTGAATATGTGGTCTTTTCAAAGTTGAGGGTGTGATCATACACAGAAAACCAATCATTGATACTTTTAAGAACTTTGTTTACCATTCCTCATGTTCATGAATTGATTACAGACTAGTGTCTTCACAAAAGAACTAATCCTGCTTTTTGTGTATTACTTGGAAGATCGTTTACAGATGTGAGGAACAAAAGTGGACCTAAGATTGAGCCTTGGGAAACCCCATACATGACTTATCACTGTTCAGCATAATTTCTCTAGGGTACATTGATTAAATTAGGAAGTACAACTTTTGTGCATTCTTTTGGCTACATATGACATGATCCATTATTTGGCTATACCATAAGTGCCAGAGAACCTAATTTTATCCAGGAGAATGTTGTCATTCACTCTATCAAATATCTTAGATAGGCCATAGAAAATTCCAGCCAGTGCTGTTTTGTTATTTAACGCTTGTAAAATTTGGTGTGTTGGTATGTAAATGTCATTTTCGGTAGGCCAACTCTCCTGAAATACAAACTGACTTGCTGAGGATATTGTTGTTGCTCAGATAAGATACTGTTCTATAGTACATAAACTTCTCAAAAATTGTGGAAAATGATGTCAGTAGTTATTAAGATGTCTCCTATCCCCTTTCTTATAGGGTGGTTTGACAATGGCATACTTCAGTCTTTCTGAAAAACTGTCTTTAGTTAGTCATACTTTACATATTTGACATAAGATAGGGCTTATTAGATGGGAACAAGTATTAACATTCTGTTGAAAACGCCATCAAATACAAATGAATTTTTGTTTTTGAGAGACTGTATAATTTTATTAATTTCAGAAAGAGATGTTGGTGATACCTTCAAATGATTCAGTTTTATGTAGTTTTTTTTTCAACATACTGGTGTGGTTTTTGCCTAGAAGGCTCAAAAGAAAAAAAATTAAAATAATTTTAAAAATACATTACACTGCCAGCAATGTTGTCATTAATTGTAAGAAACATTTTTCTTATTAACTCAAAAATTTGCTGATTTCCTTCTGCATCCTTTTTTTATATCCAGAGTTCCTGTTTTTCAAAATATTCTTCACAGTTCGGTCTTTGCGTAAGTTAGTGTTTCGTGTTCCAACTTGTGTCTAGGGACAGCAAATCTTGGTGCCGATCAGCTGAGCCGATCGGTTGCGCGCGGCTGGCCTATGGTCTGCAGCATGTAATGCGTCCAGGAGACAGGCAGAGAGAGCTTATACGTTCGCAAAGGACAAAGAGCTGCTCAATTCAATCTGCACAAATACAAAACTGCGTAGATCGCTAATGAAGTTTTTAGGACCTAGTTTACGATAACAAAGGACTTTACAAAAAAGAGTCTTCAGAACTACATCTCATGACTAAAAACTACTCCCCAACCTACGAGTAACTTTTCATAAGAAAATGCTCCAGTTCTTATTATCTTAAAGGACTAATGCTATATGTTTCCGCTCACAGAGGACTGTGTGGATAGAATGGTCCGAATCCCTTGTTTATCGCCAATGGCTGCCTATATGTCATTGACACTGGTTCTCTTCATTAACCTGAAGCGGAATTTTATTCTTAAATAGCGGAACTTTATATAGTTCTCTCGAGAAGTTCATATTTGACGAAAGCAGTTTCCGAGTAGCTTTGTATTTTCATGTAACGTTCCTTTCAGTGTATTGAATCTGCCAATAACATAAAGACTGTTGTGATTATGTTTCACAATCATGGAGGTGCAGAAGTATTTAGTCATGTATTACTCTTAAGTGGAGAATCAGAAACAGTTGACTGGCACTGTGATGTAAGCTAGCTAGCTTCATGAATCTATTATTAGATCAAGATGTATAATATACCAGTCTTTATGTATTTTTGTCTGTTTGAGAAATATTTTGAAAATTGGGCAAATTGTTTTATGGTGTGTAGTCTCAGTAGTAGTGACATAGAAAATTTTCTTGGTAAAGGCGTTTTGAATGAAAAATTTCCAGTAAAGTGTGAACTGTGTTGCAGGAATTCATGATTATTTTTTATTAACACTACTTTAGCACCATACAACAGTGAGATTTTCGAATAAAAACTGTGTTTGCTATCTGATTGCCATTAGAGTTTTTACTGATAAGCAAATGAAAATTGTGACTACTAATGACAGTTAATTAAAAAAGTAAAGGAAATTGTCAAAGCACAATTTTTTATGGTGATAAGCATAGCAAAGTAAGAAGTAGTTTCTTTCTTTGATACGACATATAAACTTATATAAGCTATGTCTCATCAAATAAGACGTCAGATTGTTCAAAGAAATAAATTTATTATTTCATCAGTTTCGATTATGACGAAATTTGATATAAATGAGAAGCCTATTATTTGGTATGAGAGTAGAAGAACTTTCTCCCCATAAATTTATGGGATAGAAAGGTCTGAGGCGTTCGAGATTAAAAGTCATGCAGAATGATGTTGAAATTAATCTGCAGTAAGGATTTACATGTTAAATAGAAAGCTGTATTCCTTAGCTCCTCAGCTGATTTTCACTCTCCTGAAATAAAGTTTGTCATATACAACACTTAGCTAAAAGAAACTGTTTTTCCCCTTATAAATCAAATTCATTTGGTTTACATGCTTTACGTAACACATATTAGCACTGTTTCCTCTCCAAACAAAAACAAGACGTGTGTGGCTTTGTAGGAAGGTTAATTTTTACGGATATTTTAATTATCATTGCTGTAGCCTGGACAATATGGCGATGTAACCTTTTGTTACTGCACATATTGCAGAGCACAAATTGCATCTCCATTTTTACATTTTTCAAATGAGAGCTCTATTAACATAAACAATCACATTATAACCAAAACACGCGAACAGCACATAGCAGGCTGCCATAAGCTCGTGACTACCACCAGAAAGCGCTGCGATCTGCAGACCCGAGGCCAGCCCAGAGCACCCGATCGGCACCAAGGTCTGCTGTCCCTAGAGACAAGTCATGTTCCATGGATCATTTTACACGATAAATCGTAATGTTAGGGAACAAGTCATTGGTAACTGACGGATCATACGAGACACAAAATAGGATTTATTGTATGGCTTTGGTGATTGTGATTTTATTGTCTTCTGATTTAATGTATTTTGTAATAATTAAACGATACACTTTTCATCCTTGTTTCACAAAGTTTATTATTCTGTACGACCTAGGTTTCCGGTTATAAGTCCATTTTCTAGTACGTAACGTATAATATTCCACTATACTTCTATTAGTCAATTCGTAAATACGTTATTACTGTAATACGTTATTACGGCCTGCTATAATTCTTTCACGTCCTATGTGTAAGAACTTAATGTTTCACTGTACTATGTTATGGGATTAGTGAACTGTGTTGTTTTGTTGCTCTAGAGGCTGCTATTCATCGTGCTGAATACTTCTTGATGTCACTGATGTAACTGAATTACAATTATGATTCGATTATTGTGCTCCTGTTGACACTTGCCTACTTTTTTTCGAGATTCGTGTGTTTTGCGAGAGCAAACCATATACATGTAATGATATAGAAGGCGCTGTGATATCACAGATGCAATGCTTTTACCTACCAACAGATGCCACAATATTCACTGTCAATAGTTTTTCATTGGTTATTTTCCTTGTCTTGAAAGTCAAAACTAAAGTGGCCATCATGGCGAATCCAAGAAAGTTTAGTGAGAAGATCGCTTTACACAATCAAAAACAAGCAGAAGAAACGGCCGCTTTCGAGCAGATAATGAAAGAAGTTTCAGATGCGACCAGTAAGGTAGGTAGTACCAGTGGTTGTTGTTGCCTTTATGCATAGCGTCGTTCATAACACCGTCATAATATAAACAACCTGCTGTGCAGACGTACATTACAATTGAATTCTCGGCACTTGTCGTATGAACTCAATAATAAAAGACGATCGTTCTTATATTATTAATAAATACAGCACGAAAACCTTTCCGTGTAGCGAATATCGTATGTGACGTGCCTCAGCCAGAATTGAGACAGTCTTGGTATCACAGCAAGTGACACCTGTGTGATGTGCCTGCGTTAAGAAGCAGTTGATTGTTATATAAATAAATTTTATTTATTTTTTAACAGAACATTGAAAATTGCTGTTTGTTTATTGTTACACACGGGAACATAAATATTTTGGGAGACAGTCGTTAAGGTTCGTGTAAGTTCGTGACATTGAAGGCCCTGATTATGGATTTGAAAAAAGGAAACAGTTTGCGTACAGTTTCGAAATATTCCTATCCGTGACCGTCTGTACGATTTATAGCAAGCAGCATGCTATGTCTAAAGTGAACAAATTGCCCGGGAAAATGATGTGGTGTACAAACAAATGATTCGCAGGGAAGATTTATATTCGTAATTGTCATCCATGTTATTAGAAACAACCGTAGTTTGTCAGTTTTGAGTCGTGGGTTGTGTAACTTCGCTGCAGAACGTTCTATTTTCCGCCAGTCAAAAGAAATGTTTTCGAGCATTTAAATGTTTGTTTTGGAATGTGGCAGGTTCTTATATAGCCAGACTTAGTTTGTAGACGTGATATTTTCTAAGTTATACTGTTTCAATTGTACTTGCATTTATGAAAGTGATAAGAAATCTAGGTCTGATCTAGAAACGAATTCTCTTAACGTGAAACTATATTTGACTAATGGTGTTGTAAACAGTTGTAGATTGCAACACAGCTGGGCCATATTTCACAGGTTTAATGCAATATATTAAACATTAGAATGACTTCAAGTTTGTGTAAGTAGATTGTTCAGTGTACACCAGTAAATGCATTTTCTTGATGGAAAATATTGGCATTGGGAATTAGGAATACACAGAATATTATGTTCATTGTCAGAAAAAGGCAGCATAGGCCTACATCAATAATCATCAAATATATATTTTGTGTACACTATTTTGTAGACAATTTGTGTTATTGGTGCATTCCACTGGTGATTGGGAAAGCATGGAATCGACAATACCTTGGTGCAATCCATATCGTCCTATTGTGTTCTTGGTACTTTGTAGTCTGAAACCAGCTGATGTCATAGTTGTTTGGGTTAAAAGTAGTGGAGCACCCTCATCCCCCTCCCCCCCTGCATTTTTCTATATGGTGCAGATGTAAACATTTGGCTGCACTGCAAGGCAGTGTTACCACAACCTTTATTTAGCTTTCACATTCATAGTCTTCACCAACCTACAAACACAGTCATGTTTCAACCTAATCTAGACCTCGTGTTGTGCTACAGATCAGTCTGTCACCACAGACATCTCACATAATTATTATTCCTACTTACAAAAAATAGAGCATTGTTCCATTGGCTTGATTAATTAATTCTTTTTCCAAGTTTACCTAGATTGGTAACTTGGTGTGATGGGCAGGCACAAATAAAAAAATTGTGTGGCACAAATTTTTTGACCTCTAAGTATTTCTTAAGAAGCTTAAACATGTATGCTACTGTTTATGCTACTGAATATTACATTTCCTTATGCATTACAATGTTATGGCAAGAGTTAGAGCCCGCTTTCTTCATAAAACTCGGTAAGACATTGGTGCTAGAAAAATGAGCAGTGTGGTCCAACAGTGAGAACCATTCTGAGAGCACTAAGCTGCCAGTCCATTTTCTGTTGCAATTTTGAATGGATGCATGCAAATTATGGCTTTAATGAGATGTAGGCTCAGTTGTGTATTGGAATGTGTGTGGTCTTGGAAAGTCAAAGGCAGCGCAGCACACACAATTGATATGATATGCAAGTAACCTACACATTTGGAGCCATGTACATACCACTTGTTTAAGTACTATTTAGTGTGTAATAGAGTTGAACATAATGTAATGATGAAACTAATGAAATAGTTTAAGATGTGCATTTGAGCATTGGGTAATACTTGCTTAATGTTTGATGACACACCAGGTGTCAGGGTAAGAGCAACATAGTGGCCGCTTCAAATTTTTTCAGGCCTGTGAATTTATTAATTTATAGTTGTGTAGATATTTTTGAGGAAGTGTGCACTAAATATGGAATGAATGTCTGCTATGACTTGATTTGTGCTGATATGGAGGAACCAATCAGGAGTCATATATGAAAAGGATGAATATTAAATATGAATCGAATGTTGCCAAAGATTAATGTAGACCTCTGGCTATTCAGCCCATTATTATACAACCCTTCCTTTATATTCACATTATTAGCCACTGCACAATAGAATGTTCAACCCATTAGAGACCTCAGGCAATGCTACAGCCCCATGATTCGTGGGGAAAGTGATGGTGAAGAGTGGCACTACCTTACTTTAATAAGATGTCAGTATTGAGGTCTTGTTGAGATTTTAAATTTTAAGTAAAATTGTGTTAAGTTCATTTTGGCTTTCAAAAATAAGTTCCGTGAGATGCGAGAAGCGTATGACTAAAACAATTAAGTTTAATATAGTGTGATATTTCGCAGATTTATCTTCATGGTATGTTGTATTTCTTGTTGATGCAAAGAGGTTTCACTCCATAGATTTTCAGTTTCCTCATTAGTGATATAGTTTATTGATAAAGTGAAGAACAACAGTAGAGTCCCCACTCTGTCTCCTCAACTATGTCACAAGGAGCTCCTACAGGTGGTTTTCCAATGTTACACTGTTCCTTCTGCACCACATCTTTCAAATGAGAGGCAGTGCATTTCTCAGGGCACACCTGGGATAGTTTATTTTCCAGTAAATGAGTCAATATGGAATACAAAAGTAACTAATTAGTGCAAGGAACACATGTCAACAGAATCTGCGTAAAACGCCACATGCTGCATTACACTGGTAGACGGGAAAATAATTCATGATTATTTGTATGACAGGAAAGCCCATTTCCCCAGCACACACACACTGCTCACTATTCACTTTACCTACAGACCTAGCTGTAGAGTTGGATTTTAGGCCCTTTTCTGCCTGTTTTATTATTTTGTTGAGAGCGACGTAATGATTCAGTGTGGAATATATCTTATATGTAGCAGACATGTATGATGCCTGTGTTTGGCTAGTGTGTGGTACTGGAACGCCTTCCCTCCCGTCCCCCGCTTTCCTGAAATTTGGGCTGTGGTGACAGACTGATCTGTTGTGTAGCTCAAGGCCTAGGTTAGGTTAAAAGACAATTATGTGATTGAGAGTTGGCAAAGGCAATGAATGAGAAAGCCAAATAAAGGTTGTGGTTAGAGGGAGTCCAGTAATGTACCCTAATGTTTATATTCATGCCATATTTAAAAGCGTTTTGACATATTTAAACACTTTTCATCATAAAAACTAAAACACAGAGATAAATTCAGAAAATGTGTATTAGATAATGGACATGTCTCCGGTGAGTATGTTGATGCATATTATGTATACGTATCATTCATAAATTATGAAAAATGCAAGGGGGTTCCAATGACCATTATGAGAGTTGTTTAGGAACACTCGATTTCAGATGTTTTGAAGTAGGCTGCCAAAGATGTACAATATATTTTTGGTAACATTATCTGCTACTGAAGTTAGCTGATCATTTCTATGTTCTCATGCTGACTAGACAAACTAGTGACAAATTGTCAAACTGTTCCCTGAATTTTCTTTCTCGACAGTCCTACTAGTTTGGGGAAGGTCTCAGATTGATGCAGAGGTCAAACAGAGGTCTTGTAAATTATCTCCTTTATAGGTAAATTCGGATTCATTCAGATTTTCCTATAAATCTGTTTGTTTTGTAACTTCCTTACATATAAATTTATGTAATATTTCCATCCAAAATTGTTGTGGACAAATACGTCATTTTAGTAGATGGATTTACTTAGATCACCAGTAGTTAGTAAATTGATTTTGGAACTTTTCGTCTGACGAGTCCTCTGTGCATTAAATTTATTTATATTGAATGTCATATTCTAGTACTTGACCAAATAATAATTTTCTGACAGTTTGACTTTGTTTAATACAAATGTGTCATTTACACATAACACAGATTACAGACTTAATCTAAAATGTCATCCACATAAATCGTGAACAGTAATGGTCCTTTTCCACTTTTGCTTCTGATGATATCTTCCAGTTAAGAATGACGAACTGGATATTGTTTGCTAGGTGGTCTTCAATCCAGTAACACACATTTTCAGATATTCCCCAAGCATATTCTTTGTTTACTATATGATGACGCTATAGTATTCTTAATTATTTTACAATAAAGATTAGAGATTCTGACATTCTAAATGGCTTTGGTACATGTCTTTGCCCTCCTCAGTAATTTATTTGGTAGGCCCTATATTTTCCCATGAAGTTTGGAGCGATCACCAAGCTCCAAATCTACAGATTTAAATACAATATCCACAAAAGAGATTTCTATTATTGAGATGCTTAACTTACTTTGGAGCTTGATCTGTTTATTCATAGGCAACATTTTGTTGTTGTCTCTTTCAGAAAACGCCTCTCATTTTAATACATGGCTCCACTTCCTACGTAGTAATTGTAAAGGTCAGTGTACAAAATGCCATTGCCAGTGACATACTTTGTATTAAGTTCCTGCCTTCCATGGGACTTAAATACACAACAATGACCACAGTTTTTCATTTCCAGTAACTTAACAATAAGCTATTTACATAAATTCTGTATCTGCAATATGTGTGTGGAGAGCATACTGTGCCAGATGGTTACCAGAGTTACAGTAATCATGACTGGTAGCTGTGTCATATTCTTATGTTCTAGGTGAATGCTCTTCCTAAGCAGCATCTTCTCATTAATCAATCTCGAGAATGCTTCCTTGGGGGCTCTTTGCCCAATGTCAACCACATAGGAAGTGATTCAGTAGATTTGAAGGTAGGGGTTAGAAGTATGCTGTTGCTTCATTGTAGTTTTTGTGTTCTCCCATTTGGGAATAGTTCCTTTGCAACGTTTTGTGGCTTCCACATTAACAGTTATTCTCCTGGCGCTAATGTAAAATATAGCTGAATTCCTTATGCTTGCTTCATGTTAGTGTGGATGAGAATGAAAATAGTCTAAATCAATTTGAGTAGGAGTCCCTTCTTCCTGCAAGTTTTCTTTGCATTTCATCCTGACTTTAACAGCTGCTTTCTTTGGTCATTGAAAATAATGTTTGGAGTGCCTTAGTTAATTTCTTCAAATCAGTACTTATTGGTGCTGTGTGTGTGTAATGCTTATAGCAGCAGTAATGTTTCATTTTATACCACAGAAACATTTTGATGTAAATAAAAATTGACAAAAGAATATAATTCTGTGCATGACTAAAGTGATTGGATTGTTTGACAGACCAGTTAATAACTGATCAGCATATTTCAAGCCTTTGGAATGTAGCTAATTTTTGTTTCCTTTGATAGTCAAGAAAAAAAGGAGATTTAAATACAAATTTGACATCAACCGTGGAACTTCATGTACATTGATGAATGTGAGTAATAATATCACTAGGTTTGTCATTTATCATTAAGTTGGAAAATGTGGTGAGGAGGCAGAGAACAGAGGCAACTACATCAGAGGGTAATGGTTATTATGGGGGGGGGGGGGGCGACAGAGAGAGACCAATCAGTATTGTAATAATGCAAGCAATCAAAGGAAACAGGAAGAGCAAGCTAAGCACAAAGAAACATTTGCAAAACTTTACACAAAATTTTCTGACAAAATTATATACAAAGACAGAGGATTAAAAGTCAGTAGAAAGATGAAGGAGATGGTTGACTAAAGATGTATAGAACAGGTGACAAAACATTTTTGGACATTCAACGTAGAATGCCAGTGCTGCATTTGAGAGAGGAAGAAAAGTGGTGCCAGAATGTAAAGAGGATAAATTAATACTCTGACTGTGTGAATCTTAAAGTGCATTTGTTTTTCTAACATCATAATTTTTTGGATTCAATGTGCTGTTCTCTGTCTTCGTCTTCAGCAGTTATCTCTCTGCCACGCCAGAAAAACAAACTGTAGAAAGTAAAATTCATTTGAAAACAAATTAAATTGAGACTTGTAATCATTTTTGACTGGCAGTAACAGACAATTTACTCCATGTTAATGCTAGTCTACTATATATCTCTAGTAATCGGATGGGTGTTCTTGTGCCAGATGCCGTAAATTTGTTATTGGGAGCTAGTTTGAGTGTTACTGTGAAAATTTTTTTTGAAAGTACTGCAGCTGCTCTTATCCAGTCTCTCAAATTACTCAGTGAGTGTTCCACAGTATGTTTTATTGAGAAGATTTCTCTACAATAACATTGTAGGAATAGAGCTTAAAGGCTTGGAGCGAGTGCCACAGGTGGGTTATTTGGCAAAAGAAAGAAATCTGCACTTCAGTGATTGTAACTAAAATATTTTATTCTAAGCGTCTGGAAATATTAGACCACTTTAAGAGCTGCTTGTATTTGGGTAGCCATGTAGCAGGCATGATGTAATGATGGATCTAGATCCCAAGCACACTCACCATTTACCCCAGTCTGTTGAATTTTTTTTTTGTTTTAATGATATGTCGACTAACAGCAAATGAGTGCCTACTATTCTTTTGTGAAAGTTCCTGCTACCTTCCCTGCATAAGCATCTCTTGGAAAGATGCAGGTACAGTTCTTTGATTTTGTTGCTTAATGAAAGACGTACAGTCACGTTTAATCATAAACTGATTTTGAATTGCTGGAATTAAACATATTAGACAGCCTTTCACAGAAATAGAAATGCTGTAGTGCATAAGTGTTAGTGAAGTGGTGCAGTGGTTAAGAAGTTGGTTTATTTTTAGAAGGAATGGAATTCAAATCTCTTCCAAAATTGTTCTTGCAACTGGCTATGGATGCTTCCTTCTGTTCTTCCTATCTCCATTCTCTTTCATCGGAAGAAGCACTCCATCTCCAACATTGGCACTGATGAGACACCACAATTAGACACTGGGATCATATGGAAGAGGCTTCAGTACAGGCTCCCATGAGATGTCTTGATTGTTTCTTGGTTTTCTTGGGTAATATTGAATGCTGGCATGATTCATAAATAAAGCGATATCTAAGAGAGATGCTTTCTTTGGCTACTTCGTGTTATGATCAACTTCTTTTCAGATATTTTTTGATTTCTTACTTCATCACTCCAGCATAAAAGTAGAACTGTGGAAGCGGAAGATTTCCCATATGCAATCGCATGAGATAACGAATCAAATGCACACACTTTGAAATCCTAAAACAGCACTTGAGGCCTTGTACTACTTGTAACTGCCACAATTACTGAAATGTGGTAGCTGTTGATTAAACTGTGTTGTGCTGCTACGTTTCTGCCGTGGAGGTGTTTTTATTGACTAGGCCCAATAATTATTAAAACTTAGTGTGATCCTCACACATAGAGCAGCAGCACATAAAATATAAGAAATACCCTGAAGTGCCAAAGAAACTGGTATAGGCATACATATTCAAATACAGAGATATGTAAATGGCAGAATACTGCAGTGCAGTCGGCAACACCTATATAAGACAAGTGTCTGTTACAGTTGTTAGGACTGGTTACTGCTGCTGCAATGCCAGGTTATCAAGATCTGAGCGAGTTTGATTGTGGTGTTATAGTCAGCAATTCTGTGATGGGACACAGCATCTTTGAGGCAGTGAGTAAGTGGAGATTTTCCCCTACGGCCATTTCCGAGGTGTTCCATGAATATCAGGAATCCGGTAAATCATCAAATCTCAGACATCGCTGCAGCCGAAAAAAGATCCTGCAAGAACGGGACCAACGATGACTGAAGAGAATCTTTCAGCGTGACAGAAGTGTGCAACCCTCCTGCAAACTGCTGCAGATTTTAATGCTGGGCCATCAACAAATGTCAGTGTGTGAACCATTCAATGGAACATTGTTGATATGGGCTTTCGTGTACCCTTGATGACTACATTACACAAAGCTTTACATCTCACCTGGGCCCATCAATATCTACATTGGTCTGTTGATGATTGGAACCATGTTGCCTGGTTGGATGGATCTCATTTCAAATTGTATTGAGTGGATGGACGTATACGGTTATGGAGACAACCTCATGAATCCATGGACCCTGCAAGTCAGCAGGGGACTGTTCAAGCTGGAGGATGCTCTGTAATGGTATGCAGTGTGTAGAGTTTGTGAGATACGGGACCCCTGATATGATAAGACTCTGACAGGTGACATAGACATAAGCATCCTGTCTGATCACCTGCATCCATTCATGTACATTGTGCATCCTGATGGACTTCAGCAATTCCAGTAGGACAATGTGACACCCCACACGTCCAGAATTGCTACAGAGTGGCTCCAGGAACACTCTTCTGAGTTTAAACACTTCTGCTGGTCACCAAATTCCCCTGACATGAACATTGTTGATCACATCTGGGATGCCTTGCAATGTGCTGTTCAGAAGAGATCTCTACCCCCTTGTACTCTTACACAGCGTGCAGAATTCATGGTGTCAGTTCCCTCTACCAATACTGACATTAGTTGAGTCCATACCACGTTGTGTTGCGGCACTTCCACTTGTTCGCGGGGCTCTACATGATATTAGGCAGGTGTACCAGTTCCTTTGGCTCTCCATTGTATAAACAGACACAATTTTCTTTTGTTAATAGCTCAGTAGCTGCAAAATGCCTCTGTTTTGTGGTGTAATTGCCTTAACGACTTTTTTTCACTTTGTTCCTTTCTTTCGAACTACACTACAGTTACTACAGGACTTTCGTTTCCTAGATATTCGTAGAGTATCACAAGGCCATTTAAAATTTTTCATTTGTTGTTTGTTATATCAATCATATTAAATTCTCCTTTGGTTTTAGGCATTGAAGAGAACATTATTTTTCTGAGAGTTTAGATCCGTGGCTTAGTGGCATACGTACCAGAGTGCCACCTGTGTCTACCATTTAGTAAGGAATGTTCACAGCCAGAAGCCTCAGTGTCGTGCACACGTGTGAAGCAAGCAGGGAACCACACAGTGGAGATGCACTCGTCCTTCCTACAGGCAACTGAATGAGTTTAAAAGGGGTGAAATTGTGGCCTTCTGAGTGGCGGGATAGTTGTTTCGGAGAAATGCCACGCGAGTTGGATGTGCTGTATCAGTTGTGCAACATTGCTAGTATCAGTGGGCCATGTGAACATTTTCACCTGTAGATGATGATCTGGACACCCATGCAACACAGATGCCCACCAGGATCATTGTATTGTAAGGGCAGGAGTGGCAGATCATACAGTTACCAGGCATGTCAATACAGACTGATGTCAACAGTTCATAGGCAGTGGGAATGTGGGCATGCACGCCTCTAACCCATCTTCTACTTGTGCCTCAGCATCGACATGTACGGCTCAACTGGTGCCATCAGAGGACCTCTTGGAATATGGAATGACACACAGTGTCCTTCAGCAATGAAAGCAGATTCTGCCTACATAGAAGTGATTGTTGTTTGTGTGTACAACATAGACGTGGTAGTGCTCTCTTGTATTCATCCAAGACGCTGGCCCCATTCCTGGCCTTATTGCCTCGGGTGCATTGAGCTAAAACTCTCGTTCACCTTTGATGTTTCTGGAGGGAACACAAACCAGCATGCAATACACGCAGAATGTTGTTAGACCCATCCCTTTAGTGTTCTTATGACAGGAAGATGATGTATTGTATGAACAGGATAGCGCTTGCCCACACACCGAGCATGCAACTCAATGTGTTGTGCAAGATATGCAACAACTTCCCTTGCCAGCATGATCTTTGGACTTGTCTCCACTTTAGCACGTGTGGGATACAAAGAGCTCAGATGTGACTTGTGAGACTTGTCAGGTAACTTCTCTTACAGAACTACGTGCATAGGTCAAGAAGGTGTGGCGTAATGTGTCCCAAGACATTATTTGCCATCTTAATGATCAAGTGGATGCTGGAGTCAGCACCTTGATTACTGCCATGGAAGTTAAACCACGTATTAATGTGGAAGTTTTGGAATGAGTGGGTTATTGTGACAGTTGCAATGAAAAGGTATACGCTCCGCACTTGGAAGAACCATGCGTTTCCGTTTATATGAAAGATAAAAGTTTTTGCAACAAACTTAGCTTGTATTAGCTCTGTTTTGTGTATGGCTAGTTGCTTCTGCTAATCATCTGTGGCATGCAATTGAAATTAGTACAGTCTCTCTCATGTAGTCCATTTTATTTTGTTGCTGGTCAGGTAATCTATGTTACCTATGTTCTGACTGGGCTGTGGCAAATGCTCTTTTTTTTTTTTTTTTTTTTTTTTTAAAAAAAATATAGAAAACACTATTTGCCATATGTGCTGTAGGGGTTGCGTGTTGTGTGATTCCAATTTTCAGTATTCACATTGATGGTGACACTTTTCACCATTTTTTTATACCTCAGATAATTTTTGTTGTCTTCCTTTTTGTGGTTTGTCAGCTTGTTAAACTTCACCTTCCCTGTACTAGATATCTATCTAATCATCAAGATTTTGGATCCTTTAGTTTTGCCACTGAAGATATGGTTCCTCTGAACAACCTGTGGGTGATTTCCTTCCCCATTCTGGTTCAGTCAGAGTTCCATTTGTAATGTCTTCAATACCAATGAGATGTTAAACTCTAATGTTTCTTCCTTCTTCCCATTCTGAGCAGCAGCTAAGGAAATGTTCAGCTATTCTCTTAGCTGCTCCAATCCACTATGTACAACGTTCCCGTTACTGAGAGAACAGTTTTAAGCAGTTACACATTAACACTTAACTTAATTAATTTTACTTTTTATCCAAATATCTTTTGCTGCTGGTGGAATTGTTGATCTAATCTTTTACGTTATAATTCCAGTATCAAGAGGAACTTTTTGCATGAAATGTATTGATTATGCAGTTACAGATGTTGCCAAGGTTTCTTGGTTACTACTATATATTTGCCTTAGGTTAAGACAACAATACACGCAGGGGGCTCACAGTTCTTCCGTGAATTCGTGCGTGGCGCACGCAGGGTTCCGAGCTGTTGCAGCCCCTTCTTCCTTTCTGGGCTGCATTTCCTTCCTTCACCTCTTCCTTCTCTGCCCTAGCCCCACTAGGTCACCAGCACATGTAGCCAGTCCTTATGGTGGGGCTGTCATGTACCCAAGTGGCTGAGCCCCCTGACAACACAGGGATCACACTACTGATACCTGAACTGTTGCCTCCCTATGTATGCCAAGGAGTGGTTGCTTGTCATCCTAGAGCATTGGAAATTCCAGGAAAAGCCGCCGTGTCAGATTGCTCTTGCTGTGGCTGGGTGGTGCCCATGGTGATAGCCCCTGATTGGTGTGGGTGGTATCAGGGCTGGTGCTTGATGCAGGAAGCATATCAAGTTGCAAAAATTTGGCCGTTTTCAGACGGCCATCTCTCTGAATGGTATCGTACCATTGAATGATGCTTCGTATGACCCTGCAGCCTGCCCTTCGCTGGCTACATAATGGGAGGAGGGCCAGGCTCGCCATCTTGGGATGAAACACATTCCCTGCTAGCTGGTCTGTATTAGGACAAATGGGGACACATTCACTGCCACAAAGCCAATGTTTTTTTTGTGGAGAATATCAAGGACAGGTTTGTCGAAGTGGAGTCCATCAGTAAGATACGATTGGGCTCCCCATAGATCAAAGCTGCTTCTGCAACTCTGTGTGCTTGTGATTTTCTTGGCAATGTTCCATTGTCTATTAACTCTCAAGATTGTGTGAATATGGTCCAGGGAGTAATTTTTCAAAGAGACATCGTCCTTTGAACTGACGAGGAACTCTAGACGAATCTGGAGCCAAGCGGCATTCATTTTGTTAGACCTGTATAGAAGGGCCATAAAGACAACTGCTCCAATACTGGTGCCTTTATTGTGGCTTTCTAGGGTGATATCCTCCCAGAGAATGTGTAACCAAAGTGACGTGAAGCCACACCTCACGTTACCCATGAGGTGCTTTCGATGCTTGTGTTTTGGGCATATGTCTACTTGTTATACGGTGGACATTCTGTATGGTGACTATGGGGACCCACTGTGTGAGGGAAACCCCTGTGTTCTGTCATCTTTGTGTGTAAATTGTTATGACCACCCTCTCCAGATTGTCCAGCTTTCAAAAAGAAGAGATGACCCAAGAGTATAAGTCTCTGGATCGCCTATCTAATATTGAGATTCATCAAAAATATGACTGACTCCACCCATTGTTGATGTCTTCTACTTTTGCCACTGCTACATCCTTTCCCCCTCCACCTTTTCCTTACCCCGGTCCCATATCCCTTTCCTCTCGCCCTCCCCTGCGGTTCCTCCTTGCCTTTTCCCCAAACCGGCAGCTCGAGGAACTCGTCGTCGACCTCTTACTCCTCCTTGGGCAGAGAAGAAATCCTGTGGCCAATCTGGACATTGCTGCCACCTGTTTTCTTACTGATAACACCTCCTCCCTCCCTGTGAGGGAGAAGCAGGTCAGTTCTAAAGAGAAGGCATCCTCAGGCTTCACCCCCTCCTTCTCACACCTCACCTCAACTTCTTTATACCTAACTTGGGCTCTTGCCACGCAATAATCCAGTGGAATTGCAATGGATGTTACAGTCACATGCTGGAAATTCAACAACTTATTACCTCTTATTCTGCATTCTGCCCCTTCAAGAAATGCGCTTCCTTGATTGACCCCTCTCAAAAGTTGTGGTTATCGGGCATTCTGTCGAAACCTTGCCTGCCCTGAAGTAGCATCTGGAGGGGTCTTTAATTCGAACCAATGTCATCAGTGACTGGATCCCACTTCATACCAGGAAGCAACAGCAGTACAATTGCAGACGACCCCAGCAATCACCATTTAGAATGTCTACCTCTCCCGGTAGGCCAATTCCTTATGTTGTACTGACCACCTTAACAGCAACTCCCACCCCCGTATCTCCTCGTTGGGGACTTTAATGCATGCCACTTCGATGAGTAGGGGTCTTCTAATTGACCAACTTATTACACACTGATGGGTGTCTCCTCATTGATGGTTCCACTACCCTCTTCAGTGCTGCTCATGGCACCTTTTCTGCTGTTGATTTCATGATCTCCCCTGCTCTTGTTAGTTTCACTACACTGGTCACCTTTGTGACAGTGACCACTTTTTGGCGATTCTATCGTTCCTTTGCCGCCAAGCGGCATATAGGCCCCTTATTAAGGATCATATTAAGCAGAGTAAAAAGAAATGCTGGGAGTGCTATGTTTCCTTCCTGGGGACTTATACCTCTTCATCCCAGGTTTGGTCCAAGCTCTGTAGCCTTCTGGGGTGTCGGCAACAATTAGCTGTCGAGGGTCTTATTCTGCAGGGTGCTCTACCTACTGATCCACTCGTCCTTGCAGCACACCTCATGACACACTTTGCGACAGCATTGTTATCTGCTCCCTACCCTGCTACCTTTATCTGGCAGAAATGATGATTTGGAAGAAACCCTCCTGTTTCAACCCTTGCCAAGCTTAAGCCTATAATGAACACTGAATGGGTATTCTTTCAGTCTCTTACCTCTTCACATGACTTGACCCCAGGCATAGATTCCATCTACAACCAGATGATCCAAGCTTGGACGTTACCTAGAGGCAACATGTACTCAGGGTCTTTAACTGCATGTGGCTCGCAATAGTGAGACAGAATAGTTATCCCTGTACTTAAGCCATGGAAGAACCCAGTGTCTCTCAAAAGCTACCACACAATTATCCTGATGAATATACTTCGTAAACTGCTTGAGAGGGTGGTTAGCTTCAGATTATGTTGGGTACTCGAATCTCGGGACCTTTTGTCCTGATGTCAGTCTAGCTGCTGGTAAGGACAATCTACAACTGACTATTTACTCAGGTGGGAAACAGCAATCAGACAGGATTTTGCTAAACGCTGATACCTTGTTGTGGTCTTCTTTGAACTACGTAAGGCATATGACACAGTTTGGCGCGGTAACAGTTACCCCATTGACTGGAGCTTTTGTAACCCCCCCTCTCCCCGCCCCCTTAAAATTTTTATCCGCCAGTTTTTATCACACCAGTGCTTCCAAGTTAGAGTTGGCATTTCACTCAGCACCCCTCGGATCCAGGAGAAAGGTATCTCATGGGGTTCTGTGTTAAGTGTCACGCTGTTCCTCGTCGCCACCAGTGAGCTTGTACCCTCTGTTGGGCCTCTGGTTAACCCGTCATTGTATGTCAACAATTTTGCATCTGATGCAGCTCTCACCCGGTAGCATAAGCTGAATGCAGCTCAAACGTTCCATCTGACAGTCCACTGCCTGGGCCCTTACCCATGGCTTCCAGTTTTCTCCCTCCAAAATACGAGTTATTCATTTTTGCTGTTGACCCACAATACACCCCGGTTCATTTAGGCAACCAGCACCTAGAGGCTGTAGCACAGGCCCGTTTCTTGGGCCTTATTTTTGATAGAAGCTTAATGCTCTCCGCCTCCTGACCCACACATCATGGGATGCAGACTGTGCTACTCTTGTCCATCTTTACCATGTTCTGGTTTCAAGACTAGATTATGGTTGTCACTCTCACGACTCAGCGGCTTCTTCCACTCTGAAACTACTTAACTTATTTATCATTATGGAGTGCATCTGGGTATCAGTGCCTTTCACTCTAGTCTCATCGACAGTCTCCCCAAAGAACCGGGTAGTCCCCCTCCACAAATATGACAGAGCCAACTCCTGGTTTCTTAACGCAGTTGCCATTCGGCAATTCCTTGACCATCCTGTATACCCCATCCTCTTCGCAAATGAGGGATGTCTTCCTCCTGGCACCCACCCTCGGGTGGGATTGCTGGTTGGAAGGTCTCTCACTTCCCTTGTCAGGATCTTCATCTCCACTACTGGAATGTGTCCCTTGTATTTCCTCTGCATCCTCCGCAGATGGTGCCCACACCGAGGATTATAACTGACCTATTCCAGGGTCCTAATGTCTCTGTTGTGTGGAGCTGTTGCTGTGCATTTTTAAACATTGTCATACACGAAGTATAGAAAATAATTCAAACTTCGCACACTTTTAGCAACAGCTATTGGTCAGGTAACATCAAGAGACATGGTGTTAAAAGAAAGGAAGAGGGAAACAGCATTGCAGTAGAAGTTTTTTCAGTACATGGCTCATCCAATTTTTTGCTGTCAAAAATGTCCCACCTACTATGAATATAGATTAGAAACAAAAGATAATAAACTGTGTGTGCATATTGATGAAAACCTGAAAGCCTAACAAACCAAGCAGTATGGTGATACATGTCGGCAAACAGCAACCAATTGTAACTCAGTGTTGTAGAAGATGGCTTGTAACTTTGTATCTGTTCCTGCAGCCAGAAAAGATTTGTTTTGACGGTCACATCTTCTTCAAATTTGCACAATGGGGTGGTTGAATATGAGGTACCTTACAGCATTCGTGAGTCTATTGGAGCTGGAAGTTAGGATTGAGCACCAGGTTTATTTTGGCATAATCTTTGCCTTTGTACTTGGTGGTCTCTTGCCACCTGCATACCACTACTCTGAGTGTTTATTTAAAAGTGTTTGAAAGATATGTAGCTGTTAATTCCAGGTGTCCCCTTATTCCATCATACTCTGCTGGTTGTCTACTGTTTCATTTTCAGGTATGCCACAGTGTTTTTACCCGGCATGGTAATTTCCTGATACTAGTTGTGATCTGTCTTCATCAGATTCATGATGTCATGTGCTGTTGGTTGGTTGGATCTTCTTCTGTGCAGATGTCTTAGTAGTTCCACCACTGATTTGGAATGAAAAAGGACAATAGAACTCAGAATCCAAGTGCTGCCCAGTGTATTGAAGGGCTTGAAAAATAGCCTAAAGCTCAGTTGTCATAATTGTGAGTTCCCTAGGGAGCTTGAATTTCATTCCAGTGTGACAGCTGGTATCCCATTAAGCACAACCACATCCATCATTATTCTTTGAAACATTGGTGTAGATGAATCTGATATTGTTGTCTGGAGAGGCTCTCCATCAAAATGCAATTATGAGTGTTCATTCCCCAAATGAAAGTAATTAGAATTACATGTGGAATTCACACATGAATACCTTCAAGGTGTCTATTTAAATTTTTAGGTATATTAATGACAGCCTTGCAGTGCATTTATTCTCATGAAATTAATTATTAACAATACATTCCTGTTTGAGAGTAATAGAGATATTCACCAACACAAGAATAGAGTAAAAACTGCACTTTCGTCTAATGAATCTAACTTTCACGCAGAAAAGAGAGCAATACTGTTGATAATCTGCATATTCAAATAAAGTGCCTGACTATAGCCAAAAATGTTTTACTGACTGTGGAACTAACTAAAATATTATGATGAAAGAGTGCTTCAAGGAGACATATCTTGCACTCTACCTGAATGAGATGAGCAGTGAGAGTCCACAGCTCATGGTCTTGCAGTCACATTCTCGCTTCCCGAGCATGGGGTCCTGGGTTCGATTCTCAGCGGGGTCAGGGATTTTCATCTGCCTTGAGATGACTGGGTGTTTGTGTGGCGAGATTGGACTGAGCAAAGGTTGGGAATTTGTGCGGGTGCTGAGAACCATGCAGTTGAGTGCCCCACAAACCAATCATCAGCATCAGAGAAGTGGTAAGACGTAGTACTGAAGGATGAGGGCTTAGATCCCCATACAGTCTTCCTGAGTTATGTTTTTCTTGATTCTTTAAATTGCTTGAAGCAGAAAAAAAAAAAAAGCAATGGCAGTTTTCTTCCCCAACCCCAGTTTGCATTAAACCTCATTGCAGTTTGTGTTACACCCTAATCTACCTTACTACCATGAAATTTAAGGAAGGAAAATTTAAATTTGGTGCGATAAAAGCAATAAAATCTGTTTAGAAAAGTACTTTGTTGGGACTCCAGTCCAAATCCATATCCAAAACAATAGTACATGAATGTAACAAAAGTTATTTTTGAGATATTTAAGATGGAATTATTCTCATCCCCAGTATCATATCCTTGATTTTTATTTTATTTATTTATATTTTTTAAGTTTGTTGTTCACAATTGAAATATTATTAAGTTGTGCTGAACTATCACACTTGTAAGCACATGTATGTTGAAAATAGAAATTCTCATCGGCAAATTACCCATGCTTAGCACTTGGTATCGATCACATAAAGGAGAGATATTGGTAGGCGGAATGTACCTAGAAATTTCAAGTGCTTGTGGAAGCGATTAGTCACTTATAAATATCGTAAGATGTCAGGACACACAGTAATAAAATTAGGCTAAATCTTCTAGCATACATGTTTTCTCTAGTTTGCTACAATCAGTTATGGTACATTCTGGGATTGTTGCTTTAAAGAGTATACAGTTGATGTCCCTGTCTTTCCCACACCAGAGCTTGTCTGTCTCTTATTGACGTTTCATTGAAGGAACATGAAACCCTAATCTGCCTTCTGTCTGTCCAACCTTATTTCCACTGTTGGAATTTCTTATTCCGGTGGTGTTTCTTGTCTTCACTCTTTTATTTTGCTATCCCCATTTTATTGCTCTTTTTGCATGTTTAGGGCTACCACCTTTTTCCGGTGACTCAATTTTTCATTGAATTTGCCTCCTATGCAGTAGTTGGTGCACAATTATCAGGCTAGCCTTCAACAGTAAAAACATTTGGTCTTCTCATCTATACTTTATTTTTTGCTCTTTTAATTCACTTTATGTGAACCCTTCACATACTATTGCACATCTTTTTCTGCCTTATGCTGTATAAATACAATCTCGTTAATGCTTACATCTAAGAGTGTGCATTAAATTATCCTGTGGCTGTCACTGCCATGGATGTCAACGTTCAATTCTCTAGTGTTTGCTAAACTTGTGTAGGTGTTTGTGATTCCTACATATCATTATTAGTCTATCATTTGCCTATTGTGTGCAGAATTGATAAATGGTAATGTTATGGTGTGTATTGGTTGTGCGTACACCCAGACTTATTCGTACTGCCACTTGCCCAATTTGATAGAAGCAGAGGAATGGTTTCCCATTCTGCCATGAATACTGACTATAATAATTATTCAACAGTTCTTTGCAAAAAGACTAATTGGCCCATCCAAACTGGCCAAGAAACTTTCATGGAAATTTCTATAACTTTTTATTGATCAGACGTACAGGTTACAACATCAGAGGCACCTTAAGAGAGTGGTAACTACCTAATCCAACAATTCTTCCCGTGGGGTCTTCTTAGAGATTTGAATGTTCACACCACCTCTTGTTGGGTAAAATACCTCTTTACCTGGTCGTGGCCTTCAGATTGATAAGCTTCTTTCCGATCTTGATCTGTCTCTCCTCAGTGACGTCCCCCTCCCCCCCTCCACCAAGGGTTCTCAAATCCCTTTTTTTGAGTATATACTTGGCCACCACAGGACTCCAACCCTTGCAGTGCTACTGCCCTTTTTGGTGCTGCAAGTCTATCCTTCTGCTATTCTTCTTTCCTCTCTCTCTTTCCATTGGATGGCTTTCTTAGTGCCAATTGTGCTTGGATCTGGTTTGTGATTGTGGGCATTTGTTGTTTTCCTTTCTAGCATTCTAAAACTTTTTGTGCCTTTCTTGCAAATGTACTACACCCAGAACCCAGCACAGTAGCCATTCTGTGTGTGTGTGTGTGTGTGTGTGTGTGTGTGTGTGTGTGTGTGATTGGGGGGGGGGGGGGGCTCTTAAAGTACCTGCATGGTGCTAGCTCCTATACCATGCAGAGATCACACTGTTGGCACCTGAGTTGGAAACACCCCACGCAAGCCAAGGTGTATGTGCCTGTCATGGTGGAGGCATGGGGACTCCGGGCAATGGTTTAATGACTATGTAACCATTGCCATGGCTAGGTGGTGCCTGTGGGGAGAGGCCCCATTTGGAGTGGGTGGTACCATGGCAGAAGTTTTGCTCATGAAGTGAATTAGACTTTTTTTCTGCTGGTGGCCACAAGGCCCGAACAATCTTTTCAGATGGAAAGATTATTAGAATGCAGAGAGACACAACCCCATGACATTTCCTTCCCTGGCTACACCATGGGAAGAGAGATAAGTGAAACGCTTCATCCATCACTTGGGTATCTACTTAGACTGATGGGATACTCTTACATTATCTTTTGTCAAAAACATTGAAGACAAATTTGGGGAAGTTGAGTCTCTGGGAAAAATGTGAAAAGGTTTGTTATTGATTAAACTTCCTCTGTTGCCCAATCTACAGCTCTTCGGGCATGTGACTGTCTAGATGACATACTTGTGACCATTGTCCCAAACAAAACTTTGAACATAGTCCAAGGAATTATCTTCCACAGAGATCTTACACTCCAAACAGATGAAGAGCTATGGACTACTCTCCAGTGGTGTTGCATACATTTTGTCAGATGTGTACAAAAAGGGTCCAAGAATAATTTTACTAACACTGACATCTTTACCTGAGCAGTTGAAGGAAATGGTCTCCTGTCCCTTCATGCCTAACCTTATTTCCTCTTCTTCTGCAGTTTGCATTGCTATCCAAGAAATGCACTCCACTGGTAAGTGCTTCATGGTTATTGAGCATTGTCTTGGAACTGTGCTGGTCTTGAGAGGGCATCTGGAGGGGTCTGTACTTTGGTTCATATGGACATCATCAGTGAATGGATTCCCTTTTGTACCTCGTTGGAGGGAATAACAGTGCGGGTGCAAACAACCTCAGTGATTACCATATGCAGCATTTACCCACCTCCAGGTAGGCCACTCTTGCGTTGAGTTGACCACATTTGTCCAACATCATCCCCCCCCCCCTTTTTTCTCCTTCTTGGGGACTTCAGTGCACAACAGCCCCCGGGCGGGAAGTATCACTTCATCTTGTAGGGGCCTTCTAATTGACCAGCTTCTCACAGACCATGATCTGTGCCTTCTCAGTGATGGTCTGCCCATGGCAGCTATCCCTCTCCCCCCAATCTTGTGGCTTTACTACGTTAGTCACTATACTACGACCTTCATGACAGTGATCACTTTCCGGTGATCTTGTTGTTTCATAGCCACCGTCCGACAGACCGACAACCCTGATGGGCACTTTGCAGGGCCAGCTGGCCTTTCTACACCTCTGCTGTGACATTTGCCATCGCTCTGTTGGATTGCATTGATGACGTTGTACAAGGTGTCTCAGATGTGATTGTCCATGTTGCTGGAACTGCTGTTACCCTTTCTATAGGCCCCCACCCCAACCACACCCCTAACCACCCACCACCACCATTTGCTGGTGCCATAATGGACCAAAGACATTGCGATAGTTATCCATTATCGATTAAAAGCAGTGCAATGATTCAAAGGACGTCATTCACAAACCAACCATGTCACTTGTAAATGACTTCGTGCTAAGGTTCATTGTCTAATTGAATGCAGTAAGAAGGAATCTGGAAGAACTATGCCTCCTCCTTGGGGACTAAAGTTTTTCTCAGTAATGGTCTTATGGACTGCCAACGTTCACCAAATTTTCCAAGTCATGTCCTTCAGAGTGGTTTCACAACAAGTCATTGCTTCTTGCAGAATGCCGTGCAACCAATTTTGCGATGGTATCAGCATCTTCTTTCTGTTTGACTACCTTTCCATTCACAAGATGAAGACAACTTCTTAGGTTTTACTCCCCAGCAGGTTGAATCCTATACTGAACCCTACTGTGACTGGTAACTAATTCAGGCTCTTGTCTCATGCCACAACACACCCCAGACCCTGATTCAATTCGCAGTCGGACGATCCAATGCCTAAATGTTCCTCAAAGTCAACATCATGTCAGGGTCTCCAACTGCCTTTGGCTCCAAGGTGCCTTTCCCTCGCAGTATTGAGATAGCATAATTGTCCCAAGCCTTAAACCAGACAAGAACGCAACGTTTCTAGACAGATACTAGCCAGTTAGCCTGATCAACATATCCTATAAGCTGCTTGTAAGAATGGTTACCCACAGATTACGCTGGGTTCTCGAATCTTGGGGCCTCTTGTCTCCCTATCAGTATGGTTTTTGGAAGGGATGATCCACAACAGACCATCTGCTTAGTTTGGAAACACAACCCGACAGGATTTTTCTAAATGGCAATATCTTGTTGCAGTCGTTTTTTGACCTGCATAAGTCGTATCATACCGCTTGGTGTCATTACACACTCCACAACTGGGGCCTATGAGGCCTCCTATATTGATTTTTATTTGTTGTTATCGCACCAGTCGTTCTGGGTAGTCAGCCCTTCTCAGCTCCCCATAGGTCCAAGAGAATGACATCTCAAAGGGCTCTGTGTTGAGTGACACTGTCTTCCTCATTGACTTTAATGGGTTAGTGGCCTGTGCTGGGCTGCTGGTCACCCCTGCATTATATGGCCACGATTTTTGGCTCTCTGTAGCCTCTGCCGAATGCCAGCCCTAACGTGCCATCCAGTGGGCCCCTGCATGAGCACTTTCCCATGTTCCATCTGACTGCCACAGGGTATAGCGCGATTCATCTCTCCAAATCACTCGTTTCCAGTCATCCACTGTCGAGTGGCTCGCCCTTCACACCACTTCAAGCGTCGCTTATAGACTACAGAAGTGTGTAGCTTATGAGTAGTTGCTCGCCCATTGTATGCCATCCCTATTCAAGGTCAGTGTGCTAGGTAGACAGCTAGTAGCACTTTGGAACTCAAGAGTGATTCCTTTCGCTGACTCTGCGATTTTTTACAACCATCCTCCGCAGTGCTCGATGATCCCTCTCCGTCAGTACATGAGGTCTGCCTGGTCTTCGTAGGTTGAACGTCCCTGATGGATTTGTTAGTTAGATGGCATCCAATGACTAGCCCACGATCGAAGCCACTGATCCATACTTCGTTTCTGCTTGACAACACAATACTCCCGCCTCCTTTTATACTGGTGGGTCCACCGTTCGGGACATTTAGTGGGCAGTTCCGCATTGTATAGTGATGCCGGGATACACTTTATCAGATAATGTCCTTTTTTTGTTTCTTACAGTTAAGATTTTCCAACTTTCTTCCTACGTTCTCTCGTCAGTCCAATTTCCGACCGTTCCCACCGTCTTCTTTTGTACATTGAAGGCTCTAACTCGACATGTGCCCTAAACACTGTAGCAGCAACAAAGACTAGGCCGGTAAGGCAGTTGGTATGCAGTCTCTTTTGTAGACAAATTGAAGTTTCCCATATCTTAGAAATAATCATTAATGTATGAAATCAGCATCAGTCCTTTTACTGGGCGTACCAAATATTACTTCAGTGTCTGTTAACTGACTCCTCAGGCAGGAGAACGTGCTGCTTCGTAATTCCTTTCGAATGCGGCGATGTCTTACTGAAAATCTGGTGCCGTGTCCACAGCATCGATCTTATTATGTGTGAGGTGGCATTCAAGTGATTGATGTTTTTCGGAAACTATGCTGATTTGCACGTAGAATGTTATTTTCTTCCACGTAGGTCCTATGTTTGAAATCAGAGTATATTAAAGGCTTTTGCTAGAGGTGGATGTGAGTTCAGTAGTGCTGTCGATCAAATTATTTACGAAATGCAAGATTTCCAGTTTATTTCAAAATTTCTGACAACTGTCAACCTAACTCTGTGTTCCATATCATAGTCTATTCTCATAAAGAGGATATCAGGTGAACACCATCGAAATTTATAGATGCCAAAGTTACCAGTCTTTTCTTCTTCGGCCATCGTCTTCATTTACTGACGGAAAAGAACGACCATGGAGTTTTGAGACATGGTAGGCGCATTTCTACATGTGAAAGATAGCTGTTCAAATTTCGCGCCAGTGGCATGAGAGTGGCGCTAGCGCCACTCTTTGGATCCAGATCAGATTTGCTTTAAATACATGCTGTTACCTTTGATATTGGGCGTGATGAGTTGATGTTAGTCAAGAATGCCTTTACCGCAACGAAGACCATTTTCAACGCCTCACTTAACTCGAACGAGGTCGCGTAATAGAGCTACAAGGAGCTGTATGTTCCTTCTGAGATATTGCAGAGAGACTCACTAGGAACCACTGTACATGACTGCCGGGAGCAGTGGTCTCGAAAATGTGCGGCCGCTAGAAGATCCGGGCTCTTGATACGTGACGCTACCTAGAGGAAAGACCATTGTGTTCGGCGTGTGGGTCTGCCGCATCGTACTGCATCTGCAGCGGCAATTTGAACAGCAGTTGGCATCACAGAAACACAACGAACTGTTAAAAGTATGTTACTTCGAGGATAGCCCCGAGCCAGACGTGCATACCACCGAACCCAAATCACCGCCATTTGGGACTTCAGTGGTCTTCACCTAGAGCTCATTGGAGGGCAGGGTGGAGGTCCGTTGTGTTTCCTGATGAAAGCTGGTTCTGCCTCGGTGCCAGTGAACACTGTGTGTTGGTTAGGAGAAGGCAAACTGAGGGCCTGCAACTAATATGTCTGCGTATTAGACACAGTGGACCTACACCTCGAGTTATGGTCTGGGATGCGATATCGTATGACAGCAGGAGCACTCTCGTGGTTATCCCACGTACCGTGACTGCGAATCAATAGGTCAATCTGGTGATTCTGTTGTGACTAGCAAACCTGCTTCTCCGAACGCTGACAACAATTCTAGCGAATCGCATTAAAGAGTTTTATTACGAAATGAATTAATGACAATACTTCGAGAAACACGTAGATGGGTCGCAAGCAAAGGGCGACATGCAATATAATCAAAGTCCTTCAGTATAACGATCCCCATACAAGTGAGGTAATACAGCGGATGCTTCTGTAGGTCGCTGGTCTTTAAGCTTACGTTCTCTTCGCCGAGAGGCCGCTGCTGTCGCGTTGTCGTCCTAGAGAGGGGTCGGTCAGCGTGGTTCAAATGGCTCTGAGCGCTATGGGACTAACTTCTAAGGTCATCAGTCCCCTAGAACTTAGAACTACTTAAACCTAACTAACCTAAGGACATCACACACATCCATGCCCGAGGCAGGATTCGAACCTGCGACCGTAGCGGTCACGCGGTTCCAGACTGTAGCGCCTTTAACCGCTTGGCCACACCGGCCGGCTCGGTCAGAGTGCTATTGGCTGACGTCTTCTTCACAGCCCTCTCCGATCTATCGTTTCCGACTGCCGTGCCGGCGCTTGACTTTACGCTGGAACAGATTCGACTTGTCATGCTGTCATTCATGAACAGCATTCAGGTGGTGTTTTCCAACAGAAAAACGCTTGCCAACATGCTGCTGTTGTAACCCAACATGCTCTACAGTGTATAGACGTGTTGTCTTGGCCTGCTCGATCACCAGATCTGTCTCCAATCGAGTTCTATCGGACTCATCTGATAACAATTCTAGTGCCATTCACAGCCAGCATTAACCATACCTGTATTGACCAACCAAGTGCAACCGACATGGAACTCCATCCCACAAACTGACGTGCGACACTTATACAACACTATACATGCACGTTTGCCTGCTTGCATACAACATTTTGGCGACTACACTTGTTGTTAATGTACCAGCATTTCACATTTGCACTACATTAACCTGCGATCTTGCGATATTAATCACTTAAATATTGTTCCCAGACAAATGTATTCCCCAAATTTCATTTCTCTGTATTAATTATTTTTTGTTGTTGCGACTTTTTCCCGTCAATATCCCTTTGTCTTCTTTCTGTGTGATAATCTTTTTCCATTAATGCCGTACTGTTCGTTCAGAGGGCGTGTCTGCAGTTGTCGACGTTTGCAGGAATGTTGATAATTTGACTGATGATTCCACAGCCGAGCTCTCGCTATCTTCTAATCTGCATTGTGGTAGCCGCAAGAAAATAAAGTTTTCCGTGTAACTAGCTTGGGAGACGGCGTTTTGGCCACGGGAGGATACGTAAATCCGTCGCTTCGACACTACATTGAGATCTTCTCCCTACCGCACAGCATCTTGTAGCAGGAACACACGGGAGTCCTCTTTAATCCAACTCGAAAGAATGCAGCGATTTTATTGTTGACAAGATTCAGATATTTTTTAAAACATATATGCTTGCTCTCTCTCTCTCTCACTCACACACACACACACACACACACACACACACACACACACACACACACAATCATTGGAGCCAAACAAGTATCCCGGAACATCAGTGTGAAGTACTTTTCAGCGCCGTCGTCTGAACGAAATTTGGTAGACACTGGACCAATTGTGAGGGTAAACTCTTAATTTGGACTAGAATCTAACTTCATTTTTCGTCCGAACTCCTAATATGCTACTCGCTTCGCCAAATGTTGGATAGCGTTTGTGTTGCCCGCCATTATGCGCTCTTGACGCACTGGACGCACTGGACTGAGCGATGTTGGTGGAACTGTTTTCTGGACAGCGGGGGTTCAAATCGCCCACCAGCCATGTTGATTTAGATTTAGGTTTTCCGTTCTTCCCCTAAATCGCTTCAGGCAATGTTGTGACTTTTGCTTTGAAGAGGACACGGCCGAGTTTCATCCTCATCTTTCCCCATTTCGAGTTTGTGCTCTATGATCCCGCGTCAAATGACTGTCTCTGACGTCGCATTGAACACCAATCTTCTTCCCCCCCCCCCCCCCCCCCCCCCTCCCCCCAACACCGTTCCGCGACAGCTGGTTGTAAGCAGTACTTTTGTCTTCATAAGCCGTCGTGATAATTTTTAGATGTTTCTGAAAATTTTATTGGTCCATTCTCCTTTTGAGTTTCTACTTTACATTGTTTTAGTGCTTTACTACGCATGGCGTTTGAGGTGTCTTGTTTTCTCCTACCAACGCTACAACTCGGCATTTTTCACATTATTGAAAATTGCCAGAGGTGAGAGAATTGAAAGATCACAGATAAAATCCTAGTACTAACGAGGGGTCGAAACACATTTGAATCCACAATCAGGCCCTTTCCCACTCATACACTGGGCTACGCATTTTTAAAGGGACAGTTCACTCTCAAAAATCTGTTAAGCCACTTGCTACGATTTTCCCGAAGTCTGGTGGCGAGAAAGTCTAATATTGAGGTCATTTAGACGGACCGTGACTCGATTTTTTTTGTTTGAAATTGCGCCTTACATTTACAAATCAGTATATGCCTTATTTTCGTAAGTTGTGAGGTGTTCGAGGTGTAGCATATACAATTTTACCTGTCAACGTCGATGCTTCTGTTAAAGCAGGCAGATCAAAATAGAATGTCTACGTTGGAATCAGTAGTGATTTTTTTGTTTGTCACTCATAGCGCGAAACTTAGGAAAACGGAATTAACGACTGTATCATTACACAGTTTCTATTGGTGATGCTGCGCCGTAGTCTGTTGCATGCTCTCATTGCAGCTTTACGAATCAAAGTTTAATACTAACACTTAAATCTTTTAACTATTACAAATAAAATATCGATGCATTTTGATTTTACATTAAATAAGATATATTCCTTACTTTGAATTAAAAACAGTGAGAAAGTTAACATAAGGTGTACTTCGTGCACGGTTCACCTTATTTTGTGAAATACCCACTAAATGACCAGTCATGACCCCTTTATCACTAGCGGTAATTATTCGATCCAGATGTTATCTAGACCGCATAAGAAACTGGACAAGTGAGTTAGAAAGGTGCAGTTTGACATTCAGGGTTCCCTGTGGATTGATTTAGGATATACAATCGGAATGTTTTATTTGCGTCTCTGGCTACTTAACGTAGTACACAAAACGTCAGTTAGTCCTCTAAAGATGTGAAACTCGAACCTCATTTGGTCGTAGGATTTTTCTGGCACTCACCGCAACTTCCACCTCCGGCAAAGCGCCAACACAGAGCCGCCTGTGTGTTTAACACAAAGAAGTAGTAGACAGCCAGACGTAAAAGATTGTTTGGGCGTCCGCCATACGTAAACCAACCCGTTGTTGCAACTATGTTGGTGGATTACTCACGGCCCAAATTACGCTCTTCCAGTCATGGGTCTCTGACCCAATTTCATCGCATTTTCTGTTTATTGTTACTGATTGGAATGTTTTCACATTTCCTCCACCCTGCTGCAGGTGTTAAGTTTCCACTGCTGGCGTGGAAAAAAGAGCGTTAGAGATGTTGATGAAGTGCTGCCGTCTCTTATATTGTCTTCTATATACCACGAAATTACAGTAATTCTATCCAGTAATGAGAATTACATCACGCCGTGAACTGATTTCCTATCGCTGTTAATGCGTAGATTAAATCCATGGCTCAGCTCACGGCGAGAAGGGGTGGGGGGGGGGGGGGGTTAGCTAGCCTACAACAATTACTGGGCGAATCTCCAAATCCCTCGCAATGCTTATCTGTTAGGCTCTTCTTCGCAAAAGAGTACCGAGTTCGAGTCTCGGTCCGGCACACAGTTTTAATCTACCAGGAAGTTTCATATCAGCGCACACTCCGCTGCAGAGTGAAAATTTCATTCTAGTATTCCACTACCTCCATCTCAACAAGGTCGGACGTGTCACAAACAAGTTACTCCATTATCTGCCCCAGTAGATAAGAATAGGTTAATACATATGCAGCGACTGATCTGCTTATCGTTTAGCTTGCCTAAGGAGTAAAGCACATCCACCAGCCAGGGAAGAGCGCTGACAGGAACCTGTCTAATGCCATTGTACATTAGGGGGACTGGGTTGGGGAGAGGGAGCTGATTGTGTCAGGTAACTTAATCCTAAGAGTGTTGTACACTGTGGCCCTCGCTTCTCAAGCAAAAGTCACTAGTGGGATGTGGTGTACGGATTAATGACAGCCTCAATCTACGGAATTATTTTAAAATTGTGTTGATTCCTTAATTAAGGCGGAGCTCCAGCACGTGTGAAAAAGATTGTTCTGTCATATTCATGTCATTAACTAGTCCGAGGTGATTTGAAAGGCTGTTTAAATTGTACAGGTAAGAGTATTTATATTCTCCAGGTAAGAGTATTTTCTGAAGTTCGGGGATGCATGGGCCAAATGGCCGAAGTCACTTGGAATCATGTGCCTAGTTGCCAAAAGTTAATTTGAGCAGTTCCAGGCGTTGAAGAAATGCACGTTGTGTTGTAGAAACTATTATAAAAATAAATGTAGCACTACTATAAAATTTTTCAGTGCCGTTTGAAGTAAGCTGAAATTTGGCGAGGTGCATCATGTTACATACTTAACATCTTGTTATTGATTGTAGTCTAGACCTTAATCTATGAAGAAATACTAAAAAGAAGAAAGGAAGATTATGGTTTAACGTCCCGTCGACAAAGAGGTAGAGACGTTTCAGTAGTTGCACGCACAACTTCTGGTATTTGTAATTTGGGGAGCAGAGTTTCCCAAAAAAGTCGGGTTTGTACAAGATGAATTTATTAGTCATGTCACTGTAGGAAAATTTGAAGAACCTGAATCAAGCCAACCGTGAAATTCCTTGTCATGTGAACGGCTGCTTTGTCTACCTCTCTGTTTATAGGATATGGAGTATATACCAAATTGTCTGCAGTGCTTCAAGTGACAATAATTGGGATTTGCGTGGTTCCTCTTTAAAAGACAACTATTCAGAGATACACACACATTAGAACAGGTACTGACCAGTTTGTAAAGAAGAAAGCAGATCGAAGAAATACTCATTAGTTGCGTACGACGGGCAGAGGGTAAAAGATTTGTCATTTACGTAACCACTGTTCCTTACTACCCCCTTCGTCTGTGTAGATTTAGTTTCTCTGTGGATAGTCACATTGCAGGATCAGAGACAACAGTAGTATCAAATATTACATGTTCATAAACATGCAAATGTCAAACGACCCTTTCCAATAGTGTCTGTCAGTAACATTGTAGCCATTCTCAGACCATCACACAGAATAAAAATATAAAGCCAAGTAATGACATGCGAATCTGAAACTACTGTGTTTAGTTCTCCATCTGCCACAATTAAACGACAGCTCGTCAGGGAAAAGGTAGAAGGAAGTATAAACTAGAGAAGTGACATAAATCCATCAGACTGTAATACTTTTATTGTTGGCTGAAGAGTCTGATAAAGACTCAGCCTTAGAATATATGCAGTATGAAGGAGGATGGAGAGAATGTTCTAGCCTCGTAACAAAGCCTTCATCAGCTGTGATTTCCAAATCTCAGTGGACCGCGAATACTTTCAGGGCTCGTGTAACGTAAGAAAGACTCGTGCTACAGGGGAGGCCCCTTTGTTTGTGTTTTGCGAGACCCATTATAGAGAGGCTGAGACCCAGTTCTGAAAGGCTGTTTCCAGGGGAAAGACCATACCAGTGAGAAAATTAATATCGAGTTGGCGTACTTGGCAAAGGGAATGGCGCTATACTGCTTTTTACTATAATTGCACTTGTAATACAAGAGCCAATTTTTTCTTACTTCTGCGTCATAACGAAGTGTCACATGAGAAGGTTCTTAAGGAACTTATAGCCCGTCTCCTCTTCCCAGTCTGCCCATCATTCCTTTGTCCAAACATGTAACGTACTATGGACCACAACCTCTTAAGAGGGAGGCATAGTTCACTCTGCAGCACTGCAGCAGGCACATTCTTCGTCACTGATATCTCTGTGTGCTCGCCTGCTTTCCCAGACATTGCTCAGTGAGAGATAGTCGAAGATTTGTATTCCAGTATCCACTTCTGATCTGGATTCGTCCTATAGGTAAGGGAGCACGCGGAAACCGACCGCTGAAATGGAACCTTAGCGCCTACTCTAATTGTACAGCCAACTGGCTATTTTTGAACACTGAGGCTGCGTCCAGGACTGGGTCGACCACATTACAAATACGATCCACGAAACTCCATATAGGACTATTCAAAAGGATTCAGGATTCGCAAAAAGATGCTCTTTCCTTTCAAGAGTGCCCTGCTGCAATCAGCTGTTAAGTGTAATTTTTGCTACATATCATACACCGACCAATTGCACCGAATCTCGGTATCTTTCAGACGGCGATGAGTAGATACTGCAAAGTTATAAAGAAGAATAAGAAGAGAGAGAGGCGTGTATTGTGTAATGTTGTCAGTTGTTGTACGAAGTCCACTTTAGTGTGAGATAACATCAGAATTTGTTGGAGAGGTGAGAAGTGCATACTTAAATGCGTAATAAGCGAGGCAAGTCTCCAGACCATTGTAGGCGATATAGCCCAGACAATGGCGAAACATTTAACGGAAGTGACAGCCACTGTCAGTCTTGGTGAAACAATCCCTCATGACAGAATTGGAGCTGAGGTGGGCTGTTATAACTTTGGCTCCAACAATGTCTGTGGCACCTTGTCGCCATAATATGCCTTAAGCTGTGTTACGGTATTTAGAAAGGAATTTAAAAAATTCTTCGTCCTGGTCAACCGCGTCTGGACGGTATTTAGAAAAGAATTTAAAAAATTATTTTTAGATACTAAGCAAAGCAGAGGTGGTAGATCTTTTTAAACGGTCACTGTAAGTGAGTGTGGAGGGGTCTTTTCTAATGTCAACAAAAAATATTTACAAATATGTGAGTGTAGGCTTCAGTGTAGGATGGCACTTCCCCTGCAGAACTCAGCATTTCACCTACAGCGCCCGCCTTCAGCCCCGCCACTACCACTCTCCCCACACAAGCCGTGCTGCCTGGTCATCTACCTGCCACGGTATTCCGCGCGGACTCAGTCTACAGATGGACGACGTGTGTGACATAACGGTAATACATTATACACAAACCTTTATCAGTCAGCTTATTAGTGAAAACCTTATGAATATGGCTACAGTAGTTCTGAAAGTAGTCTTCACTAAGGGACTTTAATCGATAATATGTGAAGAAGAAGAAAGAAGAAGAAAAGTAGTATACATACACAGGATGTCGCAGGAGGAATGTCCAATATCTAGGGATAAGACAGGAGTGCTCATTTGAAGAAAAGATGCCAGCTAGTAAATGTGGATTGTAGAGCTTAAGAGGTATGATCACTTCTTCGGTAGAAGAGATGTAGTGTAGTTGAAAAAGGGCTCATAACTCCAAAGATACGCGCTTTAGAGGTCATGTTTACTGGACTTTTCTTCTTGCTTTAGTCCATACTATCACCTTGAAAAATATGGAAAACAAAGAGGGTGCAGTAGAAGAGACATGTTTCACAGTAGCCAAGATATTTCACTCCTAGCTCTTACAGTATGCGTTGTAGAGCCCATGTGTACTAGACCTTTGGCTTCCAGTTATCATTCCTGTCTATCCCTGAATATTGACCATTCCTCTTACAAGGGAACCTCCCCATCGCACCCCACCCCCCCCCCCCCTCAGATTTAGTTATAAGTTAGCACAGTGGATAGGCCTTGAAAAACTGAACACAGATCAATCGAGAAAACAGGAAGAAGTTGTGTGGAACTATGAAAAAAATAAGCAAAATATACAAACTGAGTAGTCCATGCGCAACATATTCAACATCAAGGACATCTCTGAGCCCAGGAGCGCCGTGGTCCCGTGGTTAGCATGAGCAGCTACGGAGTGAGAGGTCCTTGGTTCAAGTCTTCCCTCGAGTGAAAATTTTCATTTTTTATTTTCAGACAATTATCGAAGTTCAGGCACTCACACATAACCAACTTCGCTCTCCAAAATTCCAGGACATGTTCAGATTTGCTTGGACATATGCAGGATTTGACGGTCTACACAAGCAAAAATTTGAAAACTTTAAAAACAGTTAAAAACATATGTTTTGACAGAGCACAGGGAAAACTGTGCGACTGTGAAACTGTTGCATTCATTTGTTGCAGTTTATGTGACACACTTATGTTTTCATCACTTTTTTGGGAGTGATTATCACATGCACAAGAAAACCTAAATCGGGCAAGGTAAAACCCATTCGCCAAGTGTACTAGTTAGGTGGGTCGACAACATATTCCTGTCATGTGACGCACATGCCGTCACCAGTGTCGTATAGAATATATCAGACGTGTTTTCCTGTGTAGGAATCGGTTGACCTATGACCTTGCGATCAAATGTTTTCGATTCCCATTGGAGAGGCACGTCCTCTCGTCTACTAATCGCACGGTTTTGCGGTGCGGTCGCAAAACACAGACACTAAACTTGTTACAGTGAACAGAAACGTCAATGAACGAACAGACAGATGAGGGAAGACTTGAACCACAGACCTCTCGTTCCGCAGTTGCTCACGATAACCACGGGACCACGGCGGTGCTGAGCTCCGAAAAAACCTTGATTTTGCATATCTTGCACATGGACTACTCAGTTTGTATATTTTGCTTATTTTTTTCATAGTTCCACACAACTTCTTCCTGTTTTCTCGATTGATCTGTGTTCAGTTTTTCAAGGCCTATCCACTGTGCCAACTTATAACTAAATCTGAGGGGGGTGCGATGGGGAGGTTCCCTCGTTAGAACGCCTAGTAGCTGTATAAATTCTGACAACAATAATTTCGTGTGCTCAGTGGCCTGGTGGATGTTTTTCAGTGGGATGATACATTTGTAATTTGCGTGCCCTAACCTATCCCAACTACGTAACTAGAGAAAGAGGACCTACAGGTTAGCATGGAATCCGAACGACGTGTTGTTTCTGGCACATCTCCAAATAATTGAGAAGGATATGATCCCGCAACCTTTCGGTTATCAGAAGCATGCTTTACCGGTTGACCACGATGCCCAACATGGATTCTAATAGAGCTCTGCTGCTCTGTGACGTTGATTTGCTGCCAGATACTGCCTGCTTTGTAGCTGACTACGTAATAGTTATCATTGCCATGAGATGTCGCTCCAGGCGCCAATTAGATATGGAACGGATAAGTAACAATACTACCAGCTCATCATTTCTAGGCAGTCGTATATTATATACACAAACCTTCTTTGCGCCGTCTGTTAGTGAAAACCGTATCAATAGCTCTGAAACAAGACTGAACACACAAATAACAGCCGGATATCATTTATAATATTTATAAATGACGAAGACAGGATGAGGATGGTGTGTGTGCTAATAATTCCTCCTGGTGTTCAAAATGTTCAAACAACTGATGAGAATGCAGCAGGGAAGACTGCCGATATTTTGACAGGTGATGATAGGGTGTTCACCACCGACATATCAGCGGTTGTCGAAGATGTCGCCCGTCTGCGTTGCTGTATATTTGTACAGATTTAAGTTGTCAGTGGTTTCCCAGAATCGATTACGACGGGTGCCAAATTGATTCTTCCAAAGTGCACATGGCTTACTCACTTCCTCATCCCTGGCTAATTAGAGCTTATACTCTGTTTCTAATGATGTCGTAGTCCATGAGATGTCATACCTTAATCTTGATTTCATTCTTGTTTTAGTTGTTGCTGTTTTCAGCCTGAAGACTGGTTTGGTACAACTCCCCGCACTAGTCTTCATCTCTAAGTAACTCCTGTACCTACATCCTTTTGAATTCGCTAACTGGAAAGCCTCTACAGTTTTAATTTTTGCGTCCCGTCAGCTGAGCCCTTCTTTTCGCCAAGTTGTGCCATAAATTTCTTATCACTGCAATGTGATTCAGTACCTCTTTACAAGTTATATAGAGAAATGCAGATAGTCTTAATGTTCACCCGTCATACCGTGTATTTACTGTTTAGTTCTTTAAAGTAATTGAACATAATTAATTGGGCAATCTTTTCCATATGCATTCAGTTACATTATTGTCTAGATATGTAGGTGGCGAGATGATTCATTTCAATTGTTAAGTTGTTCATACATACAATCTTTACCACGGTTTACATTTATCACCTGAGAAAATGCCCTTGTTGATAGGGTACAAGGAATCAGGAAGGTAAAAACACGCCACGTAACATCTGGTCATAGCAGTTTACATTCAATGAATCGATCACAAAATTCGCTTAAGTAAAATTATACTGTGAAAATACACCCATACTGCCAATACACCATCACAGTGTCTTAGCTGCAAGTTGAGCCCATGGCACCACCGGTGTTGGGCCACACTAGAAACCCTGTTAGCTCATACAACTAAAATCTGTATTCATTTAACCAAGCTATGTTTTACTAATAGCCTAGACTATAATAAATGCGCTAACATGCCCAAGAGAACAATTGCTGCGATGTTGAGCTCCTGAGATGATAAGAATCAGCGCGCAAGTATCTTGCAAGAGAAAGTGTTTGGCATCTAATGTTGTACATATTTTGATTTGTGAACCTTTCTTTCCACGAAATTGTTCTAAATTGAAGTCTCCATCCAAACTACAGGTGTAACTAATCGTTTCACCAAAAGATACTCAGCTAGTATGTGAATATTGTGATTCACTTCAGGTAAATGACCGTGGTTATTAACCTGTCATGTAGTTATTGCTTCGTATAGTGAGACAGCATAAAAGAAATGTAGCTTGAGGAAAAAATGCTAGTACCTAACATTTCATAGTACTTGCAAAAAGTAGTGATTTGGTTATTGAAGTAATTGAAATTGGAACAAACACGATTTAGAGTTCTTTATAGCACATCTACCCTTTTGAATTGTAGCAGTTCATTAGATCGTGAATGGACTACGTCATCGTGACAAAGCTGGAAGCTCCAGAAAATGTTATTAATTTATAACAGCATGAAACTATGCGTCAGTATAACGCAAACAACTGATTTCACAGCTATACACGAAAACAACAAAGAAAAGGAGCTACTAGGAAAAGAATTGGAATATGTGAACAGAAAAGTAAATCAATACATAGAAAAGATCATAATACAAGAAAACTGATAAAAATACGTGAAATTATAAGACATGAAGAAACAAAATGACAGAAAGAATAAAACCACAGAATCCATAACACTCAAAAACCTCAGAAACAAGCTGCAAACACTTGTCCTTATGGTCAAACGACAGTACACTGACAAAATACAAGAATTCATTTCACAAAATATTATGGAAAAATTGAAATCAGATCCAACAAACAGATTTCACGCTAAAGTGAAAGAGTCTTTAAAATATTGACTACACACAAGGCGAGAAGAGGAGGATAATGAAATGATACTAATCCTGTTGCATCCACCCTCCGATGCTATCCAAAAATTCATAAACCAAATATCCCAGTAATACCCATTCCAAACTTCAAGAGAGCTCCCACTTACAAACTTGCAGGATACATGTTGAAATTATCGTCTGAAAATTATGAAATATGACAGAACTGTAAGGAATGCCCCACTGTTAATAAACGCATAAAATTTAAAATCACAATTGGTCTACAAAAGCCATGTCCCATTACGTAAATGAGTGCAGGATATCATGGGGCCTGCAGCTGCATCAACACCTTTCTGAATAATGCCTACTATGTCTGCTAACTCGCTTACTTTCAGTCGACGGTCATCCAGTACCGCTTTGTGGATTTTCTTCACCACTTCTGGAGTCGTCACCTCATTTGGTCCACCACTGCTATACTTGTCGTGGCCGCTCGTACGGCCTCGTTTAAACTCAGCTACCCAATATTTTACTGTTGTCAACGAAGGACGAGACTCTTCCAAAGCAGAATCATAACGACGACCAATTTTCTCCATTTTCACAAGTTCACTCACAACGTTCACTACCGGTGGCTGCCAAACAAACACTTAACAGTGTGGCGTCTTCAAACTTGAGACATATGCTTCATAGATCGTATACTTTCTAACTCAGAGATATTTTTCAACGACGACTGCCATCTCTCGGTCAGGCCGGGTACTCATGGGATCAGATACATGAAGAATATGCTTTGTTTAATTGATGAGCCGCCAGCAAAAATTGTCCAGTATACAGAAAGATTTACAATGGAAAAAGAACGTGCCAACCAAATAAATTTCTTAGAAAAAAAAATCAGCATATCATTGAAATTTACCATAAATCTAAAATTACTGACAGTCATACATCAGACTTCACGTCACCCATACTCATAAAAACAGTCAGCACTCAGATACACACTTCATAGACTCAACCCTGTACCATTCCACGTAGGAAACCACAAGAAAGAACAAGATGTCATCACTCAAATAGCAGCATGTCATCACTCAAATAGCAGCAAACAATGGATACGACAGTAATCAAATCATATAATTAAACAACTAATACAGTCAATAAACACAGTACATCCTAGCTGAAAACGCACCACAAAACCCCTCACAAACAAGCCCACAAATGACAGAACAACACAAAGAATACCTGAAAACAAGGAAGAAATTCAGGATGGTAGACAATCACATAAAAGCACACACTCTCACATAAAATAACAAACATTGTTAAAAGACAAGGCTTAAACCTAGCATTCAGAATACACAGTTCAAAGCCATCTATCAGAAAGGAGGAATACACAAACTGCAATGAAACACATGTGACGGAAGGTACGTAGTACAGGCCAGCAGAACATATCAGAGTATGGAAATATGGGACAAGCCACTCAACTTTCGCAGAACATTTAAGAGGGAATAATAACGAACCTACTACAAGAGAGAAAGACACGAAAATAGAATAAATAATGCAACACCTCCAAACCTTACAAGAAAATTATCACTGAATGAGGTCAGTCTTTTGCTACGGTTCATCTGTTTATTATTCAGAAAGGTGTTGATGCAGCTGCAGGCCCCATGATATCCTGCACTCATTTACGTAATGGGACATGGCTTTTGTAGACCAATTGTGATTTTAAAGCACAACTGCTTACAGCTTTGCTCCTATATGGTTACCCTGTTCGTGCCGAGGCCCATCGAACACTGAATTCTTCGCATGGTGTTATTTACACTCTGCTGCTTGATGGTCTGGCCGAGGGAAAAATCCAAGCTTACCCCTCTGAACAGCGCGTCACTGCAGTCCATTGGGTAATGAAAAAGGTTGATGCATCGTTATTGCCTACACATATTCGTTTTCTCATGTTTGATCGCGTGGTGCTTCCATCGAAGATTAAGACAGGCTAGGAAGTCGTCATGGTCCGATTGTACATTCCAAAGCATTGCTACCAGTGTCGACATTACAGCCACACTCACATGTCTTGTCAAAACACAACCAAATGTGTTACTTGAGGTAGGGATGCTTACAAGGGCGATTGCTCGCCACCTCCTCCCTCCTGTATCAGTTGTAATGCCGACCATCAGCCTCATCCCAAAAGTCTTGTGTATCTCGATGAGTGGACTGTCCAGGCGACCCGGATGAAGGAGAATGTACCTTACCCTGTCGTTCACAAGTTGTTGATTAGTCGAAAGCCCTGCATTTTGCCATCTAGCACTTACAGTACCATTTTTGCTATGCCTCGCTCAACAAAGGACATGACCAGGCAGACTTTCTACCTCCAATTCAGCAGCGCAGTTGTAAAATCGTCCACTATCACAGTAGCATCCCCGTCTCATTCTCCTCCGGCTGCACATCAAGCTATCAAGTTTTCGCTCCCCTGGTGGCGAAATCACCTGCTACACAACCGGCAGGCCGGAAAGGACAAATGTAATGCACCCATGGAGACTTTCTCGTTCTTCCAGCCAACATACTTCGGAGTCTTCATCTGCCAGCCGCAAAGGCTCTAAGAAATCAAAAGACAAATGGTCTTCTTCTTCCCGACTCGGAGATCCCCTTCAGCGGTGTCGCCACATAATACCTCAACTAGCCGATCTCTTTTTCGTTGGTGCTCTGCACCTACCATTTTTCCGCCCTGGAATCCGCAGGTTGGCACCTGAATAGATTTCATGGGACAGAATCCGCCAGCGTCTGCGCCCTGAGAATCTGAGAGTCTTCAAAGGCTGGCACACAGTACCGCCAGGATGACTACATTTGTTCCCTCCTTCTCATTCCCCATTTTGACTCTTCTCCAGTGGAACTTTTGCAGCATTAGATCCAAGGAGGGGGAATTATGGCTGCTTTTGGAATCGCAGCATCCGCCTTTTTTCTGCCTCCAAGAAACAAAATTGCATCCCTGTGGCCACTTTGACCTCTCACATTTCCTCCCAGTCTGCTGTGACCTTCTCCCTTAGGACAGGATTCCATCTCGCGGGGGAACCATGCTGCTCATCCAGGATGACATTCTTATCCAAACCATCCAACTGAACACTCAGCTGCAAGCTGTTGCAGTCCGCATTGTCCTTTCTCTATTCATCTGTTCTCTTTGCAACATCTACATCCCTCTTGTCATATAGTGTAACCAGGGAAGACCTCCAGTTTATTGGCCAACTCCTTCGCCCTTTTTGCAGCTCGGTGACGTTAATGCACATAGATTCTTCGATAACCTGTCAGAGAGGTTCCTTCCTGGCTGACCTTCTCAGTCAAATCGATCTCATCTGTCTTAACAGTGTAGCATCCACGTTCCTTTCAGGCTCCAAGCACACTTACTTCCATTTGGATCTCTCGTTCTGCACTGCCCACTTTGCCCATCATCTCAAGTGGTCCATTCTCTCTTACATGTACTCGCGTGACCATTTCCCATGTGCTAACCACTGCGGACCCCTAACCCACCTAAGGATAAACCCAATTGGCAACTTTCTTCTAAGGCTGACTAGAGGCTTTACTCCTCCCTGGTGACCTTCGACGAACGAAATTTCCCTAGTTGTGAAGACCAGGTAGTATACTAACGTAATCCTTTCTGCCGCACGTCAACTTTACCGCGCTATGTTCTGGTTCCTTGATGAAGTGAGATGTGCTACGACATGATTGGCGCCCAGAGACTGCTTTGTGCGTTTTTAACCTTCATTCGAAGATGGCGAACTGTATTGATTATAAACAGTTGCGTGCACAGTGTCATCGCATTCTTCGCGACAGCAAAAAAGATAGGTGGATTTCATTTACTCATTCTTTTAACAGTTTCACTTCCTCTTTCGACGTGTAGGGCAACCTCCATCAGCTCTCTGGGACCAAGTTCCATTTCCCAATTTCCGGCCTGACTGTAACAGATGATTTCACAGTGGACCCTATTGTTATCTCCAACACCTTAGGCCGCTATTTTGTGGAGATTCCGAGCTCCACCCATTATCACCCCACCTTCCCCCATCGGAAATGGGCGGAGGAGGCTTAGATGTTAACATTCAGATGTTGCAGCACCGTTCTCTTGTGGGCAAGCACTTTCTCCTTCATACGTACAATCGCATTTGGATAGATGGCACATTTCCCAGACATTGGCGTGAAGCCACTGTCAAACGAAAACCTAAGCCTGGTACGATTCATGGTCAGTTGGTATGTTGGGCTTGTATTTCGCAATCCACTAACCACTGTACAATGTGGATTTTGACTACAGCGTTCTGCAGTTGACCATCTCGTCAGTTTGTCAACTACGTAATGAACTGTTTTATGCGGAAATACCAGACTGTGGTGGGGTTTTTTCATTTGGATAAAGCCTATGATACCTGATGGAGGACTTTTATACTCCATATACACGGGGCTTGTGAGGCAGCTTGCCCTATTTCCTTCCGGGATTTTTAAAAGGTAGAGTTGTCAAGGTACATGTGGGTGGGTGCCTCAAGGCTCCGTCCTGAGCGTCATCCTCTTTGCCATAGCCATTAACTCTATTGTGGCCTGTTTCCCGCCAGGCATCTCCGGCTCCCTTTTCGTCGACGACTGTGCGATCTATTGCAGTTCTCCACGAATTTGTCTGCTCGAGCGGCGGCTTCAGCGGTGTCTCAATCGTCTTTCGCTTTTCCACTGACGAAACAGTTTGTATGAATTTATTCCGGCGCAATAGGTTTCTTCCACATTCTTTACATCATGAGCCTGTTGCTCTTCCTTTTACTGAAACTACAAAATCTATGGGGGTTCTGGCTTCATAGAAAATTTTTTTGGTCCTCCCGTCTTACCTGGCCGGACACTGTATCTGGTCCTTCAATGTCCTTACTTGTCCTGAGCGGCACTTCCTGGGGAGCAGATCAGACCACTCTCCTCCATTTGTACCTTCGAAACTGTGTTTCGTTTATTCATGTGCTCGTCTGTCCATCTTTCGCCATCTTAATTCAATCCACCATCGTGGAATCCGTTTGGCCACTGAAGCGTTTTACACTAGCCCGGTTGAGCCCCTCAGTGTAGAAGTTGCCGAACTACTGCTCTCATACTGGCGTGATGTTCTCCTCAGTGGATGCACGTGCCGTTTGTGTGCCATGTCCGGCCACCTATCCTGTGTCTCCTTTTTCACTGACTCCGTGGACTGCCAGTATGGGGCATATCATTCTTCTCTGTTATCTCCTGGAGTTTACTTTCGGCTACTGCTCCGGCAGCTTAACTTTAAGCTCCCTGCCATGTTCCCGATGGGTGTGAACCCCTCAGCACCTTGGCTTTGTGTGGTGGCCTATGTTCATCGTGGACTTCATTCGCTTCCTAAGAAAACTACTACAGATTCGACCTATCACTGTAAGTTTCTCGACCTTCGAACACAATGTAGCGATAGTACCCTCGTGTACACTAATGGATGTAAGACTGACTGTGGTGTCGTGTGTGCCTTCGTCATTGACACTGACTATTTTCGGTATCGGCTTCCAGAACACTGCTCAATATTTATAGCAGAGCTCTTCGCCCCTATCAGGCCACGCAGTATATCCAGGGACACATGCTTCTTAGTTGTGTCATATGCTCCTATTCTCTGCGCCCTTCAGAACCTCTTTGCACTGTACACAGTCCATCCAATAGTACCACGGATCCAAAAATGCTTCCACTTGCTCGCTCTTGACTAAGCCACTGTGATATTTATGTGGGTTCCTGGTCACGTCGGTCTGACGGGAAATAAGGTTGCTGACTTCGCTGCCAATGCTGCAGTCGTCCTACCTCAGCCTATTAGTTCTTGCAGCCCTTCGGATGATCTCCGTGTTGCCGTTTGTCAGCAGGTGGGATCACTTTGGCATCATCACTATTCTTCTCTTCACGGGAACAAGCTCAGGGGGATTAAACCTCTCCCAGCGACTTGGCCGACCTCCTCTCGGCCCTGAGATCATTTTAGCTAGGTTGCGTTTGGCCACTGTCCTTTTAGCTATCTCTATTTGATCGGTGGGTATCCCCCCCCTCCTCCCCTCCCTCTTTGTGCCCACTGTCGTCAACCTTTGACGGCTCGCCATTTCCTGACTAAATGTTCTTTTTTTTAATCACGTACGTTCTAGTGTATGTTTGTAGTCTGATTTATCGGCCGTTTTAGCGAACGACACGCGGGCTGTCGACCGCGTTTTTCTTTTTGTCCGTCGTAGCAATATGACGAAGAACATTTAACCTTCAGTTCGGTACCTCCGCTAACTTAACGGCAGTTCTTGTGGACCTTTCTCCAAGAGGAAGCCCTTGTTCGTAGCTCTCTTTCCTTCCCTCGATTGGGTTTAACTTATAGTCGCTTTTAACTTCTTTTTCGTTCTTTATTGTTCTAAGCTTAAGACATGGGCGCTTATGAACTCAGTTATTTCTGCGCTCTAAAACAAAAAAGTATCCTCACTGATGATAAATCTGTAAAATCTTTACTTGTCTTGTCTTTGTACGCGCTGATCTCCAAAACTAGAGACGAATTTGCATGGGGTTTACGCAAGTAACTTCAGCTTAGTTTGGGGCATCTTGTAGACTTTAGTTCATCAAAATCGGATCGCGAAAAAAAGATACCATGATTTAAAGTTTTAGTGAAACTTTGTCTTTCTGTGAGCACGCACATCTCCAGAACTACTTGACGGATTTTTATGAGGTTTTCGCTGGTAATGTGAAATGGCTAGGGGCACCGTATAGGCTATATTTCTTCAAAATCGGACCAGTGAAAAGAATATATTCAGACACATTATAAAAATACGGTTGTATTTATGTTCATCTCCTCAGAAATCACTGGACCGGCTTCAAAAAGGTTGGGTACACATATTACTTACAGTGTAGAGAGAACCACTGTGGGGATAAGAACTATTTACCTATCAAAGTGTTGGTGGTGGGGGTGGAAAAGAGCTGTAGGACACAACTCGCAAATACCCAGACTTTATTAATCTAGTATTTGAGAACGAGAGCAGTTAGTGACTTGTAACAGACTTTAAACATAATTACAAACCTTTACGGAACTTTTTCTCACTGATAACCTCCCCCCTCACACACACACACACACACACACACACACACACACACACACACACACACACACAATGACGAAAGGAAAAAAAAATTATCGCTTACTACATTTTCGCTGTTCATGCAATAAAACTGTCGCATCGGGCATGACATCATGACATTTAAATTTGTTTCTTCTTTGCTACTAACTCTATTCTCAACATATTTGACAGACAGTATTCACATACCCTCTGAATGTACCTGCAAAATTATATCATTGTAAGACACACAGATCGGGCGATGTGAGGGAAGAGATGGGCAGGGAAGAGAAGGAACTGGACGGAGAGATTGGGGGGGGGGGGGATGGAGGAGGAGATGGACAGAGAAAAGAAAGAGGAGGCAGGAGGCATTGGAGAAGAAACGGGGAAGAGAGTAGAAGATGGACAGAGAGAGGCAGGAGGGGATAGACAGTGTGTTGGGGAAGGACATGGATGATAAAAGTGAAACAAATACGTACCAGGGAATCGCTGTGTTTTCAGCTAGTTTTAAAATAATTTTTATTCGTTTTTGGCGGTTCGATGTTGGGGTACATCCCTTGTTTAGGATTTTCGGACGTATATTTCTTTTTTGTTTTGGTGTGAAAAATTGCCGAACGTCTGTAAAAATCTTTTTGATACACCACGTAAAAAAATGTATTGTAATGCACTCGAAAACATGTCGTTCATCAGTCATGCTAGGAAAACACAGAAATCAGACACTTATCTCATTATTTAAAGTGCTGGCTAATGTCAGGCGGAAGACTCCCTTGAAAGGTGGGCGTTCATGACTACTTCCTTCAAAGAATTCTCCATTAACGCCCTAAGGTTGATCTGTACTTCATGATAACTTCTGTGGTGTGGACACACATTGTTATATAAAAACAATTATCCCTCCAGAAGATACACAATGTTTATCTGTGTTTTATTACTATCAACAGATATCGTCGATTCCCACATTTCCATATTCTGTGAATTCGTCGGCAGAATTACTCAGGGTGATGTACAGGTTGAAAAGTGCGCGTAACTCATGATTGTGTGTACAGCGAACGTTAATAACGTTTGTTCTTTGTAAAAAGGGTACTAGGAAAGTTTTGCAATACAGTTTATTTAATTTTTTCGAAGTAATTTCCGCCGCATTGAATATATCTCTCCATCCTCTGAAACCAATCCCTAAACCAGTTCTCCTACGCTTCTGTACGGAGAAAGACACAGCCGTTGTCCGAAGCCCTCAGGAGGTCCTCATCTATTGAAAACTGCATTCCTTTCAGCTTCATTTTCACATGCAGTAACAGTGCAAAGTTACAAGGAGCAAGGGCTGGACTGTAAGGAGGGTTCTCAAGAAGTTTCGGTCCTGTACCTCGCAAGTATTTGGTACATGTTTTGGCGCGGTGAGCTGGAGCGCTGTAGTGATGGAGAAACCGAGTGTCCATTCTTGACTTCGGTCGCAGGTTCTTGAAAGATTGGATGACTTTGAGAAAGCACTGTTCAAGGTATTAATGTCTTCTGACAGCCACGGGTGTGTCGTCAGTTTCAAGGAACCAAACTTTGTTTTGAATTTTAGTCGGCACGTCATAATAGTACAGCCAAGTCTTGTCGTCTGTCACGTTATTCACATACCGAGATTGCCCCCCCCCCCCCCCCCCGTCCCCCCGTCCCCCCGTCAAGAAAACTTTTGTAACATTTCACGAATTGCTAGTACATTTAGCCCTAAGGTATCCTTACATGTTTATAGGTCACACGTCTGCCTTTGTGTAGCATTTTCCTCACTGCATCAATGTTTTCCTCCGTAGTAATGATTGTGGACTCCCCGTCCTCTCAGCGTCCTCCAGAGTGAATTTTTTTTCTTTGGAAGTCTCTGAACCACCTGAATATAGTTGTACGATGTGAACACACAGCACCGAGTGCAAGAGTCATTTCTTCAAAGCACTGATCTATGTATAAACAAGGCGCGAAGTTGTACCGCAAAACTGCCCGAATCTCACTTCGTGACAAGGATGCCCTGTTATCATTTTCGTTATTGAAATTTCGTAGACCTCGGATACGTCTGTACCAGTTTATAGTGCAGAGATTCCGTTCGATCTCGTTTGTGTCTGGGATCCGGTAGGCTGTTCGTACGAGACCCCGCGCCGATGTTTGGTTCGTAGTGGTGGCATTGGTTTATTGGCGACAGCATTGAGTTAGAGAATCGCATATCCTTCCTCGTTGCATTGCTGTCTCGTCGTTGCTGATGTCTAATTTGCAGTGCCAGTACTCAACAAACACGTAATGCCAACTGCAGTGGATTGCGTCGAGGTTATTCATGGCAGTGTGCACATTATACAGTACTGAAAAATCAGTTGTCTGGAATAAGCGCACAAGTGTTCACAACTATCTGCTAATGTGATTTAATCAGAGTTGTGGTCTCTCTGCAGCTGAGGTTTCACTTCAATGCATACAGTCACTTCTACAGTGACAGGCTACTTCCGAACGTCGAACAACATAGCACTCATATGATGAGAAATATGAAATGACGAACGATATTGTACCTCTTTTTGATTTTCATTTAGAGTGGACGGGTGTTTAACGAGTTTCAGCTCAACTCTACAATCAGCAGTGCATCGCCACAAGATAGCATACAACGCAGCATCACAGCATACCGGCGCTGTGTCGTACGACTGGACGAAATCATTATTAATATGTTGAGTTACTCCATTTTGTATTAACAGAAAAGTAATTGTGTTAGAAAACGGACGAATAACTATGTCATTCACTATTTTGTAATGTTCCACCGTCTGTGTCGCACAAATAAATCACCGAGCAACATAAGACAAGACTTTCTTCGATATACGTACGCTTACACGGCATCCTTGTTTTCGGATCCCGTGTGACCTTCCCCTGCTCCTCTTAACTAACCTGGATACGTTTGCTATACTTGAGTAGTGAAAGAGATTCGATAATGTGACTGTGATAGTGGTTGTAAACATGCCCTCATGGAGCTCACAGAAAATAAGTAAAAGAAATTAGATCGCTTTCTTGACTGTTTGCTTTCAGTTCCTCCGGTGTGTTAGATCAATCAGAGCCGTCCTGTAGGGAAAATTCTCAGACGAAATGAGCGTCACTCGATGCCATTTTGTTCATTCTTCTGTTCCATGGAAATTAAAAGCCTCTGTTTTTTGAGCTGTGTCCGGAAGCATGCAGAATAAGCACAAAAAGTAAAAATAAAATTCTACTAACATACGTGATTATTTGCTTTCATGGTGAATAGTAGCTTTGTAGGGGGCTTGAAAGACTTTTGTATTCTGGTTTTGACGAAGAAATTTGGCAACTTTATTTTAATTTATGATGTTGACTGAATGAACGAGAGGAATGTTTGGATTGACATCGTTTGTTTGGAAAGAAATAATATTTCTGCACAGCTGTACGGCATATTCTAGGCAGAATATCCGATCTGAGTATGAGTCAGTCTGACGAGCGTAGGAAACCGACATAAAAAACCACGGCAGTTCCGTATCCTGTCCCCACTTAGCTGCCGATTCGGATCTAGCAACTCGTGCGCTGACGCGCAAGGCTAAGTGTTGTAAGTAGCCTTCGGGATCTCTGTGTCGGAAAAAGAGCAACAGGTGAACGTGTCGCCGAAGCCGCATTGAGTTTGTTTCGTGGCGACGCCAATGTTTTACACGAGTATAGCTTTGCTGTTATCAGGATGATGGATCCGGGAACGGGATACGTAGTGTTACTCTTGTCACGTGTGTTGCAACCTTGCCCGACGATGGCTTTGTGCATGCGATCTGTGGCACAGCTGAGTACCCTTTGGCCTGATAAGTAATAGAAAAGTCTGAGAAGCGCTAAAGTTGAGAAAACAGCCTGAGATTGCAGTAATGCTCTACCGCAACGCTGTTCTATTCGAACTCCGGCTGTAATCAGTTTCGCAGATGATAGCTTGATTTTTATAGAAATGATATAATGCAAGGAACACAAACGTGAGCATAGAACTGTCAATCCTAAAACCAAATTCGCCTTTTCGCGAAGAAAATTAAACTGCTGCCAATAGACAAACGCAGAAAATACTCATGTGTTCTTCCTTCTCTCCCAGATTTTCCATTCCTCCGTTAGTTTTCTACCCTTCCCCGCCAGAGCTGTGCTGAATAAGGGCAGTATAATTGATCGATGCAGTGTTCTGGCAACATCTAACACTGACCGTCATTCACTGAATAAGGAATTGTCAATGAAAAAAAAAAAAAACTAAACGTCCGTAGTTTGTAAAGCTGCAACAGAATTTCGTGAGCAAATGTCACCTGGCTATGGTGGACAAATTTGACCATAGTATATGATCTTTGACGTTAATTACACAACTAAAAATTAAATTAGAGGACTGTGTCTATGGGAAATTAAAGAGCTACTTTTTTCTTACGTAAACTGAGATTTTACCGATGTCGTACGTCACAAGTTCATCCTCACACTATAGTTGGCGTTTTACAAGCAGTTGAAGAAAATATGAACTGCCTTGTTCGGATGAGTGTGTAAACTGACATCAGGGCTACGTTTCCAAAAAATGAATAGATAGTTTTACGCCAAGGGGTAGAGGGAGGACAGTACAAATACATTCAATGACTTTTTTTTTATAGCCTCGCCTGGTACTGCATAGAGAAGAGAAAGAGTAGCACAGTGTATATTCCGCCCCTGATCTTGTTCTGGGGAGCCTTTTCCCGTGCACTTCGCCCTTGACCGTACTCTATCTATAGTATACTCAAAAAATATTTATTGACACCTTCATTATGAGGATAAGGGGACTAATAATGACGCTGTCGAGTCGCTTGAAAATCCATGTCGTCATTACAAATATAATTGTGGGTGATCTTGTTTTCATTTCAGTTAGAAAGTAGGTAACTGGGCAGTGCAGTAACTAATGATGACTAAAAGATATGAAATGCAAACTAGCTATAACAAGAAAACATTGTTAAAAGAAAAACAGTTAACATAGAGTAGAAATTTAAGTGTTAGTTTAGGAATCTTTTTCTGAAAGTATCTGTTTGTCTTGAATGGAAGTGAAACGTGGACGATAAACAGTAAACACGAGAGAAGAAGAGAAGCTTTAGAAATACGGCGCTGCAAAAGAGTGCTTAATATTACGTGGACATATGGTATGTGATGAAGTATTGCATTGAGTTGGGGAGAAAAGGAATTTGTGGCACAACCTGCTAAAAGAAGAGATTGATAGGATGTATCGTGAGGCATCAATAGTCAGTTCAGTAACGGAGGGAACTGTTCGGGAAAAATTGTGGAACGAAACAAAGGCTTAGAGATGAAGAAAATCGTACAGGATCCACTCACGTGGAGGTGCCCCGAAGTCCGCTGACGCAGCTGTATTCGGTAGGCGGTTTCTCAGAACGACTCCCCGTTAGTCTCTCCCACATACGAAATCTGTTCAGAAAATTCGAGAACATCGTAATTTCGCACCAGTAATATGTTGGAGCGAAAGCGGTTGGCATCCGTGCACAAACAAGCCTGTGTTTAATGTGTAACTGCCCGAAATTTCATTGTTGTATGGCTGTTAGTTATTGTTCAATGCTGTATTGTGTAGAACGTTGTGTCGCACAGTTGTGAATTTCGGCCGGCCTGGGTGACCGAGCGGTTCTAGGCGCTGCAGTCTGGAACCGCGCGACCGCTAGGGTCGCAGGTTCGAATCCTGCCTCGGGCATGGGTGTGTGTGATGTCCTTAGGTTAGTTAGGTTTAAGTAGTTCTAAGTTGTAGGGGACTGATGACCTCAGAAGTTAAGTCCCATAGTGCTCAGAGCCATTTTTTTGTGAATTTCGAGATGTCACAGTTAGAGGAGCAACGCGTCTGCATTAAATTTTTGGTGGAACTCAAGAAAACCTTTACAGGGACATACCAGAAGATGCAGGAAACCAACGATGATAAGTGCTGTAGCCGTACTCGGTGATCAGAATGGTTCATACGATTTAAAACTGGCCGGACGGAAGTTAAGAGGACCCTTGTTCAAGACGCCCATCGACGTTTACCGACGACGCTGGTGCCAGGAACATCAACGAAATTGTGCGTGTTGATCGAAGACTGACTATGCGTGAGATTGCAGAAAAATGTAACATTTCATTTGGGTCTTGTCGAATGCATGGTGTTGCCGCCAAGTTCGTCCCACGACTCACAAGTCAAGACCAGGAAGACCTTCGCCTCGCAATCTGTGAAGAGCTTTTGGATTGTGCGAATGAGAACGAGATGTTCCTTAAGGGAATAACTGCTTATGAGACTCGGGTCTACGGTTATGATTTTGAGACCCAGGGTCAATCTCCACAGCGGGTCGGGAAAGGTTCTCAAAGGCCAGAAAAAGCTCGTCAGGTCAGGTCGAATGTCAAAGCCATGCTGATAGTTTTCTTTGGCTTTGAAGGATTTGTTCATCATGAATCGTGCCATAGAGACAAGCTGTTAATAGACGATACTGTCTGGACGTGTTGCGACGCCTACGAGAAAATGTAAGAAGGAAACGACCTGAAATGTGGTGAGGCAATTCATGCCTTTTGTATCATTATAACGCGCACGCAAATTCATCCTTGTTGGTGCGTGACTATTGCACAAAAAACGAAATGATGCCCCATGCGGACTTTTTTTTATTTCCAAAGTAGAAAACCCCCTTGAACGAACGAAGGTTTGCAACGATAGATGAGACAAAAGAAAATTCTCAGACGGCACTTCGCACCATCCAGCAAGAGGCGTACCAAGACTGCTTCCGGAAGAGGAAACGGCGTTGGGAACGTTGTAGCAATTTGTGGAGGAGAGTATTTCGAAGGATACCATGCACAGTAAGAAAAAGGTAAGCGTAGAAAAATTTTGTGGACAAAGTTCCTGAATTTTTTGAACAGGCCTCGTACTGTGGGAGCACGATGATGCAAGGCAGTTTCATCAGCGCAAAGCACTGTATCCACTTGCATATGTGAAGCACATTTTATGATCGAATGAAATTGTTTCCATGTCCCAAAGTCAGACTCTGGTTTTTTGAATCTTCAACCATATGCTACTATCAAGCGTGCCTGATGTTACGCTGTTGACTCTTCACAATGGTGGAAAGTGCATTGGCTGTGAGTTAATTTGAAGTCACATAGGCAGTCGCCGTTAACATCGAAGGGCTGACAATACAGTTGTCTGTAAGACGGGACTGGAAATCATATCGCAGTGCAAGAACCATATTATGTATTTCAGTTAGACTTCTAATCATAGCTTTATACAGAAGTGCAGTGTCAACACGCTACGACGTATCTTTCGGCCAGTCTCTTGTTGGTTACGGTAATACCTGCATAAATATAAATATCCGTTGCCGTAGTTCTGTCGCGCCAAGGAATGCGTTCCGTAGTCCTGTATTTCGCTACTAGTGCTTTTATGGCTGAATTAGTCTTGCGATTGAGGACTACTTTCAAAGTTAATTTGGTACGACCTGGACGGTGCACAGGTCTATGGCGGAACAGCCGAGTAAATGAGACATGTTGTATTATAGTTAAACTGTGAAAACTTAGAGAACGTGACTGGAGCTAACGTCTGTCAGAGGCAATGTGCTCTGTGTGGTGTTATTAAGGTGAAAGGACTATGAATTAACAGATAACTCATTAGAAAGAGCATATTTTTCCTGGCGCTCTAAAGAAGAGATGGACGATATTTTGAACAACAGAAAACCAAATAACCTGTACGACGGAAAAACTGGAATGGTAATATAGAACGAAATGGTCATTTTATTTAAAATAATTAAACTCCTTAATTGTTCTCGAATATTTGTTGCCGAAAACAAATTAAAAAATGTGGACTAGTAGAAAATTAGCACATACGGAGTACATGTTCCTTATTTCGGTTTCAACTTGAATTTGCACTGCCCTGTCGAGAAGCAGGAACAACAAGTACTTTGCAATTAAGCCGACCAACTCAGCCCTTGTAATAAAAGCTGGATGTCTGTATACAACGCATTGTCGTCTACATGTGAAGCCGTTGTGATTGTGAAAGTGTGTCGGTTGTGACTGGCTGATAATACCACCTCACGATGTCTCGACGACCAATCTGTGTTCGTATGGGCTCCGTAACAACATGCGTTTCTGTTTACAGTGTTAAATAGACCGGGCAGATGTGTTTACTAAGGAAAATAGCCAGAATATTGCATAAATGTGTTATGTAAATACACAGTGCTTTGAGAAATATCAAGGAATAATTTAGTTAGACACTGGAAGTTTCTATGCTTATTACATCTTGAAGATTGTATCATCTCGTGCAGGTTCGTCGGTCGACGTATCACATAATGGTAATGTACACTGATTAACCAGAACATTATGACAACCGACCTACTGGTATTGGTATAAAATGACTGCTAGTCAGACACACACACGGTGCATGTCATATCAGTGAGCGTGCTGTCTCTCTCTCTCTCTCTCTCTCTCTCTCTCTCTCTCTCTCTCTCTGTGTGTGTGTGTGTGTGTGTGTGTGTGTGTGTGTGTGTGTGTGGAAGGCGCGCGGTCTATCTTCGGAATTCGGCCGAAGGCAGATTATGATGGCTCGGACGAGTGTTTCGGAAACTGCACGACTTGTCGGGTGTTCGAAGAGTGCTGTGGTGAGTGTCTTCAACACGTGGCAAAACCAAGGTGAAACCACGTCCAGGAGGCGTGCGATTGGGCGACCACCCCTCATTACAGATGTCGGACGTCGTAGGCTGGGCAGACTGGTAAAACAGGACAGGCGGCGAACTGCGGCGTAACTAACATCAGACTTCAATGCTGGACTGAGTGTCCGAACACACTGAGTGTCCGAACACACAGTGCTCCGAACATTCCTAACGACGGGCTTCCACAGCCGACGACGCATGCACGTGCCAGTATTAACACCACGACATCGGTAACTACGACTGAAATGGGCACGTGACCGTCGACACTGGACGGTGGCGTAGTGACAGAGCGTTGTGTGGTCTGATGAATCCCGATATTTACTTCAGCATCTCGATGGGAAGGCGCGAATTCGTCGTCGACGACAAGCTGGCGGGACATTCATGTTGGCATCCATGGGTCCAGTGGAGCTCGTACAAGGCACCATGACGGCCAAGGAGTATCGTACACTGGTTGCAGACAACGTACACCCCTTAATGACGATCATGTTGATCATGTTTCCTGAAAGAAGTGGCATTTTTCATAAAGGTAATGCGCCAAGGCGCGAATTCGTCGTCGACGACAAGCTGGCGGGACATTCATGTTGGCATCCATGGGTCCAGTGGAGCTCGTACAAGGCACCATGACGGCCAAGGAGTATCGTACACTGGTTGTAGACAACGTACACCCCTTAATGACGATCATGTTGATCATGTTTCCTGAAAGAAGTGGCATTTTTCATAAAGGTAATGCGCCATGTCACAAGGTTAGGAGTGTCATGGCGTGGTTCGCGTAACACAGTGACGAGGTCCAGTTGATGTGCTGGTCTCCCAACTCGCAATATCTGAACGAGATGGAATCCATGTGGGATGTGATTGAACATAGCTTCAAGGGCTCATCGCCCCCTCTCAGGAATTTACGGGAATTAAGTGACTTATGTATGCAGATGTTACACCAACTACCTCCAGCGGCATCCAGGGCCTCATAGCTCCCACGCCGCGACGCGTCTACACTGTTATCCATGACAAAGGTGGACGTACCGGCCAATAAGTAGGTGGTCATAATGTTCTAGCTGACAGTGTATATTTTTTGATTTCGAACCGGTTTTCGGTTATCATCAGGATATAGCTGAAAATCGTCCACGAGAGACATAGGAAACTAAACATTAGAAACAAAGATTCTAGTAAATCAATGGAGGTAGCAACACACACACACACACACACACACACACACACACACACACACACACACACACACACACTCTTCCGTCGAGATGTTAGGTGAAAATTTCAAATTGAGCGCTCATCAATCATACTAAGCACCAAACATGTTACTTACATTACTGGTTAAAAGTTAGTACGTAACGAAAACACAGAATATTGAAGTGTAAAAGTTGTATAAATATAGGCTAGAACTGAAGGTTGTGAAGAACAACGAAGTAAGTGCGTTATATAAATGTGATCATTGGGATTCAGGTCTAAGAGTAGGTGGTTGATTGACTGCATCGTGTGAAGATTAAGAATGGGAATGCACTGAGCTGTTACTTGATGATTCGGAATCAGCGACGGTTTTGAGTTAATGGACTAAGTTTCTCCCCGTTAATGGCTAAATGTATCATTTCGGTATGTGTTCGGCAAAATCGGAGTCAGACATTTATAATCTCCAACTACTTTCATGCTCAATCAGTACAGCTGCTAACACCCTGCCTGTTTGACCAATCTACAGTTTGTGACACTCGGTGAAAGTGATTTTGTGAAATCTACTGTTACTTAATAAATCTCTTTTTAACTCTGCTGTTGGATAAGCTATGAGATGTGATGTATGTTTCACAAAACGAAAATTTGTAGTAGTAAGATTTGACAGTTGTGGATAAGTTGTTGCATGATTTTGCTAAATATGGGATAGTACACTAGTTGATTTTCGTTGGGATAGTTGTCGCCACGGACGGGGTGTGGGGGGTGGGGGGTCATATAGGTAGGAAAATATCTCTCTTCTTCTCGCCTTGTGCAGTGTGTTCTCACCTGAGTTGTTATTGTGGTCAGAAGACACGGTATGATGGGACATTACATGAACAGTCGTAGTTTCCCTCCAGCGTTTCCGTGAAATAAGACATACTAGATATCCTGACAGACGACCTTCAGCTTCCTTCGTAGAAGACATGTGCAGCTAATCGTAGTTGAATGGAAGGCTATAAACTCACCTGTAGTTTTTATTGTGTAGCTCTTCAGTACATATGCTGTGGTTACCCCAGTCAAGCCACCTCCTGATTGTCTTAAAGGGAGTTCCAAAAGCTGGTGTGGATATAAAAAGTCGATTTTTATTTTTTGTGGAAAATTGTTGTTTGGAGTTTACTCTTTTATTTGATGTATCTTTCGTTGATTTTGGATGAATGTAAGTTATTATTATTATTATTATTATTATTATTATTATTACTACTACAACGCGCTTTTGCCTCCAGAACAGAGGTTCACTTGAATGTTACATTATTATTCTTTTATTTCTCCTTTTTCTTTCTCTTCTCAAGACCTTTTAATTCTTTGGCTGTGTTCCTGTTTTCTTTGCTCTGTCTGTTTTCTTCCTTTCTTTCCTTGCAAGTTTCGTGTTCATAATTTTGTCTCTGAATTTCTCTCTTTCATTTTTCATTTCAAATACTGATCCGTGTTTGTTTTAGGTCTTCTTCTGTTTCTTGAAGCCAAATAGTTTTTTAGATTGAACTGTTTACTACATCTTGTCAGTCCT